>NC_139714.1:21510745-21518245 GCF_964188405.1 Protomyctophum parallelum | reverse complement strand
CCGCAGAGCGGTAATTCTCCCTCCCCGTGGCGATCTGTTGCATTAGTCATCAGGCCATAGGCACGTTGTTTAGAATGCCATGCAGCCTCACCTGCCGCCTGCCTTGTTTAAAGAGCGCATGCAGGCATATACGGGACGCCCTCGCTGCGGACCGGGAGGGGGGAGGGGGGTAATCTGATCTGAGCCCATCATCCGCTCTGTGTACTGTACTGTCACAAAATGCCTGCCCAGTGCCGTGGATCCTTGTGTACCACCCCCCCCCCCCCCCCCCCAGCTCAGAAACATGCGCTTTGAATTCATTACGAGCATGAAAGCAGATGCAAAATCCCCTTTATAAGAAACGACGAAATGCCGGCTATATTTACACTAAACACTAAAGGAATCGACAGCTAACTGTAAGCATGCTGAAACGACGAAATGCCGGCTATATTTACACTAAACACTAAAGGAATCGACAGCTAACTGTAAGCATGCTGTTTACACATGCATGTACTATGTATAGAATACATGCGGTGTACTGTACACACCGGGGAGAGCAGGAGACGAATCCCCCTGTGTCTCATCAAAACTGACAATGTGTTTGGTCCGTCGTCGCCGCTGAATTGAAGCTTCAAACTTTGATGAAGTTTTCCCCTCTGCATTTCATTTAGTTTCCCCATCTGTTTGGCTTGCACTACAGTACAGTAGCTATAGGCTTTTCTGCTTCCCTTTCCCCTTCTGTTTTCCCCTCCGTAGTTTACCTCAGTGGTTCCCAAAGTGGGGTCCGGGGACCCCCAGGTGTCCTTGAGGGAGTTCCAGGGAGTAACCCTGCAGCTAAATGATAGTTTGGAACCCAAAATGGACCCTTATGGGTTTGTAACTCTGAGAGTGTACACATTTGTACACTCTCAGAGTTAAATTAACATTGATTTATACTGTATATTGGGGGTCCCAGAGATAGAAATGACATTAAAGGGGGGTCCATGGAGTAATGCATGTCAAACTGTGGGTCCTTGAAATTAAAACGGGCTGAGAATCACTGCTAGAGCCGAAGAAATCTTCTCTTATGTGCATATCTGTGCATATCTTTGCAAATGGGGGGGGGGGTCCATGGGCCAATTCGTATCAATCTGGGGGTCCTTGACATGAAAAAGTTTGGGAACCTACTCGTCTACCTCACACTGTTTTCGTTTTTCATTCTCCTTTCTCCACCGGGTGTTCCTCCTTTCGCCCAAACAGGTGATGCGCCACGTGTTCTGACACCTCAGCTAACTTGACACAGAACTTGACCTGGCTCTTCTCTAAAGGGAGAATACTCACATGGACAGGTAAACAATAAACTGCAGGGGGGAATAACAGAGAACCCCCAAATCGGCCAAATCTTTGTGTGAAAGGCGTTCTTTTATTTTATTATTTTTTTACACTAAACAACCCGCATCCTGGGGGTGCATGTTGTGCAGCGGCCCACCCTTTGGGCAATTTCCACCATTATGTTCAACCTTTAGTTGTTTTCCTCGGAAATACATTGAGGGCAGCATCCTCATTTTCAATGATTTCAATGATGATTACAAAAGGCACAGCACAACTATATTTAAATTAAATAAGAACATGCATAAAAAAACTGAAGTTGTGGACTGTAAAAGCAAACACAGGCCTTTCCCTTTAAAACACGTTTTCACATGCAGTACTCTGACTGCTCACACAGACCCTTTTTAACCGTTTCCGTCCATAGGACGGCTCCACATGTCCTAGGGAACCCAATCGATGCGTTCCTAGCGCATCCTCAATGATATCAGGTCAGAGAAGAATATTCAGAATGTTTTCCTTTTTTCAAATCTTTGACAGAGACTGAGGGCTGTATTTTGCGTGTCTTAAGTACCAGGTCTTATTCCCTAACTTGAGTAAACTAAAGACCTGGAGGCGTGATCAATGCTCTCTGGTACTTAAGACACGCAAAATGCAGAGTCAAATTATTTTTGACAGAGAAAGCTTCAGAGTAAAAGCGGCCATGTCTTTCCGGCACCCCAGAGCTCCTTTTTTGAAGGAATCCCGGCAACGATTGTGTTACATATTTACACAAGTTAATATTTAATATTTACATAATCCCTCTACACCAAATCTTCTTTGACAGAAATAGACGAAATAGACGTTTCTCAGAATGTCTAATGATAGAACAGCAATGCTAGGATTCATGTGTCACGTCTTGAGCCTGTAGATCGTCTACTTCCACTATCTTTGATAATCTTATACATAATAATAATAATAATAATAAACTTTATTTATATAGCACCTTTCTTGACAGAAATGCAACGCAAAGTGCTTTACAAGGCAGACAGCAAGCAAGAAAAGAGTTTTAAAATACAGTATATATCAGTAAAAGAAACAGAATAACGTCAAGGCAATGAAACGGCAGCAAATCAAGCAGTGCAATACAGAGCCTATGTGTCCTTGGACGATGCAAAAACGCTAATCCACGCCTTTGTTTTCTCTCGGCTTGATTACTGCAATGCACTTTTTTCAGGACTGCCTAAGAAAACAACTGACAGATTACAACTTGTCCAAAATGCAGCAGCCAGAGTTTTAACTAGAACTAAGATGAGAGAACATATTACTCCAGTTTTGGCATCACTGCACTGGCTTCCGGTTGTTTTTAGGATTGATTTTAAAATTATTTTACTTGTCTATAAAGCCCTCAATGGTCTCGCACCTTCCTACCTACATGACTGCTTGCCTAAATATGTCCCAAACCGCCCGCTAAGGTCTTCCACTGCTGGCCTGCTCGCTTTGCCTAAAAAAATGGCAACTAAAAAATACGGGGAAGCAGCTTTTTGCTTCTACGGGCCATCGGCATGGAACAAGCTCCCTCTGTACCTTCGTCAGGCAGCCTCTGTAGACATTTTTAAAGCTCAGCTCAAGACCCACTTCTACAACATTGCCTTTAAGTGATCTTATATTTTTTGTTATTCATGTCCTCACTGTATTGCATTACTGCTTGTTTTTTAATGTCGTTGCCTTGCTTTTCTTTTATGCTTTGCTTTTATTTTATTCTCCATTGTTCTGTAAAGCACTTTGAGCTGCATTTGATGTCATGAAAGGTGCTATACAAATAAAGTTTTATTATTATTATTATTAATACGACAATAAGACAATAGCATACAGCACAAAACCGGCGAGCACATGAATAAAAACCACTCAATTAACAGCAATAGTGAAAAGGTGAGTCTTGAGCTGTGCTTTCAAAATGTCTAGGGAGCCTGTCTGAGCTGGGAGTTTATTCCAGGCCGTCGGGCCGTAAAAGCAGAACGCTGCCTCGCCGTATTTCTTGGACGCCATCTTTTTAGGCACCTCGAGCAGGCCAGCACTTGAGGACCTAAGAGGGCCGGGGACATATCTAGGCAGGCAGGCAGTCGTGGAGGTAGGAAGGTGCAAGACCGTTTAGCTTTATACACATATAAGTAAAATAACTTTAATTAAAACGAATCCTAAAAACAACTGGGCGCCACTGTAATGAGGCTAGAACTGGAGTATTATGCTCTCTCATCTTAGTTTTTGTTCAAACCCTGGCTGCTGCGTTTTGCACACAAGTTGTAGCCTGTCTTTTTGTTTTCTTTGGCGGGCCAGAGAAAAGGGCATTGCCGTAATCGAGTCTGGAGAAAACCAAAGCGTGAATCAACGTTCTTCTGACGACAGGCAGGCTCTAATTCGTGCTATGTTTATCAGATGAAATGGGAATTTGACGATTATGCAAAAGTAATTATGCAAAAGTAATCCGATTAGACGGATTATGTCATATTTACGGCAGGTCTAATATAATACAACCAGCCTATATATATATATATATATATATATATATATATATATATATATATATATATATATATATATATAGTGCGCTACACTGAGCCATATGACATCAATTCCAAGCCCCTGGCCTCGGGTTGCCATGTCAGTCCAGTGAGTGAGAGACGAGGACAGCGAAAGCAGCAGGTTTACATCCTTTACCTGGCCGACTACCCCCCCCCCCCCCACCTCCCATCAACTCACCTGTCTGTCTTGTCTCCTTCCTGTCTGCTACAACACTGTTCCTTCACATGCACACACTCTCTCTCTCTCTCTCTCTCTCTCTCTCTCTCTCTCTCTCTCTCTCTCTCTCTCTCGGTTCTCTCTCGGTACTCCCTCGGGTGTAACATTTACAGCTGGGTTGAATTGGCCCTATCATTTGTATTGGGCAGAAGGTGAAAGAGGCCAGAATTCCATATCTTCCCATCTGTCTCGCCCCCGTCTTTCTTGTGTGTGTGTGTGTGTGTGTGTGTGTGTGTGTGTGTGTGTGTGTGTGTGTGTGTGTGTGTGTGTGTGTGTGTGCGTGTGCGTGTGCGTGTGCATGCGTGCATGCGTGCATGTGTGCATGCGTGCGCGTGTGCGTGTGTGTGTGTGTGGGGTCCGTATTGGCAGAGCGATCCACTCAGGTGAAGCGAAGGGAAAGATGGGCTGCTGGCTGTCAGTGTGATGGGAGGCTGCAGGATTGGCTGAGCAGTGGTCTGGAAGCGTGGGTATTACACAGCACAGCTCCTCTCGAGAGGACTTGAACCTCAGCATGCATGACAACACCCTCCACATGTATGTCTGAGAGAGAGAGAGAGAGAGAGAGAGAGAGAGAGAGAGAGAGAGAGTTTACTTATACTATCCTGACTGTCTCTACACCTCCATCTGAGCCACTCCATACAGTACTTCCACACCTACCATCGCTACGGTCCTTTCTCTCTGCAATTTGAAACTGGCCCCCGTAAAATCTGAATATCCCCCCCACCCACCCCATTTCCCCCCTCACTGTTTTTTTTTTCTCCCAGTTTACCTCCTTTTATGATGATGTTCCTGTTTTTGATTATACAGAAGTGTATATTTGTATGTCTCTAAATGTTCTGATGAATTGAAAAGGGCGGACCCTATTGCAAGTGTAATTGTCACGTTCTAGTGAGGTGTGACCAGTGTTGTTTTTGTTGACTAAAACTAAAAATGTTTGTCGACTACCTTTTTTCACTGAGTAAAACGAAATAAAAATGAGCTACGATGACTAAAACTATTAACCTGACGCTGCCAGATCCAAGAAGCTTGCTACACAAATTTGTTTCACAGCTTATTGGGATCTGGGATCTCTCAGGCAGTTGAGCTGACAAAAATCCGTTCCGTACCGGACCAATCAGCGTGAGCTAAGGGCGGGATATGTGCGAAACCGGACGTGAAGCTATATAGACACGTCAATATGATTGGTTGTGTTTGCACGCCCACACGGTGATAGACAGACGGTCCCATCCAATCATCTACCAAGTATCTTGAAAAAAAGGAACAGCCCGTCATCGAATTTGCTTCCGCGATCCCAGATCCCAATAAGCTGTGAAACAAATTTGTGTAGCAAGCTTCTTGGATCTGGCAGCGTCAGGTTATAAAACTATGACTACCGGTAAATATAGGCCTACTGACACTTTTGCCGTCAGAAAATGGATGAAGCATTTAATTTGAGTGAGGAAATATGTGTATCATTGCCTCTCTGTAATATGGAAGAGATTGTTGGAAGAAGTTAATGCCAGGTCGGCACGCTCTGTACTTCCGTGTGTGTGTGTGTGTGTGTGTGTGTGTGTGTGTGCGTGCGTGTGTGCGCGTGCGTGTGTCTGTGCGCGTGTTAGTCTGGGAGCCGTTGGGGGTGAACGTGGTTCGTCAGATAAAGTTGTTTTTCTCAACTGATTCTTGTAGCTTGGGGTCACCTCTTAACAATTCAAGAGGGTGCCCAGTGATATCCCTTGAGCATTTTTTATGTTAATAAGCCCTTAATGCCCGAAACACAAACAAATCCCCGAAAATAAAGCTTTATATTATTTAATGCAAAATAAATTTCTTTCTACAGTGTTTATGAATGTGGATATGCACAATGTATTTGATTCATGAATGATTAATGCAGTATTAATTAATGTATGTTAACCCCTTCATGCCTGAAAACCCCCAAATCCCATAAAATATATTATTGAGGGGTCCTTTACCCTCCTATGCCCAGCTTTCCGTGTTTGTGTAAACACAAACATTGAAGACAAAAGTGAAGACGGAAAAGTGAGGACGCAAATTGTGATTGACTTTTGTGACGATTTGATGGTTGAGCGTAATGTGATGATGGATGACATTGATGATGTATGGTGATAAGAGCACCCCTCACTTCACACAGGTGTGATTTTTATTTATATTTCTCTTGTTAGATCTAATGCATCAACTTTTCTTTTTGGCGTGTTTATCCATGAATGTGGATATGTACAATACATCCATCCATCCATCCATCTTCAACCGCTTTTCTGTAGTCGGGTCGCGGTGGGGGCAGGTCCCTTTTCGTTCACTTTGGTTCCCATACCAAGGGCACATGCAATGCATTTTTGCATAGACAATACTCTTCAGGGCTTGGTTAAAGTTCTCCTTTGTCCCCCAAGATGCAGACGTAGAGATACTTCCCCCATCCGCTCCTGCATCGAGCCGGCTCTGCGGCGGGCGCTCACGGTGGCCCGGGGCACCGTCTGCGAGTCAGGTTGTTTGCGAATGCAGCACCCAAGTTGGTGGTAAACTCCATCTAAGGCTAATTACCGGCACGGGACCGATAGGGGACAAGTACCGTGAGGGAAATTTGAAAAGAACTTTGAAGAGAGAGTTCCGGGTAGGAACAGAGTGCATTCTGGGATGGATTGGGCGCTCACGTGTCATCATGAACGTGCGCAATGATAGTCAACGGACCAGAATTTGGCCCAGCGCTGCAATACCAAATTCGGCCACTGTCGGGTGCCGTCTCTATTAATATATACTCTAAGGGAACAAGACTAATATACACATGATGGCTGATTACACAGGAGGTGTCGTCCACAGTTAACAGTTTTGTATTGAGTTGTGCTTGAAATGTAACTGTAATTCTCCAATAGGCTACTGTTAATAAATACTTCAATTAATCAATCAGTGGCTCACTAGCTGCCAGCATCGGCATCCTGCGTGCAATGCGTGTGTGAGCAGCTTGTATACGTTCCTGCATTTATTGTAATTTTCTGTTTGAAAATGTGTCTGTCTAATACCTCTCTCTCTCTCTCCCTCTCTCTCCCCCCTGCCCCCATGTGGCTCTAGTCTCCACAGTACTTCCACCCTAACCCGCTAGAGGTAAACTCCACTCTTCCTCTCCCCCCTACCTCTCTCTCATTATCTCTTTATTCCTGTGGATTTATTCAATTCAATTCCTCCTCTGCCTCATTCTCTCCCTCTCTTCTCCTCTCTCTCTCTCTCTCTCTCTCTCTCTCTCTCTCTCTCTCGCACGCGTGCCCCCCCCACCCCCACCACCACCACCACCACCACTCTGTCACCCCCCCCCCCCCCCCCCCTCTAATTTGAAGTGCAATAGTTTCCCTCTGGCATGAAAATATTGCGTCATTCATCATGTCTCTCTAATTCAACGTAGATACCACCACCACCACCACTTACTGTAGCCACTGTGATATAGGAATACAA
>NC_139714.1:21483245-21508245 GCF_964188405.1 Protomyctophum parallelum | reverse complement strand
TTCCTCCTCCGCGTCATCAGTGCCCATACCCGAAGGCGGGGTTGGCGAAAGGGCCTTTCTGTGTGGAGTTTGCATGTTCTCCCCGTGTCCCCTAGGGTAGGTACCCTCACAAAAACATGCAGTAATCCTGGTCTCTAAACTGCCTTCCCCTGGCCAGCCGAGACGCCTGATGGAGGGGAAAGGAACTGGTTGGAATAACGTGTTCCTTCCACGCGCTACGTCCAACCAGGGAAACTCCCCCCTGTCAGGTGTAAAGGAGCAACTTGGACACTCAAGTATGAAGGAAGCATGAGTTAAGTCCGTTGCTTTCCCTAGGTTGGCGGAGGGTGTGTAGAGCCCAGGATCACAGGATGATTGACACAGGGGTGAAAAATGGGTTACAAAATCGTGGGACAAAAAAATATAAATTATTAATACTTCTCACACTGTACTGTAGGCATCATCTCTTCCATGCGATCCTATACTATGGTGCAAGGCTAATCGCTATGAGGCTTTGCAGGGCGTTAACCAAAAAGTCGACTAGTCCAGTGGTTCCCAAAGTGGGGTCCGTGGACCCCCAGGGATCATTGAGGCAGTTCCAGGGGGTCCCCCACAGCTAAATGATAGTTTGGAACCAAATGGGCCCTTATGGGTCTGTAACTCTGAGCGTGTACAAATGGAACCATATGAACCCTAACGGGTCCGTTTGGTTCCACCCTCTCAGAGTTAAATTAACATTGATTTTAAAATTCAAAGATAGAATTTAAATGGTTGAGCAGCTATAAATACGTTCTCTTATGGGGGACCCTGACATATATCTTTTCAAATGGGGTCCGCGGGCAAATATAGTGTAAATGTGGGGGTCCTTGACATGAAAAGGTTTGGGAACCACTGGACTAGTCAACAAGTCAACTTACCACCAGGAGAAGTCGAACGTTTTTATTTATTTATTATTTTTATTATTATTATTATTATTATTATTATTATTGTTGTATATGATTGGTTGGTTATTGTCAAGGACAGAAGTGATTCTTTCCTTTTCCAACTTCTCAGTCTCAGTCCATTAACGAGCTCAGCTGTTCTGCCTCTGCCTTTGATGCGCAGACAGAGGTCCAATGATTGACAGGCTGAACTGCAGCTGTGTCAGAACTGCAGTAGGGACAGAAGCCGTAAACTTAATCGTGTTGGTTAAAATGCATCCAACATATAAGCTCTTATCCAATGTTGCTGGTTGCAACGGAATCTATAATATTGACATCAAAACAAAAGCCGTAGGCCTACATTAAGGGGGAAAGGGATATCGCTTTAGGATATGATTGAAGTCCAGAGGTAAGTCACTTTCGGTTGTTTTTTGTATCAGCAGCATGCAGCCATCATCACACACAGACTATACTATATAAAAGTACCACAAGTGCAGCGCGAGGAGTACTATAGTACCCCTCGCGCGAGTCGCGCTGCACTTGTGGTACTTTTATTATATACCCCTACAAATTCAGCTTGTGCATAATGTGTCGCCCGCCTGCAGTACCAGTTTGGGCCACTACCGTCGGTGACTTCAACGTTGCCCAGCCGTTCTGGGGGCTTGATACAAACCTATTATTAGTTGTGCAAACATTGTGCGCCCGTCCGCTGTTATAATTTCCCCCTGAGAGCTGTCCTTTGTTTTGCCTCTCAACCCCAATTTCCGCCACTGCCACGGGCACGCACGCACGCACGCACGCACGCACGCACGCACGCACGCACGCACGCAGTGTCAATGATCTTCTCTGCTAAAGCCTTGAACATCTTATTCTGCCCACCTCAGAAAGACAGAGCTAGGCAAAACAAAAGCAGATCATTAATTGCTCTGCCTTTAAAAAGCTCTCTCCTGTCTATCCAGCTCGCCCTCTATCTCTCTTTCTGTGGTAATTTTGTCAACTAAAACTTATGACTGTGAATGTTCGTCGACTACCTTTTTTCACTGACGGAAACTAAAAAAAAAAAAAGAAAAAGTTTCAGATTACTAAATTATGGAGATTTGCTGTAAAAATGAAAAAGGTATAGGGTAAGTGATACTATTTGGAGTTAAAGCTCTATATGCTGATGCGACAGTTTTTGCAAGGGCCTTTAATCACCAGCGTTTTACTCATTCACTGCCAAGTACGGAGTTATTTTTATTTTATTTGTATTTTTTTTCAGGGGGTTTAAACGTCCCAAACTCTTCTCCCTTCTGGCTCCAAAACTATGGAATGCACTTCCCATTGCAATCAGAACTGCAGATTCACTCACAATCTTCCGCCGCAGTCTGAAAACGCACCTCTTCGGACTCCATTTTAGCCCATAGCACTTGCCGTAGTACTTGCCCTAGCCTCGACCTCCTACAGGCGTATGCATAGGCTCAACCTACTGTATGTAACTTAAATTGCACTGTATGTAGACATGGCACTCTGTATAGTTTTCCTACTGTTATAAGTTTACGTAGGATTCATGATGACTATGTTTTGATTTATTGCCATGTTTTTTGTTCTTGCTTACTGTAAGCAAGAACAAAATGCTCTGGCTCTCCCCAGGTTGGCAGAGGGAGAGCAGTGCCCATGCAGGATTACATTTTATGGCAATTGGCAGCGGGTGAAAAAATGCGTTACAAGAATTGTGGGATTAAAAAAAATATATATATAGGCTACTGTATATATTGAGCTATTTAACACTCTCTCTCTCTCTCTCTCTCTCTCTCTCTCTCTCTCTCTCTCATGGTTTCGCTCCAGTGCGTCAGTGGGAACTTGATGCCTCCCGACGGGAACACCTATGATCATCTCGCCCACACGCCGCCCCCTGCAAGGCCTTTCATTGGATGGCACGTCACAGAGGGACACGCTAGCCGCCGCCCACGCACGTCGGATGTGTCGGTTTGTCTTCGGCGACGCCTCTTCTGCCACACGCTCCGCCAAGCACCGCCCACCTGGGACTAGGTAACCCACAAACACTATTACATATGGCTTACACGCGCGCACGCACGCGTGCGCACACAGAGACAGACGTAGACTTGTCAATCCACTAGTTGATCTTATTAGTTGATAAAAAAAAGGGGAAAAAAAGTATTTTTCTTTTTTCCCCCCCGTTTTTGTAGGCCTCAAGATCAGCTAGATTAGTCACCAATGTACAAATATAAAATGGCCGGGTAAGACTGAGGTTAGAGTTAGGGTTAGATTATTGTGTTAGGGTTTGTAATGTCGGACAACACACATCGCGGTAGCCCGTGATCAACGCAGAATGCAGCATACTGAATTTCTCAAACTCACAATATTAGGTGTGATGCTGGAGACGGTTGCGGTAGGTCGGGAATTGCCCAGACGTTGCTCCCTGGGAGTTAATAACCTTATTTAAATTTAATTTCCTTTCATCCAGTCCCATCATCTCATGCTGTCCACATGTAATCAACGCTCCAATTTCACCCACAACACTTTGCTATACCAGTTATTGTTGACGAACAGCTCCTTGAATGTAGTATACTTCCATCAAGGCCCTCACCAACACACACAGCCGGAGGGTGAGATGAATGTCAGGGTAGGTTAGTTTGACTAAATGGATGCCTGTAGGTAATTAATTATCTTAGCAAGGGCTCTTGATCTTTGTAGCCCACCGTCCTATACGAGCCAAAACAAGCTGGACGCGTGCATAAAGAGACGCGGAAACGGAATAATTAGTAAACAGCGTTTGCCAAGGAGAAGGCGGACCTAGCCTTATACCTCGCCGCTTATACCTCTACCGTCTATGCTTCACCTTTAGAAAGAGAAAAACCTTCACCTTTTAAAGGGAGAAAGGGAAAAACCTTTATCTTCCACCGTGGCCTCCTATCTGAGCTGTAATGGCAAGCAATTTAAGGGAAATTAACATTTTGACATCTACCTCGGGGCGTAGAGGAGGAGGAGGAGAGGATGAGCGGAAAAGAGTGAGGAGGAGGGACGGAACGAGAGAGATTAATTAGTATTCAACTCAGAGTGGTCAGAGACCTTCGGTCAGAGAGAGGGTTAAGTGTTGCTAAGTTAAAGCCATCCTCCGCGGTCGAGCCGACCCGACTCTTCTTACTGTCTAATGGTTTCTTTTTATGAAGCTATAGCAGATATTCCTATATATGAACGGCTTCTTCAGAAGTTGAACAGACTGAATGGTGTTATACGGCATATGTGCCGTCAACGTGCACGAGCATCGGCATAACTTTACGTGTCGTACTATCTGTGTGTGTTGTCTGTGTGTGTGTGTGTGTGTGAGATAATCTTGAGTGTCAGATAGTTCTGCCGCTGTCACTGTGTCTGCTGCTCCCACACTGCCACCCACTGTCTCTCTCTCCATCTCCAGCTTCTCTCAGATACATTCTACTTCACCTTCACCCCCCTCTCTCTCTCTCTCTCTCTCTCTCGCTCTCTTTCTCTCTCTCTCTCTCTCTCTCTCTCTCTCTCTCTCTCTTCCTGGCTTCCTCTCCTGCCCTAGCAGGCCTGCGTTGGATTAGCGCTGAAAGCTAATGAAATGTAATTATGGTCTTTGTCGATAAGAATCGATTGTCTCGGGCCCGCAGATCTCTCACGCAAAGAGGTCCCGGAGAGGCTGCCGCTGCAACCTCGGGGGGCACTAACCCCCCCTCCCCCTCAACATTCCCCCGGCCCAGGCTTTATTTTCTGTCTGGTTGCCGCAAGCGATGGGAGATAGCATTGACACGGGGGGTGGTGGGGGGGTATGAAGTGGAGTCAGACCTGTCGGATGGTGTCTCGGTGTGGTCTCGCCAGGGGAATGAGATTCCTTATCAAATCAGACGGATTAGACTGAGGGTCTGGGGGAAAACGTCAATTCTTACATCAGGCAGCGAGGGAGATCAGCTGCCGGTTGCGGTGCATGCGGTGGTGCCGTTGATGTTCGTGTCATTGTGTGTGTGTGCGCGCGCGCGCTCGTTGCGCGTGTTTGTGTCTGAGAGTAGGGAGACGGAAGGAGAGGAGCCTATGTGAACGAGAGACGTAATGAGATACAGGCTTTACTGGCTCTCTCTCTTGGCCTCGGCTTTACGCCCTTGTCTGTGTATGTGCACCTAGAAGAGTTAAAAAGTTTCCCGTAAAAGTTTCTGTTTTACGACCCCCCCCCCCCCCCCCCGCACCCCGCCAAGTCAGCTATGGTATTGTTTCAGAAATGAACAAAAAAAATGTTGTAGCTTTCTTCACAGCTTTTTGTATTTTGAAGGTTAGGTTCCAATTAACACATTTAGTACAGGAAGTGCCTTCAAAATAAATGCTATAGAGTGCCAGAGTTGTCTGATCGCTTTTACTTTGAAAGCCATGAAACAGGAAACACAAACAAAAGTTGACTTTACAAAGGGACCTCACATCCCCGATCATCTTAATATATTGTTTTACGCTCCAAAAAGCGTTCATATTTTGCGGGAGAGACGGATGAGGCGCAGAAATGAAGCGCCAGCATATCGATCCATTCATCACCCCGGAGAGCGCCCTGGATTAGGAGATACGAGTCATTCTTTCCGCCGCGCTAACATGGGAGTCAATGACAAGCTAATAGTTGCACTGAGCGTTAGCATACGGCAAGCGAAAAGCGAAATGCCCAAAAAAAAAAAAGGAAAAATTCTGAATATTCTTATCTCGCCCCGCGTCGGTGGGACGTCGCTAGGACGTCCTCACACGTCAATAGTACTAATATTTCGCGATCCTATGACGTTCTCAGGCGTCCTATGTACAGAATCTGTTAAGCATAACAAGCATAACACCTTCTAAATCCTGACCTATAAGTTTTCTGGAAAATATTTATTCAAAAGTTTCAAATAAATAAATAAATGGATTAAACTACTTATAAAAGTGTGCAAAACTAAATACTGCGTTAATGCTAAAGTATATCATACGGTTTGAGAGGAAAATGTGGTTCTTATTATTTTATTTCATTTCATTCATTCATTAATATAGCTTTCGAAAGGTCTCTTATTCACCTGTAATTGGTATTATACAGACGTTAACATTCCCTTGGGCAAGTGTATATCTGTCGCAAGGCACAATACTTCTCTCCATTTGTGTCCGTCGGCACAGACAGTGCTGTTGCTGTTTTTTTCTCCCCCCCCCCCCCTCCCCCATCACCTCAGAGAATACAGAAGCCGATGCTTCTCCGCGTTCACGTCTCGGTGCTGTTTGTGCGGAACTCTTATTTGTGTGTTAGTGTGTACCCCACCGTGAGGCGTGAAACACGCTAGAGGTGCACTCCGTTCCTTGCACCCTCTCCCACACACAGTGTGCACTAGCCCATTCTGGACGGGAACCCCTTTTGGTGTTTAAAGCATTATGTTGTACTTTTAGCTATTGGAAAAGAAAATCGTTAAAATGTTTGACGCAAATCTTTGAATATATGTTCTTTCTGCAAATGATTTTTACTCAAATCTTTGGGGGGGGGGGGGTCCCTGGAACAACATAATGTCAGATGGGGGGTTCGTGGCCAGATACAGATAATTCGGATGGTCCTTGACATGGAAAAAGGTTGAGCACCACTGAAAACGTATAGTTTTTCCAGAAAACTGTAGGAGACTATGGCCTCAGTCCTAGATGGGCTAGGGGGAGGGGGCAGGTGTGTGGGCAGGGTTGCCAGGTTTTGCAATTATAAATAAGCAAACGGGTCTGTGAAAACAAGACCAAAATAAGCGACTATATATATGCAGTTGACTTGGCATCAACGCCTTTCAAAAACGTCTTGGGGAAGAAAAAGGGAAACCTTTAAAAAAAATCACACCCGTGTGAACCGAGTGGTGCAACTCCCCTCTCCCCCCCCCCCCCTCCTCTCTCTCTCTCTCTCTCTCTCTCTCTCTCTCTCTCTCTCTCTCTCTATGCACGCACGCAGCATTCATGTGTGTTGCTGTGCTAGGCTAACGTTACTACAGCGCCTCTACTGGTACATACTGGTGCTCATTAACCAACACATAGGTGAACACATAGGTGAACGGACATTGCTGTTCCTTGGAGTGGTTGCACCACTCAAAAAACCCACTTTAAACAACATAAGTCTGGTATACGGGTGTCCCTATAGCTGGCACAACATATGTTTCAATGGGCGTGATGGGGGTCCTTGCTTGACATGAAAGGTTTGAGAACCACTGGTTTAAACAGCATTTAGGAAGCAAAACCAAATAAGCAAATTCCTTATAATAAGCAGATATGGCAACGCTGTGTGTGGGCGCAAGCAGAGAGAGATAGAGAGGGGGGTGGAAGGAGGGAGGGAGGGAGGGAGAGACCGAGAGGGATCGATAGAGCAGTGAAAGAGTGCTGTAAACCATGAAAGGAGACAAAAGCCTCCAGTTTCCCCACAGAGCATCAGAATTTATATTTTGCCGTGCGGCGGTGTCTCTCTCACACGGACAGAGGGTCGGAGACACTCCGCTGTGCGTCGTGTCTCACCTACGCCTCTCAGCCATTATAAAATACCCGAGACACCTTGTGTCTTATTGCTTTTTGTACCTATACTGTACATTTTGGGCAAGGCGTTGCGTAGACACTTGAAATGTGACATTCTGCACAATATTTTGACGCCAATACTTTTGTACTTTTACTCAAGTACATTTAGAATTCTGGACTTTTGCCTCTTTACTTCTTTTTACGTCTTGTACTTCTACATTGCACCATTGATACTTTTATTTAAGAAATATTTGTGAGTACTCTTTCCACCACTGCACTACACACACACACACACACGCACGCACGCATGCACGCACGCACGCACGCACGCACGCATAAACGCGCACAGCACAGCACAAAACAGGCCCTGTTCTGAGCACAGTTTGTATGGGAAGGATAAACAGTCCTTTGAGGATGGCAGAGTGGAGTATTCCTGTTTGACCAGACACAGTATCATGACAATTAATTAACATTCATGCATTCAATCCATTCAACTAAGGATCTAAAGCTCGTATCAAAGCCATGCTAATAATATCACAAACAAATACTGTAGTCTGTATAGTGTGTGCGAACACTGGGAATACTATTAATAATCATGTAAATGATGTGCTATTCTCAGAGTCTGCATGGTGTTGTGTTGCTGCTGCCGGGATTTGTTTTATTTTGCAGCATCAGGTTGCTTTTGTGGGGGTTTGTTAGAACTGTGGTTCCCAAACTTTTTCACATCAAGGACCCCAAAATGGACTCCCATTAGACCGCGGACCCCCATTAGAAAAGATATGCCAGGGACCCCCATAAGAGAAGATTTGTACGGCTCTAGCAGTGATTGTCAACCATTTTTATTTCAAGGACCCCCCCCCCCCCCAATGTGATCATCAGAGGCAGACCACAGAGGAAGTGAAAGGGAGTGACGGAAGTGTACCAAGAAATATCTCGTTATGTTCAGATTCCTTAACTTTTTGGGTCGCCCTTCGAGTTGAAGCTTTTTCTTTTTTTTTGCATTGCTCCATCAAACCTATACCTAACCCGGGGCACGGTGGCACAGTCGGTAGTGCTGTCGCATCACAGCTAGAAGGTCCTGGGTTCGATTCCCGCTGGGGACGCTGTGGGCGCTGGGGGCGTGTTCCCTCCTCCGCGTCATCAGTGCCCATACCCTTTCTGTGTGGAGTTTGCATGTTCTCCCCGTGTCCCCTAGGGTAGGTACCCTCACAAAAACATGCTGTAATCCTGGTCTCTAAACTACCTCCCCCTGGCCAGCTGGGGCGCCTGATGGAGGGGAAAGGAACTGGTCGGTATAACGTGTTCCTTCCACGCGCTATACGTCCGGCCGGGGAAACTCCCCCCTGTCAGGTGAAAAGAAGCAGCTTGGACTCCTCATGCATAGAAGGAGGCATGCGGTCAGTCTGCTGCGCCCCCAGGTTGGCAGAGGAAGTGTATCGCCCAGGATTACATTAGATAATTGGCACTGGGTGAAAAAAACTGGGTTACAAAATCGTGGGATAAAAATTATAAGAAACCTATACCTAAACCGGTCCGTAACCACTTAAGCCCAACAGTATACAATACTGTATACTTCGTCATATATATACTGTATAATACGACAAAATAGCAAGAATAGCCAATCTACGAGTTCACAATGTTTATTATTATTTGCCCAAAGTAGCGATGCCAGGTTTAATGTGGTTAAAGAAAGCATTCCTCACAGCCTCGGTCTCTCTCTTACTGTCTCAGTGAGTTTCTGAGTTGTGCGCATCCAAACAGGATCATTATAGCGTTAATGTGCAGAGAGAAAAAGACAACAAACGTTAACGAGTTAACGTCCCGTCCCGTCCCCCCCCTCTGCACGCACACACACATGCACACACACACACACACAAGTTGACCTACCGCTTGTCTCTCCAAAGGTCCGAGCACCAACCTATAGTGGCAGCGGTCATGGATGCTTTTTGTTTTTAAGGCTGAGACCGATCAGCCCTGTATGTATGGAGCGCAGCTGAATGGAGACACAGGAAAGCGAGAGAGCAGAGCAGAGCAGAGGAGGGAGAGAGAGAGGGTGTGTGTGGGTGGGTGTGTGGGGGGAGGGGGGGGGGGGGTGCCGGTGCGAGGCTAAAAGCCCACCAATTAAGACAGACTCCCGCCTGCCCTGTCGTCTCCATGGCAACTGTCAGGTAGATTTCCTGGCGGCGCATGGCGCAGGAAGTTGAAGCGGTTCCGACTGCCAACACACCCCCCCTCCCCCCCCCCCCCCCCCTCCCCCCCCCCCCCCTCTCTCTCTCTCTCTCTCTCTCTCTCTCTCTCTCTCTCTCTCTCTCTCTCTATATATATATATATATATAATTACTGTACACTCTTTTTGCGACAGTCATGGCGGCAAGACGAACTGTTCAGGAGAGGAGGAAAAAAAAGAGTTAATAGCAATAAGAGTCTGCCTGTGCTATTAACTCATTTTTAATACTAGAGCATGTCTGAAATAAATGTAAATATGAAATGAATGCTTAAACATGTGGCTTTCAAGCCTGTATTCTCAACTCGCTGTTTCCTGCGAGACGTCACTCTATAAGCCACATCTCCAAAGCTGGTGGGTCAAGCTGAACAACCGATACGTCGATTTGAAGCTACGATTCCCTGCTTTCATATGACATGAATAAAATACAATAAAGTTCAATGACTTAGCATCGGTCAGAAACGGTCATATATATTGTTCTATTATACACAGTGTTACAGTGTATAATGTGTGCATGTATAGGCTACACACATATCGTATGCACGTGCATGGCGCGCGCACGCTGGAGGATTTCCGGAGAGGAGTGGCATTTATAAGGAACTGTCTGCCCATTGCCGTCTCTACTATTGAGGTCCTGCAACAATCAATGCCATTAATTAAATCTGTGTGTATCACTTTGTGTGTGTGTGTGTGTGTGTGTGTGTGTGTGTGTGGGTGCATGTCCTGTAATCTATATTTAATGTTAGGAAGCACAGCTTTAAAGAGTACCACAGCTGGCCCGTTTGCTAATTAATGACATTTCTCCCCTTTTAATTACCATTCACTGGAAGCGGACGTGCGGTGTGTGTGTGTGTGTGTGTGTGTGTGTGTGTGTGTGTGCGTGTGTGCACGTGCACGTGCACGTGCATTGCGCACTCTCTTTGTTTCCTTTGCCCCGGCCCTCGCTCCTTTGTCCATGTTCTTGTCATCTCTCTCTCCCTGGTCCCTAATCTCACCCTCTCTTCATCACATCTGTCAGGAGCTTCTCTCTCTCTCTCTCTCTCTCTCTCTCTTTCTCTCTCTCTCTATCGCTCTCTCGCTCGCACTCTATTCCCCCTGGTTCACATCGGTTCCTCAATCCTGTGGAGTTGGCAAAGCAGCCAAGATGTCAGATGGCTCTCTCTCTCTCGGGGGGGGGGGGGGGGGGGGGGGGGGGGGGGGGGGGGGGGGGGGGTTGGGGAGAGAGAGAGAGATTCCATATGCCTTGTGGTCTCATCCCTCTATCCTTCCAGACCTCTTCCTTCCCCTCCCCCCCCAGGGAGCACGGTCCGTCACCACCTGTCAGATGCCTCCTCTCTCTCTCTCTCTCTCTCTCTCTCTTGCACACACCTCTTACCTCTCTTCCTCTGTTTGGATGCTGTTCGCTCTCAACCAGTGGAGGACACTGCAGGCTCCCACAGAGTGCCATTCGAGGCTATAGTCGACCTATTCGGCGTTCTCATTCTTGCACTTGTACTGGGCAGGCCACAAGGCTCTGATTCCAGCATCCCATGGTGTGCACGCGGAAGTCCTCAATGGCAGGGTTTCTCAAAGTGGGTGGCGCGACGGAAGTCCAGAGGTGCACTGTACTGTACTTTGTGCATTCCTTTTTCAGTCCGCACCAAATCTCTTCACCAAAATAGCTGATCTACAAAGAGCTTGTAGATCTGCTATCTTTTGTGAATGAATAGGGTAGATAAAAAGTTATTCGGATGAGCCACTGGTTCCCAAACCTTTTCATGTCAAGGACCCCCAATTGACATGTATTAGCCCACGGACCCTTATTTGAAAAATATATGCCAGGGCCGTATGAGAGAAGATTTTATGGCTCTTGCAATGATTCTCAACCATTTAAATTTCAAGGACCACACGGTTTAACATGCGTTAGGCTACGGACCCCCATTGAATGGCATTTCTGTCATTTTATATTGTAAAATCAATGTTGATTTAAGTCAGAGTGTACAAAGTTACAGACCCACAAGTGTCCATTTATTGTGTGATGAAAGGTTATTTTCAGGGGTGACCTGAGACAGAGCCACAAAAAACAAATGAAACGGTTCCAGAGAGCCCTCTCTCTCTCCTCTCTCTCTCTCTCTCTCTCTCTCTCTCTCTCTCTCTCTCTCTCTCATCTCTCTCTCGAACAAGCGTTTCTTTAGGTCTACTCTCAGCGGAACCCCTGTTGTTCAACCCCTGGGAAGAAATTACAGCACAGCGAGTAGAGAAGTTGGCGGTCACAAAAAAACAAGTGCCTCCTCAGATCCGCCAGCAATGCCCTCTCCTGCCTGCCTGCTTGCCTGCCTACCGCCGGCTGGCTGACAGAGTGCCCGTTGCTAAGAGACCCACGCGGGGCGCGTGCGCGCACCACCGCCGGCTCCTATATAGACTTATTATAAGATGCAGGTAATGGCAATGCAGAGGGTTCAAGCCATTAAGCTGTGTTGTCGTTTAGCACAGCGGTTATTTCGTTGTGCGTGCAAGATGAATATTTCATCTCAAGCTGCTGTAAGAAAGGCGACTAGTCGGGTCACCGTGTGTGGGAAGGATGTGTGTGTTAGAATGAGTTTGTATTTTTACATTTCGGTGTGTGTACAGTATAAGTTTATATTCCGTATATTAATTGCCCCTCTGTTACTTAGTAGTGGGGCTGAAAGGATGGTAATGCCCGTCCAAAAACGTTAATCTCAATAAGATATATAGGCTACTCTTCCTTTTTGGGGGGGCTGGTTAAACACTTCATATGATGCTGCCAGAGTTTGTCAAAAATAAAGGCGCTAAAGTGCCAAGCAGATGAGATGAGACATATTTTACTCTGAAAAGCCCCCCCCCCCCCCCCCCAATTAATGTTCCATTACTACCTTGTGCTGTCAAGTCTGATCTCTCTTTAGAAGCGTTAATATCCAAACGAGATGCTTGGATAAGTCTGACACTAGGACAGAAAATTGCCGACGACGTAGATTGCAACGTACTGTAGATTCGGAGAGAATAGCGAGTTTTCTCTGCCCGTAAACAAGGAAGCGAATGGCCCATGTCCAGGAGGCGTCATTTCCGATCCTGCCGCAAAAGGACAAGGAGGCATGCTCGTTTTACCCCGCCGGCTACTATTAGTAGCCACGGAAAGCGCCGCCCGCGGGGCCAAAAACGTAATAGTTTTTGGTTTAAGGTTGGTGAGGGGTAAATTAATAGTTTTTGGATTAAGGTTGGTGAGGGGTAAATTAATAGTTTTTGGATTAAGGTTGGTGAGGGGTAAATTAATAGTTTTTGGATTAAGGTTGGTGAGGGATGCATTCAAAAGACTGTATTAAGGTTGGTGAGGGGTGCATTAAAAAGACTGTATTAAGGTTGGTGAGGGGTGCATTAAAAAGACTGTATTAAGGTTGGTGAGGGGTGCATTAAAAAGACTGTATTAATGTTGGTAACTGATGCCTTGCTCCCCTGCTGGCGGTTATGTTTAGGTTACATAGAGATAGGGTCAGTAGTATAGTAACGGGTAAAACGAGCGCGCCTCCTTGTTCTTTTGCGGCAGGATCCATAAACACGGGTCCAGCAGCGCTGTACAAGGCATTACCTATATAGCAAACGGAGCTGTTAAAAAAAAGGATTACACAGATCCCGTTTTAGAACATTAAAAAGGACCTAAAGACGCCTAACGTACGTCCTTAGCGCCCCGCGTTTATTTTATTGAGAGGACGTGTATATACACATCCTTGGCACAAAAGGTGTTAACAAGGGATTCCATAATGTGTAAGTTAATTTGGGTGACCCATAGTTATAGCATAACATCTGCTTTAAATGATGCCAGTCAGACGAGAGGCCTTTCGGCGCTCAACTCTCTTTATGATTGTCTTCGAGCCCAGCCAGCCTAAACCTGTTCCTCTCTCTCCTGTGCTGATGATGTCCTCTTATTGCCAGGCAGTGTCAAAGCCCCTAGCCAGCGATTCTGATCTGGGCTGCATGGCTGCAACCGTGTCTTCAGCACTGGCTGTTCCCTGCTCCTTTTTTATTTACGCCGCGTGTCTGTGAATATCCCCCCCTCGTATCCCACGGCAAGCAGATGACATATCGCATCCTTCACAAGCTTTTGTCGGCAGGGCTTAATCCATTTTGGGCGGGATCCCCTTTTGTGTCATTATGCTATGCTTTAGCTATTGGAAAAATAGCAGATCTACAAGCTCATAGCACGCCACCGAGTGGCGCGCTACGAGCTTGTAGGTCATGCTATTTTTGAAAAATCGAAGAACAACTGACATAGAAACATATAGCTTTTTTCAGAAAACTGTCATTTTCAAACAGAATTTTTTGTAGAATCTGATCTCAGGTCAAAGTGGCTTAATCCCCTCCCCATCATTCCATGCGGGGCCCGGCGGTGGAATAGAACCTTAACTCACTCACTCGCACAAAGCCAGACGAGGCAAACGGAGACCAGGGGGGGGGGGGAGGGCTCTCGGCTATATACCCGATCAATTCCACTTCCACTGTGAATATCAGTAAATCATGAGGCGGTTGAGATTCCGCTCGCGGGCCCATTGACGTACACTAATTCTGCCCGGTTTCCCCTCGATAGAGATCTAGCTAAGACCCCTGATGAATACCGGTGTGAGGCGCCCAGTGTTCTTTTTTTTCTTTTCAGAGAGAGAGAGCAGAGAGAGAGAGAGAGAGAGAGAGGGTGAGAGAGTGCTGTAAAAAGTGAGCCAACAGGTCCGTGGAGCAGGGATTAGTGGGTAAAGTGGATTAGGAGAGAGGTATTCTGATATTCCGCCCAGGCTGCAGAGAAGGTCTTTAGAAAAGCAGAGAAACATCTGCTGGAGCTTAGCGGAGGCAATGGAAAAACACCGGAAATCGGGAACGGTTCGAAGACACACACGTGGAGAGATTTAAGACAAACGGCAGGAGAATAACATGCACTAACCCCTCTCTCTCTCTCTCTGTCTCTGTCTCTCTCTCACACTCTCACTCTCACACACACACTCTCACTCACACACACACACACACACACACACACACACGCACACGCCAGTGTACTTGTGTGTGAAGGCTCCTTTTTATTTTTATATTCCCCTATTTATTTCCCCTTTTATCATCTTCACCACTTAAGCCCTCGTATACTGTACGTCGTTGTATGATGGATACAAAAGCAATGCAATCTACCGTACAAGCTCAATGTCAACAATATTGACTACATTTTTTGCTATATTTTTGGAACATGTCGTGGTCAAAAAGCGGGGCCGCGAGAGTTAACACAACGAAAGCACCACTTTTCATTTATGGCTCCGTTGCA
This sequence comes from Protomyctophum parallelum, assembly GCF_964188405.1. Taxonomy (NCBI): domain Eukaryota; kingdom Metazoa; phylum Chordata; class Actinopteri; order Myctophiformes; family Myctophidae; genus Protomyctophum; species Protomyctophum parallelum. Next base: position 21,493,343 of record NC_139714.1, on the reverse strand, counting down.
GACTGGCCAGACTGGCCTAATGAGGACATGCATTTCAGATGAGATGAAACCATGGTGAAACGAGGCTTCCATCAGTGTCCTTTTTTGGGTTTTTTTTACAGGCGTCCTCTGTAAAGCACAAAGCCACATGTGTCGCTTCCTCAACTGGGCTATTAACCCATTTGGGACACCGGACACCGGATTCTACAAATGTCTTCTAAATCATGACAGTTTTCACGAGTGGTTTTCAAACTATTTCATGTCAAGGACCCCAAGAATTACCTGCAGTATTTGGCCGCCGACCCCCATTTGTAAATATGTTGTCCGAGGGACCCCCCACCCCCCAGAAGCAAAGATTTGAGTTAAAGATATTCGCTCTGAAAGAATATATATTCAAAGATTTGCGCCACATTAAAAAATAGCAGATCTACAAGCTCGTAGATCTGCTGTTTTTCAAAAGCTGAAGTATATCATAATGCTTAAAACACCAATAGGGGTTCCCGTCCAGAGCGGGTTAACTAAGAAGGAAGTCTTTTTACAGTCTGGTTGGTTTTGATTGAACAAACTGGGCGTCATGTGGTGGAAAATGTACTCTTTACTGAGTAAAAGTATCATACTGCACTATAGAAATGGTCTCTTACAAGTAAAAGTCTGGAATTTGAGCAAAAGTATTGGTATCAAAATGTAGCCTACTTAAAGTACAAACTGTAAAAGTACTATTATGCAGACTGTCCTGATTCATTTTTGGCTATAATGGCTTATGAATGAAGTCGTTAATGTATGCGTTGTAATAATAATCAAAATGTACTAATTAACTATAGTAATTCAAGTTTTCAAATAATTGTTGCGAACGCAGTGAGCCACTTACTATGACAGCAGGGGCTGAGTGTCTGTGTGTGTGTGTGTGTGTCACGCTGTGTGGTGTCACGCTGTTACACCACCGGCCCGCCACCAGAGGGCGCAGCTGTGGCACGCACGCACGCACGCACAAACACACACACACACACAGGGCGCAGCTGTAGCACACACACACACAACCACACACACACGAGCTGCGTTCGCTTCACGCGTTTGCGCGTCTTACTTGTAGTGCAGTAAAAGTACAGTATTTGGATCCGAGATATAGTGGAGTAGAAGTAAAAGTATTGGAAATTGGCCATACTCCAGTAAAGTGAAAGTACCTAAAATGTTACATAATCCGATTCCATGCCATTCGTGCTGCCAATTCCAGTGAAATGCGTGAAAAACCAAAGAAGAAGAAGAACCCCCCCCCCCCTTGGCCCACCAGGCAGTGATGCAATCCTGCTCTGTAGTGAGGGGCACAACTCAAAACACAACATGGCCGATCGCTGGGAGGAGGATCATTATCAGCACGATCATGGATTCAAGTTTCATAAGCTTCTAAACATCGTAGTTTATCCCAATAGTGGAGGATATTAAGTCCATATTTCATGAGAATCGTTCACTTGATGGTACAAGCACCAAAATTGGCACACAAGTGCTTCGGAACCTACTCTCTCAGAAAAGTACGTTGTCCACTTGAAAAAACAAAATGGACACCATTTTTCAAGATGGCCGCCAAATGAAAAAGGCCTTTTGTGGCGGTTCTGGACAACCGTGGGTCCGACCGACTCGAGACCGGGCACTGCACTCCCTGTGGGTGTGTGGAACGTGTGTGTCGAATTTGAAGTCGGTGGGGCGAACGGTTCTCGAGTTACGTGGATTACAGACGTACACACACACAGAATTTGTGCAATTAGCAGATCATTGGAACGGTTGTTCGCTTGGTGATACAAGCGTGACATTTGCCGTGAACATTCCTTTGGTCAACTCTTTAACTTTTTAAACCGAGCCATCCAAAAATCCAATATGGCGGTGATATTTCAAGATGGCCACCAAAATTAGACTGGTTTTGCATTTCAGCATATATTTGGCTATACCTTTGTGATGTACTGTACCATACTACTGTATAATACTGTACGGCGCTGTAGGGCATAATACTGTACCATACTGTACCATACTGTACAGTACAGTACAGTACAGTACAGTACAGTACCGTACCGTACCGTACCGTACTGTACTGTACTGTACCGCATGGTACCATACTGTACCGTACTGTACCATACTGTACCGTACCTTACTGTATGGTATTATACTGTACTGTACTGTACTGTACTGTACCATACTGTACCGTACTGTACCATACTGCATGGTACCATACTGTACCGTACTGTACCTTACTGTATGGTATCATACTGTACCGTACTGTACTGTACCGTACTGTACTGTACTGTACTGTACTGTACTGTACTGTACTGTACTGTACCGTACCGTACTGCATGGTACCATACTGTACCGTGCTGTACTTTACTGTACTGTACCGTACCGTACTGTACTGTACTGTACGGCATCATACTGTACCACATCATACTGTACCACTTTATGGTATCATACTGTACCATGCCGTACCGCACGTTACTGTACCGTACTGTACTTTACCATACTGTACTGTAACATACTATAGTGTACTGTACAGTACAGTGTGTGTGTGTGTGTGTGTGTGTGTGTGTACGTGCAGGGAAAAGGGGAGGGGTCGGTTAATGTGGAAATTGTAATGTAATTTGTGTCACAGTGAAATGTTGTGCAATAACAGTATGTCATACAAAAGCAATATTTGTACAGTAAATATGACATGGATGCAATGTAGTGCAGATGGATTTCTGTGGCATGCATCATTTTTTGTGCATAGAGAGATGTGTGCTAACGGAGTGATTTGGTAGGAGAAGTCGGACGGATAAACGGACATATTGCTTTGCATCCCCTATAGTAGTAGGATCTAGGATGAGCATCAAAACTATATATTTTAAATACTTTTCATTAGCACATGCTTGAATTTTACATTCCATAGGGCTGGACCACACATGGACCCCATTTGGTTTTGTTTTCTGCATCTTCCTCTGTGACCTGCCACCTTCATGTCATCTCTCAGACTCTCACAGCATCCTTAAACCTCGTCTTTGGCCATCCTCTTACCTGGCAGCTACATCTTCAGCATCCTTCTCCCAATGTACCCTCATCCCTCCTTTTCACATGTCTAAACCATCTCAACCTCACCTCTCTTGCTTTATCCCCAAACCTTCTAACCTGGGCTGATCCTCTAATTCAGTAATTTCTGATAATGTCCTTCCTTTTCACTCCTAATGAGAACCATCCTTAATTCTGCCACCTCCAGCTGTGCCTCCTTTTCATCAGTGCCACCGTTTCCAACCGTACATGGCTGGTCTCACTACCATCATATACATCTTCCCTCTCACTGGTAGCCTTCTGTCACAAATATTTCCTGACCCATACTATGTCCCATATTCTCAATACATTGGCTTCTCTTGCTAGAACATTTCCATCTCTATACTCACCTTAACCTGTTACACTACTGTCTACTGTCTGGTCAAAATAAATTTCTCCCTCCCTCACCATCTCTCTTTGCACTTACTGTACATCTCATATAGCCCTGACCACTTCTTAGCCCACACCACCTGACATTACATCTCTCTGTTCTTACCCATCATCTAGCCTGAGCTAACGTGTTAGGTTTCTGGTCTAGAGGGGCGGGTCGCGGCTCAGATTTGCGCACGCCCTGATTGGATCTCATCGATCTGTCCGTCACCCCCGGCCCCTCCTCTCCCCCCTAGTGCAGCGCTACGTCACATCATTTGGAGCGACGCCCACCCGGAAGGGTTGACTCCCACTTTTAGACCAGAGCGGCCAATGCGTTCCTCCAGGCTTTCAATTTTTTCACCAACAAAAATGAAAGCCTGGTACCGAGGCTACCCATCATCTAAAAAAAAACCCCAATGGGCATTGCCCATTGACATACTGTATATTCAAGTCTGTGTGTGTGTCTGTACATCTGTAATCCACATAACCCGAGAACCGTTCGCCCCACCGACTTCAAATTCGACACACACGTTCCACACACCCACAGGGAGTGCAGTGCCCGGTCTCGAGTCGGTCGGACCCACGGTTGTCCAGAACCGCCACAAAAGGCCCTTTTCATTTGGCGGCCATCTTGAAAAATGGTGGCCATTTTGTTTTTTTCAAGTGGACAACGTACTTTTCTGAGATAGTAGGTTCTGAAACACTTGTGTGCCAAATTTGGTGCTTGTACCATCAAGTGAACGATCATGTGCTTAATATCCTCCACTACAAGTTGAGCAGAGAAACGACTAATAAGCACGTGCAGACTATAGACACAGTGTGTCTGGGAGAGTCTGAGCGTGGATCACAGGCCTGTTCTGGTACAGTATATATGGTATTGGTTCTCAGTTGAAAGTCAAGGTGGGCCACCGTCTCAAACAATAGGAATGCAATGTCTCGACCTGACCTTTCGGTGCAATGGTACACGTGTGTACAGTTTTAAATATCACCGAAGTGGGGGAAAAGCGGCACTCCAAAATCAAGGATATAAAAATAAAAGTGTGTGTACTATAGAGGTGTGCTTTGGCAGTGCCCTCACGATTCCATTGGATTATGATTCACCATACATGGACACTTTCAAAGAAATTTACACCCGCCTTCTAATGAGAGAGCAAAATCTGTCTTGGAAGAGCCACCCATCGACTAACCTAATATACGGCAACCTTCCCCGTGTTTCTTCACTAGTCACAGAAGAACATAGTTTGCCGGCCACTGCTACAGAGCTGACAATGAGGTTATATCTTCCCTTCTTCTCTGGAGTCCTGCCTCAAAGCAGACCAGAGGTAGAAAACTGTCGTTTCCTAATGTCATCGCTATAGGGAATCATGCATCAGTAAGCAGGAACTGGGGATGGCAATGAAGGATCGGAAAGTCTGGTGTGGCATTGTGAAACCCATGATCTCGACCGTGGTCGAAAAAGGATGATGATTCGCCATGCCGGTAACAATGCTATTAAATTCTGCGATGCATCACACTTGTCTTATATTACTGCACGATATGGCAAATCAGTCAATACCAGTAAGACGCCCTGAATGCAAGAAGCCGGGGGAAGCGCCAGCGCTGGGGCTCTGGTCGGTGGACGCTGTGAAGACATTTGTTTCGCTTGAGGGGCATGCAACCTTGAAACTACTCTTAGCTACTTGCGGGGAAGCCCACGTGGGAGGCTGTCTTCTTCTACCCCTCGCTGCCCCATATACCGGCCACCAAATGGTGATCAAGGCTTAATATTGACCTAGACAATGACACACTGGACTGGCTTGCTGCGAGGGAGCCAAAGGTCTAAGGACATACGAGAGGAGAAGACGAAGAAGAAGGGCGAGAAGCGACCTCGCCGTAAAGAGCAAGGTCACGCCAATAAGGGCGAGGTTGCGCTGAAACTGCAGGTCAGTGTCGCGATCTTCAGGATTATGTCACGTTACTGCATCCATGCAGGATTGTGCCGCGGCCGAAACGCTGCATCCATTATGTTTGACACCACTAGTGTACTGCATGTGTTGGTATATATATATAAACCCCTTGACGTGCGTTTCCAATGGTTTGTTTGTATTCTTCTGACTTGGTGTGTGCGTGTGTGCACTGGAAACTTTAAGTCTAGTGGTAGTGCACTGTGTTTAATATTGATGCCAAGCACTCCCTGTGGAGCAGAGTCTAAAGGTCGTGGCTGCTGAAGCGAGCTCCAGGGAGTCGTGACTCGTGTACGCTCTCACCTCCGCTGCCCTCTGGGGGAATAGTCCCTCTTTTTCTGTGGCCTGGGTGGGTGGTCCCACAGCAGCACCACCCCCCCCCCCCCCCCCCCTACTCACTTACAGTAAAACAAATTATGTTCTGACACAAAGCAGGCGCCTGCACGTTACAGACCCAACGCGATGTTATTGGAAAACATACAGTGGATACGTAACGGCCACTGCAAATAAGTTAACGTAAACTTTCAGCGCCCCCTTGCTGTTCATTTGAAATGAACGCAGGGAGCCAGCTATATCCCCTATATAGGTGCCATTATATTACCGTCAATACAGTCCAATACAACGAGAGGAGGCGCAAAAGCTTTTCCGAGCAGCAGCCGACATGTCATAAGCGATGCGATCAGAAATCACTGTTTACATCTGAACGCCGGGCGGTTTGGACTAAAACAACAACTTTGGAGTATTTTTCGGAGAAAACAAGCAACAAAGAAACGACAATGTGTGGATCCTTGCGTGCGCATTGTTCCTCACGATGGGAAGACCGTAGGCGCTGTCTAGCCCATTGACGCCTGGTGCAATGTATACGTTGTTCTACCCTTGATGCCGGCGCGCTCTCTGTGTCTCATCAGCTATTGCCATACATGTAGCAACATAACTATTTAAAATAAAATCATCAGAATTTGAAGGTTTTCAGAAACCTTAGGTCAGGCCCTAGAAGGCGTTCCCACATTCGGCCTCAGGCATCAATGGGCTAGCAGCCTGGGCAGCACGGAAGGTTAGTGTTGAGCTTCGGCTGCTTGGTATTTATATAAACCTTACTACACGCCATTTGACTGTTATGGCGACCTCCGGAGTTAAATCTTAACCCGTCATCTGACGGGTTGCGAGGCGTTTTGGCGTGCATCGTGTTAAGCAACCTACGTCTTAACACAAATTATGCCATGGACGTGTATCTCTCTACGTCGTCCTCAGACGAGCCCTCCATCGGGGTCTCCAGTCATCTGGGTTCTCCATACATCTGCCCAGCTCATTTGTGCTTTCTGCACCAGCATCTTTCTTTAGTACGTCCACGTAGGTAGGTGTGGGACGTCCTCTCGATCGATGCCCGTGTGTTGGTTCCCACAGTACAAGCTTTTTGGCCTTGGTGTCAGTGGCCACTATAGTCTCATCCTCCTCTGCTCTGATACACTTGGTAATGCCCCGTACAGACGCTTGTTGGTGATGTGCTCGTCCTGGTTGATGTTCAGTACCACACAACAAGAAAAACGACAAAAGTGTTGTACCCTGCCCTTTTTTTTTCTTCTTTGTAATTATTTGTCCGGCCCAAAAAACTGTGTTTGTTGTCTTGATTTGTCACGATCCGAGTTGAATTAGTCTTTAAATAAATACTTTTTGAAATGTCTGTGGGAAAAATACATGGGAAATTATCTTCTGCGTCCCTCGTGTGTGTGTGTGTGTGTGTGTGTGTGTGTGTGTGTGTGTGTGTGTGTGTGTGTGTGTGTGTGTGTGTGTGTGTGTGTGTGTGTGTGTGTGTGTGTGTGTGTGTGTGTGTGTGTGTGTGTGTGTGTGTGTGTGTGTGTGTGTGTGTGTTTGTGTGTGTGTGTGTGCACACTCGCACGGGCGTTAGGGCAAGCCCAGGGTGGTGTGATGTGTCTAATGGGGTAGCTAGAGGCAGGGTGTATGCTTTACTTGCCATCTGCTTGTAGCCCTCTGGCTTACAGCTTGCTGCTGCCGGCCGGCCCCTGTGGTGGGGAACGGAGAAGCATCCATGTGTGTGTAAGCCTTCTCCTTCAGTACACAACCTCTGCCTCGGAGTTCTGAGCCTGACCATGGCCACACACACACACACACACACACACACACACACACACACACACACATAGTCAGTGGTGGAAAGTAACTAAGGCCCCAGGATTTAGACCGCAGTCACATCAAGTCAAATCAGTCTTTCTTCTCAAGTCCGATCGCATGGCCTGACCTTTCACACTGCCGTTTGCAAGTAGTGACCAGATCCGATCTGCGTGTTCAGACTGGCAGCCAAATCCAGCCTGAATCGGATTTGTTCAAATATAAGTCTGAACGCAAACGTAGTCACATATACTGTACAAGTCGCATCAATTGGAATCTGATTTAGATCAGGTTGTTGCATTCAGAGTTCGGACTGAGATTTGGCCTAGATTTGGCCTCCCACTCGAACCAGAGCCTTCATTAGTATCCTCGGAAACACCTGTGAAGGAAGTATATAGGGAAGGGCCCCGGACGTGGGAAGAGTTATTCTGGAAATCAGCTTCTCGACAACGCAGATGGTGCTCTTCCAAGACGAGACTAGGTCCAAATTTCCCTCTTTTATTTATTTTATTTCCGCTCCTGAAGGTTAAAAAAGTCCACCGAATGTTTGTCTATTTTCACCTACTGTATATGTGACGTGCCCAGAATATGGACGCTCATGGTGTTCACGTGCTTTGAAAAGGTAAACGGGCTGGACAGACAGTGGTCGTATACCTGATGGTATATATTCAATCCATCTTTGCCACGCTTTCTCTCCGCGCCGATTCATATAGCGTGTTGATTGAATTACAGTAACCTCCTCAGCATCATTTTTCAGCATCATCGAATTTCCGCAAAGTGACCATATCAGCGGCGATATCTGCCCGTCTTTATTATTGAGCTGGAGCCGAGCCACGACCAGCGCGGGAGATTCCAGCGGAGGCGAGGAAGGGAGAAAAGAAACCCTCCTCGAATGTCTTCTGTCACCCACCGGAATATAAATCATCTCGCTGTTTGCGGAATGTAGAGGCTGCATTCAGGCAAGGCTCGTGGCGCTACACAGCCAACGAGGGCCTCTGTGTTCGCATCACAAATGGCTGAATGCAATATGCCCTCAAGGGCTGTGTTCCAGCCACATGTTCATTCCCTCGGCCGTTCTTTATCCCCCGCTCCACTCCCTCGTTTCTCTTTTTCCCTCCGTCCAGATGTCCGTCTCTCCGGGGCTCTCCGTCGCAGGATGACAGCATGTGGCTCCCGTCCCAACAGCTGGGTGGTGTGCTCAGGTGTCGGGATTTGTTGCTCTTTTTTTACAGCCCAGAGCCTATTTGTCTTTGTGTGCATCTGTGTGTGTGTGTGTGTGTGTGTGTGTGTGTGTGTGTGTGTGTGTGTGTGTGTGTGTGTGTGTGTGTGTGTGTGTGTACTCGTACTCTGCGTGCAGTCTGTGTGTGCGTGTGTGCGTGCGTGCGTGTGTGTGTGCGTGCATGTCTGTGTGTACTCGTACTGTGCATGCAGTCCATGCGTGTGTGTGTGTGTGTGTGTGTGTGTGTGTGTGTACTCGTACTGTGTGTGTGTGTGTGTGTGTGCGCGCGAGCAAACGAAGGAGAGAATGAAAACGTAAAAAGCAGACAGAGACAAAGTGTGTGAGAGTAGGTGTTGTCGTCAATATAGCCAGAGAATTGAGTTATGCTTCTAAAGCCACTGCTGCAATCTGGCTTCCTTTTTCGTCCCACTGCCTCCTGCCTCTCCGGCTACACTTCGATTTCTCTCCTCTAACACGCATGCTGGAATGCGTGCGTGCGTGCGTGAGTGCGTGCGTGCGTGCGTGCGTGTGTGTGTCTCTCTCTCTGTCTCTCTGTCTCTCTCTCTCTCTCTGCCATCATTTCGTGGCATCACAGATGAAACCTCATCCCTCGCTCTGCCTCCTACGTTCTCTTGGCTTTCCGTCCTCACAGTAATTTTCTTATCATCGCTCTCCGTCTAATTCCGCCCTGTGTCTCCGTGGCGCTGTCGAGATGCACGCTAATTGTGTCCAAATCCAAATTGCATTTGCGACTCAGTGTGGGAGTATGTTGTGCACGACTGCACAATGTTTTATGTATATGCAATGAGAGAGAGAGAGAGAGAGAGAGAGAGAGAGAGAGGGATGAGTTTGTGATGTAAAGGTCAAGCCTATGTCTTAATCCATGTGTGCAGCCATAGCAGTGACTCAGGGCGGCCTCCTTTTGTAATTAAGTGTCCTGCATCTCCGTTCTGTCACCGGCATCTGCATGTCCCATCTCTCCTGGCCCCCTGCCAGCTCCCAGTCATCAGCTGATCCCAGAGCAGATGTGCGCCCTTTAACCTCAATTAGTAATTGCCAGTTATAGTGACAGTTTATGGCTCAACTGTGTCTGCCTCTGTTCTGCCGCCGTTTCTCATAGTCATTAGCACTTTGGTTTGATTGCTTCGGGGCATGTTGTGGTTTGGGGCTCGAACAAAAGGGGAATCTTTTCGCACGGAGATAATGGCATTGTGGTTAATGTCGCCTTTCAACAAGTCCAATCATAGTTTATTTTACTCGTCTTTTTCTACAAAAGTAGAGTGGCATAATTTGGAGTTTATTTTATTATTTTTGCGCACACACACACAGTTGGAGGAATAGAGTGATAATAGAATCATTGATGGATGAGCTGAATGCGGTTAAGGGAGCGTGAAA
>NC_139714.1:21473507-21483045 GCF_964188405.1 Protomyctophum parallelum | reverse complement strand
AGGGCATCCGTCAGCGGGGATGACACAGATGGTGCGTCGGGTCAGGTTTCATAGCCAGAGAGAGAGAGAGACAATGAGCTGATCAGGGAATGGAGGGTTCTGGGATTGTTTATTGCTGGGCTGTAATTGAATAAAGCAGACGTCTAACCTCTTTAGGCCTGTCACTTTGCTTCATGCTCAGGAGACACATCTCAGACGGCCCTGATTGAGTTTGCGCTAAATTGAAACTATTTTTTTTAAACCTCCCCCTGCTCTTGTTTTAAGAGTGCCACAACGCAGAATTGTATGTGTGATACTCTGAAACTCTTGATGTTTTCATGAAGTGGTGTGTGTGTGTGTGTGTGTGTGTGTGTGTGTGTGTGTGTGTGTGTGTGTGTGTGTGTGTGTGTGTGTGTGTGTGTGTGTGTGTGTGTGTGTGTGTGTGTGTGTGTGTGTGTGTGTGTGTGTGTGTGTGTGTGTGTGTGTGTGTGTGTGTGTGTGAGGGTGTGAGGGTGTGTGTGTGTGTGTGTGTGTGTGTGTGTGTGTGTGTGTGTGTGTGTGTGTGTGTGTGTCTGGTTTCTAATGATTGTACAGATCAAGTGTTTTGTTGGGTGTGTAGAACAGGAGATGTGCACTATTATGCAGTGAGTTCAACGTTAACTCGACAGCTTTCCTTCCCCTCAGGGCAGCAGAAGTTCTACCATCCGCACATCTTCATTTAGACAGGATATTGATTGGCACAATATGATCTACTGTTCTATTCTATCAGTATACTTGAAAATCACAATTTTCAATAAGTGACTCCTATACTGTACTGCTGCCGATTGCATGCAACACAATTAAATATAATACTATGTATTGTAAGTAAGCTGCACTAGCCATAAGCATGTAACTTTCCTCGACCAAAAGTACTCATTTTGGAGAATGTCCCATTTCATAAGTTTTCAAATGTATATAATATAATGTATAAAGAATCTTTTGAAAATAGCAGATCTACAAGCTCACAATGTGTCATCGATGCAACGCATTGGGAGCTTGTAGATCGGCTATGTTCGAAATGTGTAGGGCCTGAAGTGGGTAATGCATGTTTTGTAATAATAATGAAAATCTGCAAAGTAACTAGTAACTAAAGTTGTCGAAAAAATAAAATAAAGTTCAGTGAAAGTATAATATTTCCCTTTGATAGTGGAGTAGAAGTAAAAATACAGAAAATTGGAAATACTCCAGAATCTTAAAAAAATACCACAAATTTTACTTAAGTAGTTACTTTACAACAGTGGTTCCTAAAGTGGGGTCTGGGAACCTCCAGGGGTCCTTGAAGGAGTTCCAGGGGGTCCCCAGCTAAATTATAGTTTGGAACCAAATGGACCCTTATGGGTCTGTAACTCTGAGAGTGTACAAATGGAACCAAATGGACACTAACGGGTCCATAGGTTCCATTTGATTTTACAATATAAATTGGGGCCCCAGAGATAGAAATGCCATTAAATAAGGGACTGTAGCCTAATTCAGATCAAATCGGGGGCCCTTGAAATGAAAATGGTTGAAAATCACTGCTAGAGCCTTAAAGACCTTCTCTTATTGGCATATATTTTCAAATAATAATACTAATAAAGCTTTATTCATATAGCACCTTTCAACAACAAGGTCACAAAGTGTTGAACAACAAGAGCATGGAACATAATATCATGGATCAAAAAAGGCAATTTTACAACAACAAAAAAACACGAGATAATGGCACAGCAGTGCAGGGTAACAGATAAGAAAGGTGAAAAATACAATCCGAAATTACATAGAAATCACAACGATAAAGGATTAAAAGCAGCTTTGTAGAAATCGGTCTTCAGGAGTGATTTAAAACAGGGAACCGAGTCGGCAAGCCTGATCTCCACTGGCAACTAGGGCATTCCACAATGAGGGTGCACGGATTGCAAAGGCCCGATCGCCAATAGTCTTTTTGCGGCCTGTTTTTTATAGTGAGTAGGGCTTTACCCGAGGATCTCACCTCGCTCATAGGAGTCAAGTAGGTCTGATATGTAGGACGGAGCAAGGCCGGACCTAGCCTTGAGAGTAAAGAGCAGAATTTTAAAATAAGAAATGTGCAGCCAGTGGAGGGTGGATGGGAGTGATATGGTCGAACTTAAGAGGTGGGCTGCTGCATTCTGGACCAATTGTAGTCGGTGGATGGATTTTTTGGAAAGACAGGAGTAAAGTGAATTGCAATAGTCTAGGCGTGAGCAAATGAAGGCATGGATAACTTTGGTTAAGTCGGGGCGTGAGAGGAAGGGTTTGATCTTGGCAAATATTGCGAAGGTGGTAAAATGACTGGACAATCTTTTTGTTTGGCTAAGCAATTGGTCCGGGCTGATGGGCAGATATAGCTGGGCGTCATCGCAGTGGAAGTTGAGGCTATGTGTCCGTATAATGTTGCAGAGCGGGAGCATGTACAGGGAGAAAAGGAGGGAGCCAAGGATTGAACCCTGGGGGACACCACAGTGTAAGGTGGCTATGGAGGAAGTGGAAATTGGTCTGTAATTGGGGGAGTGGGGGTCCGCAGGCTTTTCCTTAACAGGAAAAAGTTTGGGAAACACTGCTTTACACCACTGACATTCAGTTATTGTTCTCCGTATCTGGCCTTCACGGTATTTGGTTTTATTTTTGAAATGTCATGTCACGTCACGTCGTGCTGCTGTACTCTCTCCATATGCATCCTAAATTATCTTTCTGCCTATTTCCTCTCTCTCTCTCTCAACCCCCCCCCCCCCCCCCACCACACACACACACACACACACACACACACACACACACACACACAGGCATCTGTGTTCCATTTCGTTCTACCTCACATTTGAAAAGCCCATCACTTGTATATTGGATGAATTCATCGTAGTCAGCAGCGTGGTGACTGACCACTATAGCTGGAGGAGTAGCTCAATGAAGAATAAGACATGAATGTTGAACACTCTAAAAGTTATTCGTTTTACTACTACTACTACTACTACAACTACTACTACTACAACTACCGTACTACTACTACTAATACTAATAACCAGTAAGACGCCCTGAGGGCGAGAAGCATCTCGCCTGGGTGACGGCAGACTGCTGGGTGAGTGCTGGCACTTTGGTCTTCAAAATAAGTGCCTTCACTGAAAAACGAGGGCGGTGGCGGGCGAATGAATGAATGAATATCTTAAGGCGAATGGCTTCGGTTAATGTTGTGCTTGTGTTCCAATACTGTGTATGCAAAAGAAGCCGCATTACCAACCGGCACCTACAGTACGGTACAAGAAAATCCCAGTGGGGAAAAAAAACCCAGAAAAAAAGACATGTCTGGACTCAGTGTCTCAGATGGATTTAGTTCTTCGCTCCACTTTGAGCTATTACAGTGCATGTACTTGAGCAAGGCACTTAACCCCAGCCTGCTCCAGAGAAGCGCTCATTGGCCAGTAGATAATGGTTCTAATAGGCTGCAGCGGCCCCAGGGTATTATGTATGTGTAATCTGTAATTGTGTGTGAAGCAGGACAGTTCTGAAGCAGAGCAGAGTGATCCGTCTGCATTAATGGACTGATGATAAATGACAGTGGCGGGAGGGAAAAAAAGCACTCGCATTAAAGTAAAAGTAAAAAGGCCGGAATTCAAAATTTGCTTGAGTAAAAGTACAAAAGTCATCCAAATGTTATGAAAGTACTAAAAGTAAAAGTACTCATCATCATGCAGAATGTCCCGTTTCAAGTTTTCAAATGTATTAACATTCTTTTGAAAATGGCAGATCTACAACATTGTGAGTGGTGAGAGGAATGCTTGCCTTTTTTAAAACTTCCCTCTCCAAGGCTGGAACCAATCAGCGTGCAGTCCAACACGCGCCATATATGTACACACACACGAACGCACGCACGCATGCAAACCTACACATATTTAACCCATTTTGGGCGGGCACCCATTTTGGTGTTAGCATCATGTCGTGCTTTAGCTATTGAAAAATAGCAGATCTACAAGCTCATATCGCGCCACCGAGTGGCGCGATACGAGCTTGTAGATCTGCTATTTTTGAAAAATCGAAGACACTTTTAGAATCTAATCTCAGGTCAGAATGGGTTAATAATGAAACTGTCAGGATGCAATAGACATTTTTAGAATCTGATCTCAGGTCAGAATGGGTTAAAACATGAAACAGCAGCACAGCCACTGCAGGTGGTCCACCGGAAGTTCAGGTGAGCAGAGAGCGTTTAATTGTCGTCGTCGTCGTCGTCCCCCCCCGCGTCTAACATCATCAGAGCACTTGATCAAAGCTGCTCTAGTGCATGGAGTACAATGCAATTTATCTCAGCAGGAAAATTGTTTGCGTCTCCTCCAATTGTCAAATCCGTCATTTTAATAGCAACGGCCATGGATAGTTACGGTACACCTTCTATTTAAAAGCAATAGGAGCTGATTGGTTTAATTAATGTAATATCCAAAGCACACCCACGGCTAATTCAGAGTCGTGCGGATGGCTTTGCACTCGGGTAACGTGCCGTTTAACAACTGAAGTTGGACACAGCGCCTGACACAGGTGTTCCCCCCGCGTTATATATAAACTTTATTACAGGCTCGTGGCCCACAAGGTAAAGACAGTACATCAAATATACGAGAATAAAAAATAAATAAAATACAGTACATTTACCGAGCCCCACAGGTTACTGCTCTAGGCGAGGCCCACTCATGCCAGTGTCCTCTGATGGTAGAAGTGTACCTTACAGAACGACGGCCTGGGTCTGTCATCTGTCCAATGAGTCCATTCAGTGAGCGATCCAGCCTGCTCATGAATTTGAATGTGGGGTTCCTCAACAGAGCCATGAATGTAGTGAGACCCAATGAACAGTTTTTTTTAACAGGATTCGAAGACAGTCATTATAGGCTACTTGCAGCCTGCGTAAGCTCTCCTTCTTATACTTCACCCACAGTGGAGCTGTATAGAGAGGGGTGCAATAAGCTCTAAAGAGGTTTACCTTAACATCCGTAGTATATTATATGCGCCACCCGTGTGCCATAGTTAATCTAATGGGGCCCCCCTGGTACCTTTTCCCCTGGAACAAAATATTATTATTATATTATATTATCGGCGGCCAAATGCTTATAATTTTGGGTGTCCTTGACATGAAAACCTTTGAGGTTTACTCCACCATTTATAAGCCTTCATGGCCGAGAGGAAGTATACAGTAGAGTTAGAATTGTTGAACTTGTAGCCTACTGACGGTTTGCACATGGTAGTTTACTTCGCTTTATCACAGTTTTAAGGATTGAGCATCATTATTATTATTATTATTAGGTTTGTGTGTTTTCTTTACAACTCATATGTCCTTGTTTAGACGGGCTTGATGACTTGTCCATCGCTACAGGCTACTGATAACGATGGCTCTCCCATAGCCAATCCGATACCAATACAGCCGACGCCTCTGAACGATCGCAGAGGACTCCGGACGTGAAATCCTCCCATGTGCAACCACATTTCAATTGAAAAACTACCCACGCACTATAATTCAATCAAGTCTTTTATTTTCCAATTTCCCCCCCATGCACTCTCACAGTCTCACTGCTTGGATGACCGCGTTAACTTCTTCACGTCTGTGCCCCTGTGCGTAGATGAAGTTGTTAATTGAGTTTCTCAAGAGGACCTGCTATAGGGTGGAGGCATATCAAAAGGACCCCGATCCGGCCTCTCGCTGACCTCGGTTCATTCCAAACTATACAAACCCTGCGCTTGTCCTCGCGTGTCTCTCTCTCTCTCTCTCTCTCTCTGTCTCTCGTGGCGTCTCGCCCCTTCACAGACCTGTGGTCCTGTGCATTAGTCCCCGGTAGCATCCATGTTCATTACCAAGGGGGAAATGAGCTGTTTGATGCAGCCCCCCCCCCCCCAGATGACGGCTCAGCCCCGCTATTACTTCTGCCACTCGCCAGACTTAAAATCAAATTAGCCGAGCAGCTGACTGAAAGAACGCACGCACACACGCACGCACGCACACACGCACGCACAACACGCACGCAGCACACTCGTGAAAAAGAGAAGAGACGCATTAGAGAAGGCTTGATTGTGTTACTCACACCTTCTACATGCCAGTGGCAGGTCTGTGAAACCATGTGTACACACACACACACACACACACACACACACACACACACACACACACACACACACACACACACATGAATTGGTGTGTGTGTGTGTGTGTGCACAATGTGCCTTTGGGGGATTGATTTTTCCAGATTCTTATATTGCTAATTTATTGCATTTCTTTTTCTTTTAGATGAATTCATCTCCAACACCTTGAACCCCGCCAAACCTGACGCAGGACGACCCATACGGCAGCGTTGCATCATGGGCACAGCTGGCACATGGCGGGGAAGTTTCCATGACGTGAGTTTATTTCTGAGTCTTTCGTGTGATAATAACACTACAGTACACACACACACACACACACACACACACACACACACACACACACTACATTTTAGTTGCTTTTCTTTTCGCATTTTGTGATTTTATAGTAGAAAAAAGGCTGCGTGCACACACCTACTGAAATGGACTTTGAGACGACCCGTTTCACCGTGCATATAGAGGGTATCCGCATGTGAGTTTAAACGTTGTTTAATGCAATCAGATTTGCTAACTCTTCTGTTTGGATGTATGGGCTGTCAAGGCCAGAAAGTAGGCATTCCTGCATAACTTCCGGGTATCATCATGATGATGATATCACATAAATATTGTTCAATAAGGAGTTATATAAGACTCATAAGGATACTATTTTGAATATGAATTTCTAGTGGCGTATGTATGAGTCTCTCGCTCTTTAGCTTTTATAGAAAGTTTCACTTTACTTATCATGTATCTTTCTACTGAGCATCGCCCATGGATGTGGCACACTGAAGTGTCTTTGGCTCTCCCTTTTAATGAGCCTATAGTAAATTGTTGATTAGAAAAGTAGCTTGACACGGAAGCTGCCTTGTCTTTCAGTGCTGCCGCTTTTTGAAAATAACTCTTGTGATGTCACTCGTCAGCCGCTGATTCAAGACGCTATGGTAGCCGTCACAGCGAAACACTCCATCACATTACTAAGTAAAAATCAGCCATTAAAAATAAAAGTCTCCCACGGTATAACTTCACTCACACAACGCTTACATAATCTCTCTCTCTCTCTCTCTCACAAACACTTTCTTTCGTGTCAAACTTTTGTTAATCAGACACACACGAGGAAAGAAAAACAACAAGCGGCGTAGGCAATAACAGTAATCAGCCTGGCAGCAGCATGGGTGAAGCCACGGCGCCGGCGACAGCAGAGATGTCAGTGGCTGTGGCTAATAGGGGTCACAGTGTGAACTGTGAAGTGGTTAACCCATTCTGGGCGGGGAACCCCTTTCTGTGTTTTAACTAAGCATTTATGTAATACTTTAGCTATTGAAAAATAGCAGATCTACAAGCTCATAGCGCCGCCACCACCGAGTGGCGCGCTACGAGCTTGTAGGTCTGCTATTTCTGAAAAATCGTGGAAAATCTTTGACTATATATTCTTTCAAGACTTTTTTTTCTTTTTTTTTTTTTTTACGTCTCTTTTGGTGTTAGCATCATGTCGTGCTTTAGCTATTGAAAAATAGCAGATCTACAAGCTCATCATAGCGCGCCACCGTCTGCTATTTTATGAAAAATCGAAGAGCGACTGACATAGAAGACATTTTTTTGAATCTGATCTCAGGTCAGAATGGAAAACTGTCAGGATGTAGAATAATTTTTTTAGAATCTGATCTCAGGTCAGAATGGGTTAATAAGGAAGTTCCGATATCCTGCCCCCGCCATGCTGGTGTGTTCACAGCCTGCCGTACCCCCTGCGTTCCCCTGTACCCATCGCTCTGGGCTGTATAATGAGGTGCCCTGGCGGGTTGTGGATGCTGAGATCCGTCCTCCCCCGCACACTGCACCTTCACCGTGGACTCTGCTGCTGACGTGGGGCTGAGAACGGAGAACGCAACACGCCGGGGAGCTAGTTTATTTATTTATATTTTCCGTGTAGTCCTCCTTCCTCACCCGTTTTTGTAACGCTATGGGGGGGGGGGGGGGGGGGGGGGGGCAAAAGGTAGATGGTGATCTACCAGTAGATCACAAAGATCATATGACATGCCCCTAAAATAAATAAATACGTGTGTGTGTGTGTGTGTGTGTGTGTGTGTGTGTGTGTGTGTGTGTGGTGTGTGTGTGTGTGTGTGTGTGTGTGTGTGTGTGTGTGTGTGTGTGTGTGTGTGCGTGTGCCTGTGTGTGTGTGTGTGTGTGTGTGTGTGTTAAGGCTGTACCCCTAGCCCTTTTTTTAGGACTCGAACTTCGGCAGGAATTTTCGAGCGAACATCCGGACCGTTTGTTTCTAATTAATTTAAAAAATAACCGTCTCGATCAGAGCGCACAGCGCGTCTCCCCCGCTATTTATCAAACTCTCTCGTCTCTCCCAACACAGACACACACACACACAAAATCGATCCGCAAATCCGATCAAAAAAAGCTCAAAACTGCGCAGTTTACATCCAAAAGAATGTGTCACTCTCTCGGTTCTGCACTGCTGTACTGGAGAAGTATAGCACTTTCGGTTCTGATCACTGTCGAGGGCATGCAGCGCAACACAGCAGAGAGAGAGAGAGAGAGAGAGAGAGAGAGAGAGAGAGAGAGAGAGAGAGAGAGAGAGAGAGAGAGAGAGAGAGAGAGAGAGAGAGAGAGAGAGAGAGAGAGAGAGAGAGAGAGAGAGAGAGAGAGAGAGAGAGAGAGAGAGAGAGAGAGAGAGAGAGAGAGAGAGAGAGAGAGAGAGAGAGAGAGAGAGAGAGAGAGAGAGAGAGAGATAACTAACCTTTTTCTCTAATTAACCAGCAAACTGCAATCCACATTGTTATCCTTGATCCAACTTGCTGTGCATATTGCCAGCAGCCAGCACCTATGTAAGATGCATTTCACCCTATTTTCTACACCGTTTTGCGATCGTGTGTGTGTGTGTGTGTGTGTTGCTGATTGGCTGATTGGCTGCAGGCCAATCACCAAATTAATTTGGAGGGGGGGATTTTGGAGAGGGACAGCAGAAAAAGGAGACAGACATAACTTCTGACAGGAATGCACTAGAAACTATATTTTCGAGTTAATAAAAAAAGGAAAACATAAATATATTTTTATTAAAAAAAAAAGGATTTGAGTGCCAACCCTAACGAGCGAACATTTCGAACCTTGAATGTTTGGGTGTGTGCCGCTATAACCTGAATTTTAAAACTGTTTTTCATTTTTAATATCATATTGTCCCTCAAACTTATTTCTAATGCATTGAGCCTCAATCACCACTCTGATATAACCAGTCCATGGCATTTATTTTTTGCTTCTGAAGCTGTTTTAGCTGCAGTATCACAATGTCCTGAGGTGGTGGGGGTGCTGATATGCAACTTTTGAGTCATTATAATACTGATGCTAGATAAACACAGGCTTGTTTTCCATTCCATGCCAGCTTGGAAAATCAACAATGGCGGACATTGTAACATGTAAAAAAGTGGAAATTCAAGAC
>NC_139714.1:21433507-21468507 GCF_964188405.1 Protomyctophum parallelum | reverse complement strand
TGACAGGTGCTACAGTAGTATGATTTATTTTATGTTTTTGTTTTTTTGCAGTATTGTGTCATGTGGACCACTTTCCAATGAATCTCCTCTCCTCTCCATGCTGCTTTTCTATTCACCCCCCCTCGTTCAGCCCGCTCATACCCCTGACCTGACACAACCAGCAGCATATATTCTCTCTCTCTCTCTCTCTCTCTCTCTCTCTCTCTCTCTCTCTCTCTCTCTCTCTCTCTCTCTCTCTCTCTCTCTCTCTCATACTCATCTCTCCCACACCCCGTTCTTCTATAGTCTTAAAGTGGTGTGCTTAATAGTCCTAAAGAACGTATTGAGAGGCTTAATGCAGATGAAACTGAGAGATGTGGTGATGAACGGAAGCAGAATGTGTGTGTGTGTGTGTGTGGGGAGGGGGGGGGGGGTGTTCCAGGGGAGATTTTGATTGGCCCACTCCTCTCCAGGTATTAATCTCAATCTGTAATTAGCTGCAGCTGCGTCACAGCGAGTCCTGCTTGGAGCGACTTACAAATGTGCACGCACGCACGCACACACCAAGTACAATGTTGAACGAAATGTTCAGACATATGGAAGGCACACACACACACACACACACACACACACACCAGACTGGAGCCACATGAAATATTTAGACAAAATGTCTATCAAAAGCAAGCAGCACAGATTGACAGATTTGGCTTCCCTCTGAAGCAGATCAAATTTAATATATCACAGCACATTCCCAAAACCCACAGAGGGACAGACAGACCCCCACACCATGCACTCTGTTTTCTTTTAATCCCCTTCGCTGTTGGTAAATACTGGAGCGCTATCGTCCCCCAATCACCCCCAATAGATGTGCATTGATGTTCTGTCTCTGCTCTCTAATGGATCTCATGGTTCCTACTAGCTAGCCTCGGGCCACGTGCTGTTGCTGATTGCTGCACACACAGTCCTATAATAGCACATAAATGTGTGTGTGTGTGTGTGTGTGTGTGTGTGTGTGTGTGTGTGTGTGTGTGTGTGTGTGTGTGTGTGTGTGTGTGTGTGTGTGTGTGTGTGTGTGTGTGCTGGGTGTTAATAATAATATTTTTTAAACTTAAACTTGCTGCAGTTCACTTGGTTAATGGCATATTTAGAAATCAAGAATGGGACAAAAGTATTCGGAGGAGATCAAGCGAGACACTGATCCATTCTGGCCAGTGTGGCCAAATATGTTTATCAGAGACTGGGATTGTTTTGTTTTTGTAAAGTAGATTGTAAAAATGCTCTTGGCATGAACATGTTTGAAAACCACGTACTGTCTTAAAACAATATTACAATTAAGTTTGACTGACCTGCCCCTATACTGTAGTTGCTTTTTGTTGCCTTATTTTTTATAGACCTTGTTTCTCTCGCAACATCTGGCAACACTTATGGCTACTAGCTAGTGCCTATCAATTATAGCTGTCCTCGTCGCCGTTCGTATCTGTGGCTGTGCTTCATATTATTCTCCCTGACTGCAGGGGACTGTGGATAGAACTCTCTGTTACAGTCAAATCTAGCCCTGAAACTATGACTGTCATAAAGTCATGATGACGCAACTGAAGCCAGTTTCACGCGATCGCTACATTTACCTCTTTTTCTCATTCCCTCATTGAGTCCCTCAGACACACATGTCATACACTGTACCATGTTGTGCAGAATTCTAATATATTTTGATTGCAAGCATGTTGTGCATGCATTGTGAGTCATCCATCATGCACACTATTAATAGACAGTTATAGGACCACTTCACCACTTTTCAACATATCTTCATATAATTGTCTCCACCAGGCCGAAGGCATGGGGGGAGAGTATGTTTTGCACTCCGTCCGTCCGTGTGTCCGTCCGTGTGTCCTTCCGTCCGTCCGTCCGTTAGCAGCTAATCTCGGCCACCGTTAACAGTCAAATTGACATCCTACACATCCAATTCAACTGGTTCTGAGCGACCCAAAGGCGCAGGTATACTTGATGTATTGATGGAAATTGATCTAACTAGTAAGGTGTGCTCCGCGTAGGGCTTAGGTCCACCAGGCTGGGTGGATACATTGTGGGCTACAGCTGTCAGAAGTTACCCGAGGAAGCTATACGCAAGCAAATTGATGTTCTATGTTGAGTTACTTCCTGAAGTTCCTGATATATGGGCTTTGTACCCTGACATCATTAGAGCTCTGCAGAGAAAGCACAGGTTCACCATGAGAGACAGTCACAGACACGCACGCACGCACGCACACACACATGCACAACTGTGACTGTTACTCTCTTGAGAAGCACCTGACGGGGCGGAAAGGAAAGGTGTGAAATTGTGACACACCTCCATTGAGTTGCACTGAAGAGGGATTCACACAGTACAATGTTGAACGAAATGTTCAGACATATGGAAGGCACACACACATGCACGCGCGCGCGCGCACACACACACACACACACACACACACACACACACACACACACACACACACACACACACACACACACACACACACACACAACAAGTTTGTTTACCTCAGGGTGTTGTAGCCCCCTGCTGTGAGGGTGTGTTTCATGTGAAGAGTGTGAATTTTGCACATGTCAGGCATTATTTTCAGCAAACACCAATCCCCCTCCCCCGCACGCACGTTGCACGCACACACACACACACACACACACACACACACACACACACACACACACACACACACACACACACACACACACACACACATACAAAGATGCTCAAACTCTTCTCACATTTTAGGAAGTTATTTTGCTGTTAATTGCCTATGCAAATTTTATCTACAGAGCTATATTCTAGGTTGCTTTTGAAATGTTACTGGGTGTCTTTTAAAACCACAGCAAACCTCACAAGTCTAATCTTGATGGTTGGAAACTCGAAAATTACTCTGCTTGAAATTTGTACATCCATTACATGTTCCATGCTCCGTTTGAACTTTGAAAGAATGATTAATTAATTATTAGGCTGAAGGAGGGTGTGAATTGTAAGGAATTCCGGAGAAACATTTCATTGAAATAGATACCTGAATTGAACTTGTATCCAGATTGCAGATCTTGGTCAGAGATTGGCATGTCATTACCTAAAATTTGATTGAATACTTTATTGGCAGAACAAGAATTCACATTATCAGACCTCTCATCACTTCCTCGTAATAGTTCCATCCTTTGGAAATCAAGTTTGGCCTGCAAGGCAGTGTTGTGTGTAGTTGTGCTGATGCTGTGCAGTCCGCATAGGGAATGAGGCATTACCCCAGGTGAAGGAGTTTAAGTATCTCGGGGTCTTGTTCACAAGTTAGGGGAGGACGGTGAAGGAGATCAGCCGGTGAATCGGAGTGGCAGGCGCCCCTGTACTGCAGTCACTACCGCACTGCTGTGACGAAAAGAGAGTTGAGCCATGCAGAAGGCAAAGCGCTCTGTCTACCGAGCAATCTTTGTTCCTTTACTCTCACCTATGGTCATGAAGGGTCTTGCCGGAAGGAATAAGGTCGCGAATACAAGCGGCCAAAATGAGTTTTCTTCAACGGGTGGCTGGCATCTCCCTCAGAGATAGGGTGAGAAGTTCAGTCACTTGAGAGAGACTCGAGTAGATTTGCTGCTTCTTTGCCTGGAAAGGAGCTTAGATGGTTCAGGCATCTGGTTAGGATGCCTCTCGGGCATCTCCCTATAGGGAGGTCCTTGAGGCACGTCCCACTGGGAGGAGACCCCGGGGCAGACCAAGGCGCCACTGGAGGTCATTTGAGGTCACTATTGTTGCTCTCGAGACCGAAGTCTGGAGCACTCTGGTGGAGCTGTTGCCCCCGCGAACCGACTATGGATAAACGGATGATGATGGATGGATGGATAGATGCTGTGTCGCTGTCGTGTACTTCTGTTGAAGTTTTGTTGGTGCTGTGTAGTTGTGTTGGTTTTATGTTGTGTTGATGTTGCTGGCGATGCCTACCTTTACATTTGACCCAATAAAACCATGTATGAATTTTTGCTAGATAAAATGGTAAATGGTGCATTTATATAGCGCCTTTATCCAAGGCCCTTTTCAGAGATTGTGCATTACATTCACCCATTCACACACACATTCATACACCGATGGCAGCGGAAACCATGCAAGGCACCAACTAGCACATCAGGAGTAATTAGGGGTTCAGTGTCTTGCTCAAGGACACTTCGACAGTAACTCTGGGGGAGCCCGGGTTCGAACTGGCAACCTTACGATTACCATCCAGGCACTCTACCCCTGAGCCACCGCACAAGCTCAAAATAGGTCAAAATAATGTCCAAAACTGTTACTTTTCACGATTCAAATAGCAAAAGTAGCAGATCTACAAGGTCAAAATTACCATTTGTTCAACCGGTTGGTTCCCAATGGGAACCGGGTTAGTTCTTAGTCCATGAGTCAGAGCTCCAAAATTGGAACGTTAATTATGAATTGAGTGTGAAAAACTATACCTACCGTATATTAGATTGTTATCACCATGAAACCTCCCCAGTTGGTTACTTACACGAAGGCAATGATGTATTGTATTAAAAATGTTTTATTTTGTATTATGCAAATGTACAACAAATATGAAAATGCTACTACTGTAGAAGTGTTATCATATATCAATTTACTTATATTGATCCTATAAACAATTTAATATAGGTATGGTTTTGCACACTCAATTCATCCCCCAATTCGTCCCCCCGGAAGATTAACAGACCATCGGAGATGTGTTGTGTGATCGGGAATTCAGGAGGTAGAGCAGGTCGTCCAATAATCCCTGGGTCGGCGGTTCGAATCCCGGCTGCTCCTGTCCACATGTCGAAGTGTCCTTGGGCAAGACCCTGAACCCTACATTGCCTCCAATGAGTCGGTCGGTGTGAGCTCGCCACCATTGGTGTGTGAATGTGGGAAGTGAGGACGCTGACGTCGACTGTTCGCCGCTTCACCTCCCAACGTATGAATGAATGAACCATTGTAAAGCGCTTCTTTGAGCACTTGGAAAAGCGCTTTACTATATATTTTTTTTTACTTGAGTCAAATATCCGAGTATTTTTTCCACCACTGACTAATACGCGTGATCACAGTCTTTGTCATCATCCTCATTGCCGACTGTCAATGTCACATGTCAATGTGACAGTCATAGTCTGAAGTGTGTCAGTTATCGGTGCAGGTCAGATCACCCTGAATCACAGCGTGACCTCTGAACTCCAGATCACCTGGTTATGGAGGATATGTTCCTCCGTGGATGTCTCGGTATTGACTCGAGGTCACCGGTTCAGGTAATTGCTATTTACTTAGCTTTATGAGTGTCCTATACTCCTCCGCGCCTGTGGCATTTCATTCCTCCTCCTCCTCCTCCTCCTCCTCCTCCGCCCTCGTCCTCACTTTCAGATGAACACTGTTTGGCGTGTGATTAAGTATTCATCGTAAAAGTAGCAACTGGCGGCTCTCACGAGAAAGAGTTGGGGAGGAGAACAAATATTAACATGCCTTTATTAACTTTATTCTGCTGTACTCTCTTTATTATCAGCACCTACAGTAGGCCTATACTTATATATAGAATTGTTCCATATGGATTGCAATATGTTATGCTTTTAAGTACTTGGTTTTTGTTGTGTGTCTGGGTTTTTGTGTTAGAATTTTTAACCACTGCAGTCCTTTGACGTTTCCTATAGTGCTTCCCTCTCCCCGTCTGACTGCCTCCTCATTCCCCCCCGACGAGCTCAACTTTGCTCAACTTTCAGTATTTTTTTATTTTGTTGTCTGTCTGTCTGTCTGTCTGTCTGTCTGTGTGTGTATGCTACAGTAGTGTGTGTCTGTATTTGGATACGTGTGGAAGGAGGATGTTTGTTTTCCAGAGTGAAATGTCAGTCTAATTTTACCGTTATTACTTAAGGGACAGACAGGAGGGCTTGAGTCTGTAATCTCGGCATCCCGGTGGCTATACCACCACACAAACCCTGAACAGGGAATGCACTCACTATGGTCATATAGAGACTTCTGTAACTTGTGTAAAGGCTTTTCCATTATGCCTGTAAGAAAATATAAAAAAATCTTCTAAATCCTTTCCATGTTTCTATGTCAGTGGTTCTCAACCTTTTTCATGTCAAGGACCCCCAGAATGATCTGTATTTGGCTGCGGACCCCCATCTGAATATGTTGTTCCATGCAGGGACCTCCCAGAAGCAAAGATTTGAATTAAAAACGTTTGCTCTGAAAAAATATATACGTATTCAAAGATTTGCGGCAAGATCTTTTTTAAATATAGGTTCCCGTCCTGAATGGGTTAGCCACGCCAAAGTCATACAAGTATCTGATGGACTGATGGATTTTGAGGGAATGCACCCTCTATTCAGTGTGAGCTGTGACAGTGCAAGACCTCTTAGCCAAATCAGCTCTCCCAAACAGTAACAGTAAAGGGAGTAATGGTTCCATAATGTAGGTTCTGCTTGCTTGATTGATTGATTGATAATCATTATTTTGGAATTATCTGTAGAGGGAGATCTAAAACACATATAGGATAAGTCGTAATCATGCTTCCATTACTAACGTGTCACATAATTGTAGATGCATGACTCCAGGAGCGTCCTCTTAGCACCACAAACAGCTCGCTGTCTGAATAACAGCTGTCATTGTTGATCGAACAATCTTAAATTATCATTAAATATCAGTAAAACTAAATTCATTATCTTCTGCAATAAAATGAAAATGCTCCAATAAAATGCTCCAATCCATTTAACCATCAATGATATACAATTAGAACAAACAGACTATACAAAATTCTTACCATATGAACCATATGTGTTCTGGTCAACTCTAAGTCAACGCTGGCCTCTCCCACACTGAACCATATGTGTTCTGGTCAACTCTAAGTCAACGCTGGCCTCTCCCACACTGAACCATATGTGTTCTGGTCAACTCTAAGTCAACGCTGGCCTCTCCCACACTGAACCATATGTGTTCTGTTCAACTCTAAGTCAACGCTGGCCTCTCCCACACTGAACCATATGTGTTCTGGTCAACTCTAAGTCAACGCTGGCCTCTCCCACACTGAACCATATGTGTTCTGGTCAACTCTAAGTCAATGCTGGCCTCTCCCACACTGAACCATATGTGTTCTGGTCAACTCTAAGTCAACGCTGGCCTCTCCCACACTGAACCATATGTGTTCTGTTCAACTCTAAGTCAATGCTGGCCTCTCCCACACTGAACCATATGTGTTCTGGTCAACTCTAAGTCAACGCTGGCCTCTCCCACACTGAACCATATGTGTTCTGTTCAACTCTAAGTCAATGCTGGCCTCTCCCACACTGAACCATATGTGTTCTGGTCAACTCTAAGTCATGCTGGTCTCTCCCACACTGAACCATATGTGTTCTGGTCAACTCTAAGTCAACGCTGGCCTCTCCCACACTGAACCTTAATGTGTTCTGGTCAACTCTAAGTCATGCTGGCCTCTCCCACACTGAACCATATGTGTTCTGGTCAACTCTAAGTCAATGCTGGCCTCTCCCACACTGAACCATATGTGTTCTGTTCAACTCTAAGTCAATGCTGGCCTCTCCCACACTGAACCATAATGTGTTCTGTTCAACTCTTAAGTCAACGCTGGCCTCTCCCTATGAAAGTAGTGGAAGTTCTTAAAAGGTTGAAATGACGACACCAAGTATGAAATATAAAAGTTTACTGACTTATCTTGCAGTAGAAAAATACATGGATTCTGTCGGTCTCGTTGCATCAAGAATCATGTCAACACTAGTCTGTGTACATTCATTCTAGGTTGTGAGATCACACTGAGTGAACATGAATTCAGTTTCCTGTTTACTCCTTCACAATAAAAGTGCTCCATACATGTGTGTGAATGTGTCTGTATACGTATCTGTTTCTGTATCTACCGTATGTGATTGTGTGTGCACGTGCGTGCGTGCGTGCGTGCGTGTGTGTGGGAGGGGAGCCGTCCCCCGACCCTATACTCCCCTGAGTACGGGATAAGATGTCTGTTGAAAACACACGCCTGTCGAAAGCATGTACCTATAAACTCTCTCAGCCCGAGATGTAGGGAGAGAGGTGAGAAGGTCGCTTTCATATTGTTATACCGCAACTTATTTTTTTCGCCCGCAAAGGTAGACAACAGGGGGATGAGGGGAAGGGAAGGTTGGGTTAGGAGCTGAGAGGAGGGAGGGAGGGAGGGGTGCGAGCGGCCAAATTGAAATAGAATCCAAGTCGTTGGAAAGAGAAACAGCAGGACTCTTCATTTTGCCTTGTTGTGTAACAATGTATATTTCCCCAACCGTGTCTCTCCCCCCCCCCCCCCCCCCCCTCCCTCCCCCGTGAGTGACGCTGCCCTGTAGTGTCCCCGTGATGATTGATACGCGCGGCGAGCGAGGGAGCAAGAGAGACAGAAAAAACCATGCATAAAAGATGAGCGCAGTTTATTGTGTTTTCCTGGGGGCCGAGGGAGCCGGAGTTATGGATTTATCTGGCGTGTGATTGGATGAGAGCCGGTGCCCCGCCTCCCCCCCCCCCCCCCCCCCCCCCAGGCGAGGACTGTGTGGTGGGGTGTGTAGAACAACACGTGGGACGGGTCTGGATAATTTTTTTTGGGGGGGGGGGGGGGGGGGCGTCGCTGACAAGCGGACATGTTGTAGGACCAGCAGGGCCGGAGGGGCCCCGTGCGCAGACCCCTTATAGGACCAGCAGGGCCGGAGGGGCCCCGTGCGCAGACCCCTTATAGCGTTTTCCTTTTATCGCACTGTCCTCGTTTCAACCGTCTGCAGCGACGTGGGATCTTCTGTCTGGCGTCGGACACGGACATCGGAACGCCACGCCGTACGGGAAGAAGTGCTGTAGGCCAGTGATTCTCCAGCTTTTGGATTTCAAGGACACCTAGTTTTATATGCTTTTGGTCGCAGACCCTCTATTTAATAAAAAAAGAATAAAAAAGGTTATGTTGGGCCCCCCACTCTACACTCTAAACATGCTCAGTATTCATTTACCTGCACAGAGCTCATGTATGATGGAACCAAATGGACCCCTATCAATCATTCAGCTGGGGACCGGTGAGAACCAGTGATGTACTGTAGCCTACAGTAAGCCGTGCGCGAGCCCCTCGCTGCATGGTCAACGGAATGGAAAACCAACCTGATGTCATTTATTCGCGTCTAATGAGGATGAAGTGTGTTTCATTAACACTTCAAATAAATACACAAGTACTAAACAACCCTATTGCAAAAGTGTACAGTATATTACGTTGATTATGGACAGGTTGGCTTTGACTCAAAGACTCATAATGCCGTCTTTTTTTTTCCCGGGGCCCGTATCGAGCCAGCATCCACTCGCGGCGTAGGAGAGGATATACTTTATTGATTGCCTTTGATTCCCTTGTTTCATCCCCCCAACCCCGCTCCACTAATTGGCCTATTCTTTGTCGACGCAATTGACTTTTATGCCTGATATTATAGAGCTGTGTTTATTCCCCCGAGGAGAAAAACAAATTAAGGGCGGCTTCTCTCTCTCTCTCTCTCTCTACCCCCCACCTTTCTTCCCTCTCCTCCTTCTTTCGCGCCAATATAATTCTCATAAACCTTTTTTTCTGCGAGACGCTCGTAAATTCCGAGTGGGAATCATTACTTCCTCATAAACGTGATGATATTGCTCTCATCGGGCACGGCTCGTGTACTAAAAAAAATATAGGTGTGGGGGTTGGGTTTGGGGGGGGGGGGGGGGGACTCTGCTTCAGCAGCTATACGGCTGATTTGGCGACACTGGTGGCGTGATGGCATTTGAACGGACCGCTATGGAGAGTGCTCTCTATCTCTATCTCTCTCTATCTCTCTCTCTCTCTCTCTCTCTTTTTTTCCTTTGTCGTCCCACTCGTCCCCTGCAAGGGACACATCGTCTCGGTAAAGAGCGTCTCTGTCTGTCTGTCTGTCTGTCTGTCTGTCTGTCTGTCTGACGGAGATTCATGAGCCCCCCCCCCCCCCCCCCCCTTAGCCCCAGGGTCAGCATTGACCAGTCCATTAATCTGAGGTTTTGTCCAGCTAGAGTGATTACAGTGTTTAGCTTAGAATCACTCCAGCGGTCGGCCCGGGGCGACGCGTTCCCTCACTTTAGAGCAGTCAAGGCTTCTCATATCAAGGCCCATTATGTATTTGGCATTTGAGCCACGGACCACCGTTTGAATGAGATTCAGTGTGCCCGGGAGGCTTGTGGCTTCAGATCGGTGTGGATTTTGACAGCAAAATTTGATTTTTTTTTTAAAATAACAATTCCCGCCGCCATTAATTAATAGCGTATTGCCAAGGTTTAATCGTGCGTAACACTTACTTTGAAGAGCCAAATATCCGTAACCGCATGTTACAGTGACAAAATGCTGTGTGTATAAATATAAAATATCAACGGCATGCATTTCTCACCTTCATTCCTCTCAGTCTCAACTGCAGCACCAGTTGACACACACAGAATTGTGCAGGGGCGACCTTGAGGTCCGGGAGGTCCGTTTCATAATGTAATATGATTTTAATAATAATTCATTTTTTATTGTCCTTTTTTACCTGGCCTGCAAGCATTACGTGCGGTGTGTCAGTGTGTATTATCGGACTTCAAAGCATGAACGGCATACACTACAGCACTTTCAGCCAAGTATAGAAGAAAACACAAAAATAGACTGGCTGAGAGATGTGAACACACCAAAACACATTCATGACCAACGGAACAGACGGTGATGTTGTTGAACAAAGAGCTTCAGCTTGTTGTGCCTTTACACATATATTACAGTAGGAACAGCCTTTACACATATATTACAGTAGGAATAGACAGCTTGGTGTAAATGTCTCATAAAGGATGTGAAAAGCGTCTGTACGGCCGAAGATAAATGAACACCTGACGTCGGTGGGAGAGGATAATACCTCCCGTTCATTTATCTCCTTATACTTATTCATATTCTGTTGATGCACACGCTTTGAGCTGAGAGAAGCTATAAAGCGCTTTTAAATATGACAACGCTGTATCTGTGTATCAGCGGCACAGTTCAGGCAAAAGAGGCTATACTCACGTTGTTGTGTGAAGAATAATCATTGTACATTTTCCTATTCCTTTCAGTTCAAAATAGTTTTGACGGCTTAAATCCGCACGGCAGGCATTACTCGACACGCAGCAACAACAGCACCTGCATCCTGTGCCCCTTCACAATAAGTGCTTTCCCTTTGCCTCCCAATGCTGCACATTTTACCCAGGTTATTAAAAGGAAATAGGTGTAAGTTGTAACTTAACAGCATGAGAGAGAGGCAAGGAAAGGAGTGAGTGAGAGAGACCGGGGCGAGACAGGGGGCACTTGAGGCTTCACTGTAGTTTCGCAGATCTGCGACACATTGTGAGCTTGTAGATCGGCTATTTTCGGAGCGTGACGCCATGCATACAAAGAAACATACTTGTCTTTTAGTTCTACTGGATCTCTTCTGCATTAGTTTCTCCCAATGATTTAGTCTAGTTTTTATTCATTTAAGAAATTAATTAAGTATATTTAGTCTTAGTTTTAGTCATCACGGCATACTTCGGTATTTCGGGTACACAGCATACTTAGGTAGTCAACGGACATTTTTTGTCGACAAAATCAACACTCGTCTTTAAACTGCCTCCCCCTATGGCCAGCCGGGGCACCTGATGGAGGGGAAAGGAACTGGTTGGAATAACGTGTTCCTGCGCTATTCGTCCAACCGGGGAAACTCCCCCTGTCAGGTGAAAAGAAGCGGCTTGGACTAATGCATTGAAGGAAGCATGAGATCTGTCCGTTGCTCTCCCCAGGTTGGCAGAGTGAGTGTAGTGTCCAGGATATCATAAAATGTACCCTGGGTGGGAAAAAGGTAGGGGTGCACGATTATTAAATTATGACCGATATCCGATCTCCGATTATTTGCAGGGTCATATCTGCCGATACCGATTCTGACCCATTCCGATATTATACAGAAGACCACAATGGAACAAACCTATAGGCCCTATAGAGCGTTGCAGTCCCTCCCCCTTTCAGAACAACGAGTGGCCCAGGAAATTAATCTCAATGCATTTTCCTCATAGACATTTCAGAAAGTATTTATTTAAAGACCTTTTACGCCGCGGACAAAGCCAACTCTTGCCGTGACAAATCATGACAACAAACACACATTTTCGGGCCAAACAAAGAATTAGAAAGTAGAAAAAAACGGCAGGTTACAACACTTTTTTTTGTTGTTTTTCTTCTTTGTAATTATTTGTTTGGTCCAAAATATTGTGTGTGTTGTCATGATTTGTCACGACAAGAGTTGGCTTCGTACGACGCTTAAAAGGTCTTTAAATAAATACTTTCTGAAAGGAAGGAAAATGCATTGAGATTAATTTCCTGGGCCACTCGAAAGGGGGAGGGACTGCGACACTCTATAGGGTCTTGGCCCAATTAAAGCCTGTTAATAAAGTATTCAATCAAACAATAAATGGCATAATACTTTTCCAAGTGTCTGTTTTCACAACTGAATGAGATGAGTACACAAATCAAATGCAGATTATTTTTTTAATTGTATTTTTTGCTGGTGAAAACGATTTAAATAATCTGTATTATTTTGAGACCATTCCGATACCGATATGGCATTATAATGGCCAATTCCGATTATGCTACCGATTAATCGTGCATCCCTAGAAAAAAAGGGTTACAAAGATTTTGGGATAAAAAAAATCTATAAACACTGGATTCAGATCTCCTGGAGAGGGTTCATTCGCCACAGAGGGTTGCATTCACAGCTAGGAGAATATTACAGATTCATGTGCTGAGAGAAAGCGTGCCGCTAGTGTTACTAGCCCTCTGGTTTTGATACAGGCAGTGGGTGACACAGCCAGGTTGGTCGGAAATCCTTTAATATGCCGCCTTCATTGTGCTGCTCCAGGTGTGGGAGAAAGGGGGACATTTATTATTCTAGAAAGGTTAAGACAACACAGATGGCAAAATCTCAGGTTTTCTTTTTTAGACGGTGTGTTCCAGCCTGGGAGGAAATGACATGTTGTTGGTTAATCCTGGGTCAGAGAAAGTATACAGTGATTCAGTATTGTTGAGTACACAACTTGACCGTCTGTCTGTCTGTCTGTCTGTCTGTCTGTCTGTCTGTCTGTCTGTCTGATTTAATCTCTCTAATCTTATCATTTCACTATATATCTGTTCCCGCTTTCCATTCAGCAGCCATCTTGCTGTGTCTTCTCAGCCTCGGCCGCCCAGTCGGTTCCAGTGCATTATGCATTCAAATGTATTATATTATTTACATAATGTGGACTCCATATAGGCATGGAACGAAACTTTTCCATTCCCAGTCCTGCAATTTAGCAGCTCTTTGATGTCCCTCCCGGCAAGCACTTAATTTGTATGTGACAGAATCATGCAGTCAACCTCTGTCCCAAAGCATAGTGTCGTCACATTCACAGTTTATTTCCCCCCCACAGCAGCACAGTTTGTGCTCCACTGAAAGACGGCGGTTAGTTTCCTGAAGGAGCGTAGTAGCATATAGTGTTGTACAAAGCCCTCCCGAAAGGATTTGCTGAACGACTTGTAAATTATGGCAGCTTACAGCACGTGCAGTTGAGCAGTCAATTATACTGTGGTATGAAATATGAGGTGGAAGTACCTTCAGTTTAATATGGGTGTTTAAATCCAGCTCGTGGCACACAAACGTTGCCATAAAGTGCACGGTCATGGCTGCCTGCCTGCCTGCTGGAGGTTGCTCTCTCTCACACAGTGCTGGAAAGTACACTTACTGTACTTGACACACTCTCCTCCGATTTGTCGGGAAGCGATGCCGGCCAAAATACGCAGGTTACGTTAATTCAGTTGTATAACATGTGTTTGATCCGTCCTAGTGGAAAGGCTATACTCACATTAGCTTCGGATGGCTATCTGTTGTTAGCCATAACACTGGACTGCGCCATCTTCGCGCATATGCACGCACGCTTTCAGTCCCTTTAGACTCCAAATCCCCGTCCCCGGGTGGCATTTCTGGTCAGGAACGACGCTTGTTGCACGGAGCCAAGCGGTCGCTGTAATGGCGCCGGCCTGTACTTCTCATTAGCTAGTGAAACATCACTGGGACCCCCCCCCCCCCCCCCATTAGCTAGTGAAACATCACTGGGACCCCCCCCCCCCCCCATAAGAGAAGCTTTTTTATTACGGTTCTAGCAGTGATTCTCAACCATTTTCATTTCAAGTACCCCCAGTTGGACCTGCATTATAGGCCCCAATTTTAATCTCTGGTACCCCAATTTATATCGTAAAATCAATTCAATATCAATCAATTTAACTCTGAGAGTGTACAAATGGAACCTAATGCATTTGGCTTCCTAACTATCATTTAGGTGGGGACCCCCGGACCCCACTTTGGGAACCACTGCTCTAAACCACAAGGCCACTGACCCCGGCTGAAGACCCCCCTGCACCTCTTGCCCCCCAAAAACCTCCCACACAGCGTCTATACGCGCCATGACGACGCTCCACATTGCAGCCTCGACATAAGTGCTCTCGGCTCAGCCGCGCCGGTAGTATACCCCAGCTGAATTACGCGGCGCGCCGCGGCTCGTCACGGGCCCTGCAAATTTCAGCTGGGCGGTGTCATGTTTAGTTACGCTCTCCGTAATGGAGAGCTCCTCTTTTCATTACCCCCGGCTTTTTAAGCGGGCCACGCCGCAGCAACATGTGGCAGTGATCAATTTGAATGTCATTAACACCGCTGGCTTTAAGCCATTCTAGACGACGGGAACTCCCTTTTTGGTGTTTTAAGCATTATGTGACACTTTTAGCTATTGGAAAATAGCAGATCTACAAGCTCATAGCGCGAGTGCCGCTCTACGAGCTTGTAGATCTGCTATTTTTGACTGAACATATTTGCTTCTGGGGCGGGTTCCTGGCTGGAATGACATATTTTCAAATGGGGATGGCCAATTACATTACATTACAATTGTGGGGGTCCTTGAAATGAAATATTGAGCACTACTGAATAGGTATTTCAGAAAACTGCCAGGATTTAGAAGACCTATATTTGAAATGTCGACGTCAGGCCTAAATGGGTTAAGGGCCGGGCCGTTTCATTCTCCCCCACTCCTGCAACGTTGGCAGTAATTGAATCAAGGCAACGGGGCGGCGTTGGAGAGCTCTTGGTCAAGCAAACAAAAGGATTATTAACATTGCCAATGAGATTGTATTTACAGCCGAGGCCGAGGGAACCGTGCCATTTACAAAGCAATTTGCCTGCCGTTGCGATGCGTGAATACATAAATGGGAATTTGTTGTTGATTCTCACTGTGAAATGGGAGGATTGTGACATATAGGATATGGAAGTTCGAGCTTGTGGAGTCGTGCACATCCTTAGGCGAGCTTTGAGTGACTGGGGATGTCGTTTTAATATGCTGTTTGATGACTGCCATACGCCACAATGCTAGTCGACATTCAAAACACAATTTGTCCTCTAACCTTTTTATAAACCTAAGAACTATGAGGCAAGTGATAGCTTTGCTGCTCTGTCGCTCTGAATTATGTGTGCTTGCGTGCATGTGTGTACATTCAACATTGCTAGCCCTATACTGTTTAGTGGACAGATATAGTCCCACCCTCCATGTTTATATCAAGGTTCTTTATTATTTGTCTCCCGAGGAAGACATTTGTCTTAGATAAAGGTCCCGCATCAAGCGTACCCCTTATGCCAATGTCGCCGCGGAGCAGCGCCAAATGTTTCTGGTTTCTGCACCATACAGGAATTAATCTCACGACACGTTGTGAGCTTGTAGCTATTTTCAGTTTCTTCCTATAAGATTTTTGTCCATTTTTTATTTGTTGACGAAAATGTCAATATATATTTAGTCTCGTAGTTTTAGTCGTCATCTTAGTTTTCATTTAGTTTCCATTTAGTTTTCGTCAGTGAAAAAAAAGGTTGTCGACAAGCATTTTTCGTCCTAGTATTTGTCGACTAAATCAACACCGGTTGAACGAGTGCAATACAAGCGGAAATGATCGAAGAGACCAAATCTAAGAGAAATGCTCCTGGTTTCTTCATGGGCTGGTTTTGCTGGATTGTGATTCAGTAGTAGATCATACAGTAAGTCCTGTTATAGAAAATACCAAATGTCAAAAGCGCTGCCGCACGAATCTGGCGGGCCGACAGGAACTTCCTATTGATCATCCTGACTGGCTCTCCCTCACGTCCTCCTGGGGCCTCCCCGGGGAGGTCGCGCCTCACAGTCTGAAAACCAATGTTCAATGGCGGTATACAGTATATACCTGCCTATAGCCCATATCTGCTGTTTGACTAAATACCCAACCCGGTCTCACCCCGTTTCCCAGTCTGTTCTGCAGTGGTGGAAAGCAACTTTAAGTGCTGTACCTAAGTACAACTTTGAGGTATTTTTTTTACTTTACTTGAGTCTTTCCAATTTCCAATACTTTTACTTCTACTACATCTCGGATCCAAATATTGCACTTTTACTCCACTACGTGTGTTTGAAAGCTTTAGCTACTATACTTTGTAGATTGTGATTATTTTTACAAAACATACATTACCAATACCCACTTCAGCCATACATTTCCACCATTTGCAAATAGCCGATCTACAAGCTCACAATGTGACGCAATGTGAGCTTGCCGATCTGCTAGTTTCTAAAGAGTTTTTATACATTTGAAAAACTTGAAATGGGACATTCTGCGTAATGAGCACTTTTACTTTTGGTATATTAATGCAAATACTTTTGTACTTTTACTCAAGTACATTTTCTATATGGCAGTATTGATACTTTTACTTAAGTAAAACATGTACTGTTTCCACCACTGGTGTTCTGGTATCTAGCTTTTGTATGTACAGTAGCACTGCATGGGCTCTGTTCTGTACACCAGAAGCCATACGGGCATATAAGCTATACGCTCTACACTCAAGACACGCTATATATGGCCATGTTTTCATTGTGCATTTTTTGGTCAAAGACACTGACCTCATCTAACCCTGGATAACCATACATGGAGAACACTGGATCATCACCTAGATCTGAATTCATTCCATATGTTGATCTGACCCACCATGCCAAAGCGCCAGCGCTCGTCCAGCAGTCTGCCGTCACCCAGGCCAGGCGGATGCTAGGTCGCTTCTCACCCTCAGGGCGTCTTAGTGGTTCCGGTAGGGGATTTAGAAATCAAGATATACATTTATGTTGTCTAGACATGGAAACTTGGCGATTGATGTTTTGTCTGAGGACTGGAATTAGTAGATATTTGGAGAATAGGATTCTGAAAAGGATTTTGCCTTTTTTTCTCCTATGTAATAAACAAGTGGTGAGGCAGCAGGTAACACATTTTATGATTGGAAATATTGTAATGGCGGATCATGCATCAGTTGATCTGGTAAATTTGCAACCACAGAAAAAAGGAGAGAGAGAGAGAGAGAGAGAGAGAGAGAGAGAGAGAGAGAGAGAGATCAACTGCCTACAGCTCAGTTCCATCTTCAGAGATGCATCAGAAGCTATGCCATTATCTCGGATCTGCCCACCAGTTATTTGAAACAAATGGCAGGTGGAAGCCTTCAGGCATTACTTATTTAGATATAAGCTTTGTACTTGGATTGGGAGAGATAATGAAGGCTCAGGTTAGGCCTATCCCCTGTTATTGAAAAATATACAAGCATTGCTACAGAAGTGGGCTAAAATATTAATATTTTCTGTCAGACTAATTTAACCAAGATGATAATGGCTCGCGAGATGCATTATTTTATTTATATGTAACCTGTAGCCCTCCCTCTCCAACTACTAAAGCTTTACTTACAACCAAATAATTAAGACTTTTCTCTGGTCAAGGAAAAGACATTCTGTCAGGCCAAATGATAAAGGCTGCTATCACTATTTATTTTTCTCTTTCTTAATTGTCTAAGATAAATGTGTCTGCAGAGCAGACTCATTTAACTATAACAAAATACATACATAAATGGATGCACCTGGGACGTATCCTCAGTGATGTATCCCAAGGTCATCAGGGTTTCGGGTCTCGCAACATCATACCCCTCACTCAGGTGACCCAGCCGGAGTGATCAAGTCCCGACTTACGTCCCAGTAGCTACCCTCGATAAGTCCCATTAGGGAAAAACCAGGGCCACACAATCCATTCCTCCTGAACTACTCTGCCGGGACTGGGAGGTACCATTCTGGCACATGGAAGGACTAGGCTCTGTGGGTTGACACCTGTCCGGGCCCCTCCTACGTCTCACCAGGTCCACTCCTGCTCTCACCAGGTCAGGCCCTGTGCGTTGCACCAGACTCCCAGCACCAGGCACTTTATTCAGGAATGGTGGATTCTCAAGCCGCAACGGTTCCGCAGGCTCCACCTTGCCCTTGGTGGTGCCGCAGGCTCCGCTTGAGGCTTGCATGGCCCTCCTAAAGGCCTCACCGTGGGTTTGTTGGGCTTCTTCCTCACGGAAGACACAGACTGGGGCGCTAACCCATACTGCTCCCGGGTGCCGTCTAATTTCCGGCTGCCACCCGTCTCTCTTTAACTAAATCAATCCTTTCTCTGACACTTAGAGCATGGTTATGGCTTAATAGAACCGGTATTATACATAACAAGATAAAATCTTTATCTGGACAGTAAACCATTGTGGAGATTTGTACAGATTGTGCACTGTGTTGTGGTCCACAAAAAAAAAACTGCCAGGATTTAGAATGCATTTGTAGAATCGTCCTCAGGTCTAAATGGTTAAGCACCACAATTTACCTGCCCCTAAACCCACCGCTTCGATATTATTCTTGGCATTTGTCCTCAAATATTTCCATGTCAAGGACCCCCAACAATATATGTAGGCCTATTTGGCGGCCGACACCCATCTGAAAATATGTGGTTCCAGGGACCCACCAGAAGCAAAGATTTGAGTTAGAAATGTTCGCTCTGAAAGAATATATTCAAACATTTGGGCCACATTTTCATGATTTTTTCAATAGTTAAAGTATAACATAATGCTTAAAACACCAAAAGGGGTTCCCGCGCAAAATGGCATAATCATGTCAGGGATAGGGGTGTGTGAAAATAGATAAATAAATGCTGAAACATGATTGCTAATTTCATTGTATCTTTTATTTTCTCATACATGGTGTACAAGTCTTCACTTTCTTGTATGTGGGCTAAGCGGTCATTTTATGATATAGGCCTATAGGCTACTGTACAAAACAACACCAGTCTTGTGAAACCAGAAAACTGTCTTCTAGATAATAAAGCAACTTAATTATAATAATGTACAATCAGGCGCGGAGATATAGGCGAGGCAGGCGAGGCAGTGCCTCAGGGCCAGCGGGGGTGGGGGGGCCCGGCCGGCCGGCCGCTCCGATGCGTGGTATTACACTGTATAGGCTACTTTCTCTTTCTCTCTCTCTCTGGCTCTCTCCCACAAACACGCTGTTAAGTTACCGCGACTACATTTCCTGTCAATAATAAGCAGTGTAATTTTTTGTTCATTGGGAGGTAAAGGGTGACGCTTTATTGTGAAGGGCCCTTCACGGCGCAGGCAGGAAATAGAGGGTTTAAACTGGGCTGCTTGGCTGCACGTTAGAGTACTAGAGTAGATGGATTTGCTCCGGTATGTCCGCTGTCACGCTGTGGCTGTATACAGTTGTTAGCCCTGCTCTACAATCACCTGATAAAGTTGAGTTTTGATTCTTTGAACAGTCATAAACAACTTAACAAGACATAAAATTACCACAGGCAAAAGAGGGCAAGATAGATGGAGTTAGGTGGAGCAGCAGCAGCTCCATCCACCTGCACTGGAGGTGAGTGAAGTCGCATGAAAGGAATACCAAGACAACAACAGTAGCCTAATCATACAGATGGACGGACATGCCCACGTGAACTTTATCACTTGAATTGAAACATTAAAGGCACAGTGAAACGGAAATGGTGAACAACATGAAAATGGTGTTTCAACATGAAACACCGGTCTGAAGTTTCTGAACCAATCAGAGCGTCGCATCCCTTCAGGCGATGGGACGGTAGCTAGGGATGGTGGCTAATGCTATGCGCAACAGCGTGGTGTTGTTTGTTTATAAATCATATGGTCGGCCAGCTGTACCAGTTTACTGTTATGTGGCTTATTTCTACCCTATAATGTTTTCAGATACATATTTTAGCGTGATGATTAAGTTGAAAGCGAGTAATACACTGTCTGGATGTTATCTGGAATGGAAATAAAAACGGAGTATTCTGTAATCAATAGCAGCTGTGCTGGACGGAGGCGCAAATATGGGGAATTAAACGGGTGAGCTTCATTGTTATTGGCTTTTATCGATGTGTATCTCTACACGTCATCACGCAGCACGTTTTCGTTTTAATAAATAAATAATGCAATCGTTTTTATGGACCTTTGATATAAAAACACACAGAAATGAGAATTTTCACATTTTTTTGGCATCCATTGTTAGGTATGCCCATATAATGACCACGGATATGGTCTAAAAGTGTGAAAAACGTCTTTTTCATTTCACTGCACCTTTAAGAGACTATTTAATCAACTTTCCCGAATCCCGAAGCTGTCCCATTCATCACAGCCATGTACAGTACAGACGGCAGGCACAAGTGAGTAGCAGCCCTACACCCTCCAGT
Source organism: Protomyctophum parallelum (assembly GCF_964188405.1). NCBI lineage: Eukaryota > Metazoa > Chordata > Actinopteri > Myctophiformes > Myctophidae > Protomyctophum > Protomyctophum parallelum. The sequence goes on along the minus strand of NC_139714.1, from coordinate 21,447,904 downwards.
ATTTGATTAGCTCCGTCAGGAATGAATGGTTATGGACATTGCAACATGTAACGTGATTTTCAATATGCAACCTGTGTATTCTTTGCCGGTCTGCTGCAACTGAGCCACGTTTAGCCAGGGGTTTAGTCCGAAGTGGTATTTACGGTCCTGTTCGGTGTTCGGTGGCGGCGCGCAGGGGGGGGGGGGGGGGGGGGGTAGGGCTTTCAATCTCACCTCGGGGCCCGTGGCACCTTCCAACCGCCACTGTGTACAATAGTTTGTGGCAGTTTGTGTCTTGGAAAACAAATAACTGGTAGACTCATTGTTTTTACTTGTGATTTATTTATCTCGGTTAAATGTTCAGAGTCAAGAGTTGTTGTTAATCTGTGGCTTGTAGGAGTGCTGTGTCCATGTGTGTTCACACATTTAGCTAGTAACATAAAATAGAGATTCAATAGTAAACTTTGTAATTTTAAAGCATATAACATTTTGTAAGATAAATGAAGATCACAGTATAAGAATAAGCATTTGTATCTTCATCAGAGCTGGTTCTACTTGGTTCTGTTGTGACTGAAGGAATAAGTCTCTGCTTCAGTAACAATTCACTGTACTGATACAGTACATACATTTATGCTTTTAATACTATGTACATAATATCCATACATGTATTGGATATAGATAGATGCCTGAGGGAGGGGTGGAGCATGCAGCAGTTTGTTAGGTTGTGATTGGCTGAGAGATGGTTCTATTGTTCTCCTCTGCGGCCTATCAATCCAAGCAGTTAGTGGCTCCACCTCAGGCTCTCTAGTATAATAAGAGTTGCTCTGTGTCAGTTCTCCACAACTGCTCCAGGATATCAATCATTTCTGATCAGATCTGACTGTGGACTCCAGACTTCAGGAGAAGATGAACTCTGTCAACCTCAACTCTGCTGAACAGGAGGAACCCAAAGACCATGGTATGTTACTTACCCCTTTCACCTGTCATATTTGGATAATTAAAACATGTGGGTGTACAAGTGTGTACAAGTCCCACACGTCATTCGCAGATACGGCAGTCAGCTGACCAATTGGGCGGGCTACTTAAGCTCACTAGACAGCATGCTCTTCCTGCCTTCCTCTGCATATGGTTCCTTGTTGTATGTGATGTTTATTTTCCACCACCACCCCAGCACCACCGGTGGGCTCTGTTATTTAAGCTGCCCATGGGGGTTTTATTGTATATCTATCTCCCTGCTCTTAATGTTTTATGTTGGTGCTTAATCGTGCCGAGCTGGGAGAAAATCCAGCAGAGCCGAACGCCAAGTCAAATATCATATGCACACTCATTACTCATTCTGTAATAAATATTGGTAAATCTATTCCTGAGTTGTCTGACTGAACTCTAAAAGTGCTTGTAGTGGGCCTATTACTTACCACTGAATCATTATATAATCGTGTCATTTATTATTATTGTGTAATAGTTATTTAGCTAGCTGTAAATTATTGCACAGCTAATTTGATTCTTTCTTAAAATCCACAAAAAAACACATTTGGAATTCCATTGCTGGTGTTAATTGGGGAACTAAATGTACATTTCAGTCCATACAAGTCTGTCGTTCAACTTTTCAATGTGTTTTTCCTTTATCTTTGTTTCCAATCAGTGTTGCATCATCAGTCTGGCCTCCCTGTCTTACCAACAGTAAATGAACATAGAAGCTTGGCTAAACCAAAACTGCACGATTGTGACCAGTGTGGACAACGCTACCATTACAAATCTCACCTTAAAACGCACCAGAGAATTCACACTGGAGAGAAACCCTATGGATGTGATCAGTGTGGACAACACTTCTCTAGAATGTCCTACCTTAAATCACACCAGATAATTCACACTGGAGAGAAACCCTATGGATGTGATCAGTGTGGACAACACTTCTCTCAAATGTCCAGCCTTAAAAAGCACCAGATAATTCACACCGGGGAGAAACCCTATGGTTGTGATCATTGTGGACAACACTTCTCTAGAATGTCCAGCCTTAAAACGCACCATATAATTCACACTGGAGAGAAACCCTATGCATGTGATCAGTGTGGACAACGCTTCTCTAGAATGTCCGACCTTAAAACACACCAGATAATTCACACTGGAGAGAAACCCTATGGATGTGATCAGTGTGGACAACACTTCTCTAGAATGTCCCACCTTAAAACGCACCATAGAATTCACACTGGAGAGAAACCCTATGGATGTGATCAGTGTGGACAACACTTCTCTCAAATGTCCAACCTTAAAATGCACCAGAGAATTCACACTGGAGAGAAACCCTATGGATGTGATCAGTGTGGACAAAACTTCTCTCAAATGTCCCACCCTAAAACGCACCATATAATTCACACTGGAGAGAAACCCTATGCATGTGATCAGTGTGGACAACGCTTCTCTAGAATGTCCGACCTTAAAACACACCAGATAATTCACACTGGAGAGAAACCCTATGGATGTGATCAGTGTGGACAACACTTCTCTAGAATGTCCCACCTTAAAACGCACCATAGAATTCACACTGGAGAGAAACCCTATGGATGTGATCAGTGTGGACAACACTTCTCTCAAATGTCCAACCTTAAAACGCACCAGAGAATTCACACTGGAGAGAAACCCTATGGATGTGATCAGTGTGGACAAAACTTCTCTCAAATGTCCCACCTTAAAACGCACAAGAAAATTCACACGTGATGATCATGATTTATTTTTTGATTCATGTGTTGGTTAATTGCAAGTAAACCTAGCATAAAGAATGGCTGTGCAGTCACAAATAAAGGCAAACAGGTCAGAGGTGTTATCTGTTTTTATTTTGTTTGTTTGTTATTAACTTTTTTCACTGTGTGGTAATTCCAGTCAATCACTTTAAATACCCTTTAGAAGGCAATAAAACACCATGTAACAGCAAGATACTGTAAGTGAAGATGCTGTCATGAACAATAACCATACTATAGTACTATGAACACAACAGCTTCATTTGGATCAATCATGTGCAAATTAGGTTTATCTGTGTACTTGATTGTCACATCTATCTGAATGGTTCTGCTTGAATAGCAAGTGGAACGTGAGGAAGACTCATACAAGGACATGAATATGGGTTTAAATGTAATCCAAATGTAACTCACAACAGAATATGCAGAATAATAGATCACATTCTTGTCAATACCAGATTTACTCAAACAAGCTAAACATTTTGCCACCATGGCTGTAAAGCTCACTGTGCCGTTGTTGGATTTGGCTTTGTATGTTTTCCTTCCATTCACAATATTCCCCTCACCAAGCTCACTCATAAACCAAACCACAGAATGGAAGAAAACTCTACTATTCTATAGTTGTTATACAGTTACAGTAAGAATAGACTTGAACATATTTTAGAATGGTATAAACAGTGAGTAGTGGGTCATAGTTTATCATGACATATTTTATTTTTTGAACGTCGGTCTTGCAAGAGCATAATTATGGTGTTAGTTCAAAGTAGTGACGTTGTTTGCATCGGGTAAGGGATCAGGTCTGAGCTTGTAGATCTGCCATATTCATGTTTGCCTCTTTCATACACAATGTTTGTCCATTTGGTATTAAAAAGGTCTTAAATGTAGAAATATGCAGATACCCTGCGTAGGTGTAAAGTGGTGGAGATTCAATAAAATATTCTACTGTAAAATCCAACAGGATTGTTCATGGAGAAGAACATGATGAACAAGGACAAGTTTCTCATTCTCAAGCATGTAGGCCATATTGATCACAAACCATATCATTTTAACTTCTATTATTAAGTAAAACTATAGACCAAGCAATTGCAAATGATCCATCATCATGTCACACATTATAGGCTACTGTCCCATACACACAGCTATGTAAATCACTACTTTATTTTCAATGAGTACAAACAAACTGAAAATGTCATGTGCGTACAGCTGTACACATACCATATACATATTTTTAGTGTGGACAGTATCCATAAACAATCTGATTAAATAGAGGCTTATAAACATCAGCACATCTACATAAAAGTGTTGCATGATGATTTATTTTGTGATAAATGTGTTGTTTAATTGCAAGTAAACCTAGCATAAATGATCGTTGTGCAGTCACAAATAAAGGCAAACAAGTCAGAGTTGTTTTCTGTTTTTCTTTTGTTTCTTTATTTCATTTTTTGTACTGTTTGGTAATTCCAGTCAATCACATACCCTTTAGAATGCAACAATAGATAAACAACTATGCGCTGACAAAGTCTTACAAAACAGAGTGTTCCGATAGTTAAGGTCACGCCCTGCCTTGTATTTGAAATGCAAAACATGACCAGGTTGTGGAGCAGTATGCATATTGAGGACATTATTGTAATGAATGGTACTGCAATAGGACTATAACGGTGACCCGTCGTTCTAAGTTCTAGTACTTACTGACTGATTTACATCTCAATTGATCACAAACCATATCATTTTAAGTTCTAGTAAGTTAGTGACTCAATTACATCTCAAAAGTAAAACTACCAAGCAATTGCAAATGAGCTATCATCATTTCACACATTATAGACTACTGTCCCAAACACACAGCTATGTAAATCACTACTTCATTTCCAATGAGTCTGACTGAATTGCATCTCAATAGCCATATAGACCCCCCCCCCCCCCCCCCCCACACACACACACACACACACACACACACACACACACACACACACACACACACACACACACACACACACACACACACACACACACACACACAAACAAACAACAAATCAGTGTAACTTGGGTCAAATGGTGAAATAGCAGGAAAACTATACATTTAACAGATTCATGTTTGAAATATTTCCACTGCTATGAATGTGATTTTCAATCGAATTGCTTGTTTCCTCTGCTGTAAAGTATTGGACTTGTGCATTCCTTGCTGATTTGAGTAAATGTTGAAACATGATTGCTAATTTAATTGTAGCTTTTATTTTATCATACATGGTGTACAAGTCTTCACTGTCTTGTATGTGGGCTAAGCGGTCATTTTATGATATTCTGTACAAAACAACACCAGTCCTGTGAAACCAGAAAACTGTCTTCTAGATAATAAAGCTTAATTATTTGTTCTACTTAATTTGTTTGTTTGTTATTTACTTTTTTTGCACTGTGTGGTAATTCCAGTCAATCACATGAAATACCATTTAGAAGGCAATAAAACCCAATGTAACAGCAAGATAAATGAAGATGCTGTTATGAACAATAACATACTATAAACACAATTTAACACATTAGGCGGAGATCGGTCACTGTACCATCAAGGTATTATTAGATCTTTAAAGTTTGAGTGCCGTGATTTCTGTATTTCTTTTTCAAATTCTCCATGTGTTTGAGGTGACAGTACTTCAATATATACCTCTTGGTGCAGGTGTTGTTATGCACTGATGTCTTCCCTTTGTATTTTGGGTTTCTTGACAGTCAGATGTGACAATGAAATGAATATAGTGATATAGTGACATCACAATATAATTTCTGACAATGCACTGACAATCTACTGAATTGCCAATGGCATGCAGGACATGTGAAGGTCTCAAATGGCACATCTGTCTCCGAGACCCCCAATTTATATTGTAAAATCTATGTTAATTTAACTCTGAGAGTGTACAAATGGAACCAAATGGACCTGTTGGACACTCAGAGTTACAGACAACTATCATTTAGCTGGGGGACCCCCTGGAACTCCCTGAAGGACCCCCCTGGGGGTCTCCGGCCCCCACTTTGAGAACCACTGATTTGAAGCACTCTGTGTGTTGGCGTACCGTACAGTGGGTGGGGATGGATGGCTGGATGGGGGCTTCTTCATAACACACTGGACGTACGCCTCTAGACCCGCGCAGGGATACGTGTGTGTATATATGGATATGTGTCTTCAGATGATGGCAGTTAGTTTGATCAAATCCTTCCTGAGGATAAAACCCTGGAAGCCCATCTGCAATCTGTCTTGATTAAGCAGAATCCATCTGCAAGCTCTGCTCCCGTGTATAGGTGTCTCTTCACATTTGCTGCGCGTTTCATTTCAACTGTCCACTTAACGTCGCCCCCCCCCCCCCCCCCCCCCCACACACACACACCCTCTTTGCAAGCACAAGATTAGCAGATTGATGTAACATGATTGGGTGCTTCCCATTCCTAACGCCTGATTTATCCCATTAAAACCTGGAACACATCCGTGTCACCTTAACTTCATATATAGCTATTGACGAATAGCAGATCTACAAGCTACGAGCTTGTACATCTGCTATTTTTTTAAATCGTGACAATGTGGCGCACATCAATCTTTGAATATGTTCTTTCGCAGCAAACGTTTTTTTTTACTCCAATATTTGCTTCTGTGGCCTGCGGGGTCCCTGGAATAACATATTTTCAGGGGGGGGGGGGGGGGGGGGGGGGGTCACGGCCCTGCAAATACAGGTCCTAGATATGAAAAAGGTTAGGCACCTCTGATATTTTCTCAGAAAACTGTCAGGACATTAATGTCTCAGGTTTCAATGCATTATATACACACGGCAACTGCGCGCCGGTGTCACTCACGAAATAATTAGCAGCGCTACGAGCTCACGTCGTTGTGGACGCGTCGTGCGAACGCAGCTATGTATAAATCGTCCCGTCTGATACTTTTCCAGGATTCAAATTCAAAAGTAGCAGATCTACAAGTTCACACGGTGGCACGTCTTGAGACCAGGGCGCGACTGCAGTGTGTATACAAATCGTCTCTTGTCGGGTGCTGGGCAACCCAAAAGCCCCAGAAGGTACTGGCCAACGTTGAAGCGCTCGGCCCTATTACTGGTTTACCCATTTTGACCCGAGATCAGATTCTAAAAATGTCTTCTACATCCTGACGGTTTTCTGAAAGAGCTATATGTTTCAAAAATAGCAGATCTACAAGCTCATAGCGCGCACACTCGTTGGCACGCTATATGAGCTTGTAGATCTGCTATTTTTCAATGGCTAAAGCATAACATAGTGCTAACACCAAAAGGGGTTAACATTGAAATTCTTCCGGGTGCTTCAAAATCGAAATCAACTATAAAATACCAACATAATATCTTATGTATGATTTCCCCCCCCCCCATCCCCCTGTCTGCAATATCAGTCCCGTCACAAGCGTTTTATGTCTCCGCCATTCTAATTTCATCTGTCACTCTTGCTCTGTGCTATAGGCCCGACGCTCGCGCACGCACGCGCATGCACACACGCACGCACACACACACACACACACACGCACGCACACGCACACATTAGAATTCAGTACAGATATGTGATGGTGGGACCGCATGGCTCCTTATGCAGTGTAGCGTACAGGGACCTATCACACACCTCAGCAATGCGTAACCAATAACTGAAGAAACGCATGAGCGAAAAAATGAAAGGAGACGGAGGCAGATGAAGTGCACTAGAATAGATGAGAGTAACGGAACAGAGAGAGAGAGAGAGGTGGAGAGAGAGAGAGACCGGGTGGTTGGAGAAAAAGGAGAATTAAGAGCCAGTGACACAGACCCCCCCCCCCCCCCCCCCCCAAAAAAAAAAAAAAATAACAAAGAGATAGGGAGAGAGATAGCAGCGAGAGCGGTGAAGGAATGAAAGTGAAAGTGAAGGAGGTGACAGTATAAGAGAAAGGGAGGGGGGGGGGGGTGGAGGGAGGAGTAGTGTTCCACAGTCAGAGAGAGAGAGAGAGAGAGAGAGTGACACGAGGGAGAGAGATCCTCTCCCTTCGTTCACGCTTTCATCGTGCGTGCGCGCGTACACCCGCAAGCAGTGTTGCCAGGTTTAGTGAGAGAAATAAGCAACCATGGTCTAAAACGAGTTCAAAAGAGACAACTAACACATGAGCACTTTAATACTGTACATCAGCTTTTGAAAATAGACGATCTACAAGCTCACAACGCATCGCCACACTACGAACTGTGAGCTTTTAGGTGTGCTATTACCTATTTTTTGTTGGGGGGGGGGGGGGGGGGGGGGGGAGAATGTGAAAAATGTGAAAATCTGCATGGTAGGCCTATGGGGGTCCCTGCAGGCATAAATTGCTTTCAAGGTCGGGATAAGCGCACATCATGCCCAAAATGTAGGACTAAAATATGTAGGAAATACATTTGGCACTCAAAAGAAAAAGTATCCCATGATTTTGTAGGCCTATAATCAATTATTCTTTATTTTAACCGGTGCCAATTGCCTAAACTGTAATCCTGGGCACTGCAATCACGATTCTAAATCCTGACCGTTTTCTGGAAAAACCTATGTTTCTATATGTCAGTCGTTCTCAAACATTTTCATGTCCAGGACCCCCAAAAATATATGTAATTGGCCGCCGACCTCCATCTGAAAATATATCGTTTCCAGGGACCCCCCCCCCCCCCTCAGAAGCAAATATTTAGGAAGCAAACCCAACTAAACAACTATACACTTTAGAAACAAGCTCCAGAAAAAAATCACACAACCACCAACATTTACAAGCTACTGTATAGGCCTATACTTTACAGAAAAAAAACCAAGCCCAACGTTGCTTCATCTAGCAACACTGGGGAGGAGGATCCCAGCTAGCCCGGTGGCTTCAGCTGCAGGAAAGCCTCTCTCGGCTCCTGCTATATAGATACGAGATAGCCCTGGCCAATGATGTGGAATGGTTCTGATTGGCCGAGCTTGATCCCCCCCCGCGGCGGCGCCCGTCCGTCCCTCGCTCGCTCGCTGGCGGCGCTGCAACACTTTGCTGCTCTCGTCACGACTGTCGTATAGAAACATCCTAACCCCTCGGTCCGGTGTCATTTGTCATACTTTTCTACCAAATGCAACCCTGACCTCTCCGTACACCACGACGTTTGTCTTCACTCCACTTCTACTCCTGTGTGACTGTACTCAATATAGGCTGCAATGCATGAAAAGAGGAGTTAACGGCCAATTCATGGGCACTAGATTTGCCAGGCAAGAATGGGCACTAGATTTGCCAGTAAACCTCAAGTTTAGCAGGCATATGCGGTGATATACGGTAATATACAGGTGTGATGATGGTACCATTGGGGAGTTTACCGGAGTTTGTTGGAAACTGTTTGTAATGTTTTCTGTAATGTATACATGCCGTCTGTATTCCAGTGCACATGCACTCCCTTAGCATCTCTTTCTATACCAAATAAATGTTTTCAACATTAATATTACCTTTCGGAAGCTTTTTTTCTTTTTTTACATGTAAATATTTTTAGTTCAGGAGAGATTTCCCGAGCTCTTGAAATAGCATAACATACATGTATTATATAATACTAGAGAGGTGCCCGTGGGGTTCCCATGGGGCCTCTAAGGGAGGTGCCCGTTGGGCACTGGCCTACTTGGAACGATGCAAGTTGGATATGTACATGTATGCCCCACCCAGATATTATGTCTGTGTCCCTGTTATGCCCGTCAGAATGATGTCAGATTTCTGTATCTGTCTCATAGACTGTAAAAAATATGGACAAAGCGTTCTCCGGGTCTAACATGAACGTAAAATGAAGCCTGTCAGTCCTTGTATTGTAAGTCGCCATCTTTCTAGATCCGTTTGGGCCCAGCTGGCCCATTGGCTGGCCCAGACAACGAGGGCGGGACTTCCCCCCCTTCTTCTCCGTTGGTTTTTATTTTGACTCGAGTGGGAGGGGAATCCCGATCATAGACTGTAACGGTAGCCACGCCCCTCAGAACATACGCGACTTTATGGTAATGTTTTTAATAAAATGGGACCATAATTTTCCAAAAGAATATTATGACATTAGAAATGAGACTTTAACTAGTGACTGGAAGCAGAAAGTATTCATGACCATGTTTATTAAGGTAATACAGTCTAGGTGAAGTTGGGCCCAAATACATGGACCTCTAGGGCTATGGGTTTTTCTGGGCCCAATGACAGCGCCACAACAGGCCATTATATGAACTTTCAGGAAATCCCGATTTCCTCAGTGGCTTCACAAAATATCTGTCTGACAGCCCCCCTGATCTGTCTACTCTCTCTGTGTCCCTTTCTTTCCCTACATATGGAGTTCTGTGTCAGCCATGCCCAAATATGGAGTGTTTTGAGGTCAGAATAGGCCAGCTCCATATATGGACCCTGGGCATGGGCCCGGTCCAGAGCCCGGGCAGAGGCCTTTTTGGAGCGGTTCTGGGACAACCGTGGGTCCGACCGGACTCGACACCGGGCACTGGACTCTCTGTGGTGGGGTGGAACGCGTGTGTCGAATTTGAAGTCGGTGGGACGAACGGTTCTGGAGTTATGTGGATTACAGGCGTACACACTACACACAGAGAATCGGTGCATTTATAGTTGGATATGTTTGTATACAACAATCCTGCTCAATCATGTGTGTCTGCAGAGGCACTGCCCAGCAGCTGGAGTACTATGTCTTCCTGTTACAAGTCCGGAATTCAAAATATAATTGAGTACAAAAGTACAAAAGTATAAACTCATCATTGCAGAATGTCCCATTTCATGTTTCCAAATGTATACCAATCTTTGAAAATATACGATCTACAAGCTCACAATTTGTGAGCTTGTAGACCGGCTATTGGTCAAATGGCCGAAATGTATATGGGGCTGAGGAGGTTAAAGGACCACTTCACCACTTTTCAACCCATCTTCATATAATAGGTCCTCACTAATAATCTTGAAAAAATGGCGCAATTTTTGTGTCTCATAGGAGGGCTGTGGGCAGTTCAGAAACCGTCTTCAGTGACATCATCGATGGGGAATACAAGCTAATAAAAACTGCATGCTTCCTAGTCCTGAAAAGTTGCAATGCGAAAATGGAAGCCATCGTTCTCACGATAATGAAAATCTAAACATTTTTGTAAAAAATAATCTGCCTAATGATGATGTCACTGGAGTAGAAAGAAATCGTGCCATTTTATCATGGTTATTAGTGAGGACCTAATATATGAAGATAGGTTGAAAAGTGGTGAAGTGGTCCGTTAATGTATGTTTTGTAATAATAATAAACATCTATGAATTAACTAGTGACTGAAGTTTCCGTATAAGTGTAGTGGAGCAAAAGCACAATTTGCCTCTGAAATGCATATAGTGGAGTAGAAGTGCAAAGTATTGGAAATTGGACATACTCAAGTAAAGTACAAATATCTCAAAAATAAGTACAGTACTTTTCTTAAGTAGCCTATACTGTACTTACAGTGGTTATACTTTCCACCACTGCACATTGCACAAGCGTGACTGAACACGTTTGACAATCAAACATATAGCAAAACATCCACAACGTTGGCCAGCGGAGGCCATAGCGTACAGCCGCGGTGCTGCTGTTAGGTCTGCCTGTGGTCTCTTAGTTTCACGGCTACAGCTCTCACTGCTCATTGTAAACCCCACAGCTCAAGGCTGTCAGCTGTGGCATTGAGGTGAGCACGCTCGCACGGACACACGCACGTGCGCGCGCCTGCACGGCACACACACACCGCAGAACCTCCTTACTACAAGCATTTCTACTGGTAAACCTTGTATACCCGGTTACAATGTAACCTATACAAGGTTTAGCTACAGTAGTAGAAATGCTGGCGGTTCCCAAACTGTGGTGCGTGCACCCCGTGTGGTGCGCGTTTAGAGCGCCTTCTAGGCCTCTAGGGGTTTTATTTTAAATATATTAACAGTTTCCGTGCCTGCGAATGGATTACTCCAGGTTAATGTCGCTGCCCGTATCGGACATACCCGCCTTTTGTTTTATGTGTTTAATCCGCCGTAATGTAATGAATCAAAAGAAAATCCGTCTTCGTCGCGGAGTATGAGACTGGATGGCTTCGCTTTGATGACGAAACCGGAAATCGTCACATGCTGTGGGCTGCTAGGGCTTCTGGGAAATTGAGGCCAATGGAAATGCATTGGTTGCAACGCCTCATTGAAACCAATCTTGTGTGCGTCTTCCGGGTGCAACAAGATGGTGGATGCTACACACAGATCATAACAAACCACGGGAGCTTTTTTTGATGGATTTTCGCGGATTAAAAGCCCAAATAATTCAGCGTATGCTCTAAAGGTAATACAACAATCTCGGCAGTGAAGGGGGGTTGATTAAAAATGCGGGTTAATCGTAAAAAACAGTCAAACTGTTAACATATTATGGGCAATATATGCAAGTAATGCAGAATATAGCCTATGCTGCATATATTATGCAATATTCAGGTTCATATATGTGCACATATGTGGATAAAAAGGAAATATATGTCTCTATATAGCTTAATGCAATTTATATTTTCATGTGAAGAGAGGGGGGGGGGGGGGGTGCATCAGCTATAGGTCAGGAGGTAACCAGGGGTGTGCATGGCCAAAAAGGTTTGGGAACTACTGTAGCATATCCATCCAAACATTATTATATATGTTTATATTATTATTATTTTGTTTGTCTTCGTTAATCCGTTTTTTTATTATCATTATTTAGAACCTCAAGCATTGAACGCTATAACCTGCTGAACGACGTGAGTCACGTTTTACCCAAACATATACATTTTTATGAAGTGCAATTCAGTGTATTGGTGTAGTCCTGTGTTGTTGTGGACTCCTACACAGACTGAGGTTCCATGCCCCCTGTCTCATTGTCATGTGGTAATGAATTATTCATAAATCTGCATATGAAACGGCGCGATCACACAGAGTGTAAGAATGTTTAAACGGCACATACTAAGTGTACACACACACTAACACACACATGTGCACGCGCGCGCACACACACACAGTACAATGTGTGATCGTGCAGTTTCATAATGCACATTCATGAATAATGTCCTAAATGTTAATTATCTCATGGCAATGAGATAGTTGCACAAATCATGATTTATTTTCGGGGGAAATATAGTCTTTGAGGATATATAGTGTGGCTGCCGAGAGACGATCCACTTAACCCATTCTGACCGGGCACCCATTTTGGTGTTAGCATCATGTTATGCTTTACGTATTGAAAAATAGCAGATCTACAAGCTCGTATCGCGCCACCGAGTGGCGCTATACGAGCTTGTAGGTCTGCTATTTTTGAAAAATCGAAGAGCTACTGACATTTTTAGAATCTGATCTCAGGTCAGAATGGGTTCATCAGACCAGTGTGTGTCCAGTGGAAACCTCGTATGAATCTGATCTCAGGTCAGAAGTGTACGCGTTTCGTAAGTGTAGTATCGTAGCACCACCACCACCACCACCACCGAGCATCTCTTCGACGGTAGCCCCCATGGTGTACCCAGTCCCTCTATCTATCTTTGTGTGACTTAAACCAGGGCGTCATGCACTTCCAGTCTCTATATCTTAATTCCTTCTCCAACCATCCACACGGAGCCTGCTTATACGGCCCGAACCCTGACCGCAGGATTGTCGCTGTGGGGTTAACCTATTTAGACCTGATGAGGACGACAACAACAACAAAAAAAGGCTTCTAAATCCAGTTTTCAGCATGGTGCCAAACCTTTTTCATGTCAAGGAATTATCTGTATTTGGCCGCAGATCCCCGTTTGAAAAAGTGTTGTTCCAGGGGACCCCCCCCCCCAGAAGCAAAGATTTGAGTTAAAAGTGTTCAAATAATAATATATTCAACATTTTCGAGATTCCCCCCCCCCCCAAAAAAAAAATAGCTAAAGTATTGCTTAAAGATTCAGTGCCACATTTTTTTCTTCTTCAGTTTTTCACGTGTCTATGAGGTGACAGTACTTCATTAGACACCCTGGAGTCGTTTTTATGTGCAATGGTGTATTCACTTTGTATTTAGGGTTTCTTCCTGGAGGATGATCCCTTGACAGTCAAACGGGCCAATGAAATAAACAGTAATATAGTGACATCACATTATCAGCCCCTCCCCTAACCCCTCCCCCTTTATCATACAACTACAGCTGTGGGTGCGGCTTCAGTTCAGGTGGATCACCACCCATCACCACCCACCAGGCAAACCAGGAATACCTAGTGAACGGGTGGGCGTGCCCACATAAAACCACATAAAAACAACATTTTAACAAATACCTTTAAGAAAAAAATGATACCTCCTTATATAACAATAAGACCTGATGATCATGTTTTAGGGTGGAAAAAAAATCGCGGCACTCCATCTTTAAAACACCAAAAGGGGTTCCCGTCCTGAATGGGTTAAAACCCCAGAAGCCGCATGAGAGCCATCAAAGGCCCGGCACGCGTCACATGCTGGACACGGGGCTACAGATTACCGTCTAGGCCCTGCAGTCGAGCAGAGGACAAAAGGACCCAACTGTCACCGGGAACCCATTTTGAACGCGTCTGCCCGGGACCGTTATTTGAAGGCGAGCTGGTCTTATCGCTGGTGGCGCCGCAACAGATGAGCCGCTATGTATCCGTCCTTTTTTTTATCTGATCAGATGTTGACAGGGCCGACCCGATGTTTGGCAGAAAAGCACCAGGGCCATTCAGCAAGTTTTCGAG
>NC_139714.1:21390648-21433307 GCF_964188405.1 Protomyctophum parallelum | reverse complement strand
GCCAAATGATAAAGGCTGCTATCACTATTTATTTTTCTCTTTCTTAATTGTCTAAGATAAGTCTGCAGAGCAGACTCATTTAACTATAACAAAATACATACATAAATGGATGCACCTGGGACGTATCCTCAGTGATGTATCCCAAGGTCATCGGGGTTTCGGGTCTCGCAACATCATACCCCTCACTCAGGTGACCCAGCCGGGAGTGATCAAGTCCCGACTTACGTCCCAGTAGCTACCCTCGATAAGTCCCATTAGGGAAAAACCAGGGCCACACAATCCATTCCTCCTGAACTACTCTGCCGGGACTGGGAGGTACCATTCTGGCACATGGAAGGACTAGGCTCTGTGGGTTGACACCTGTCCGGGCCCCTCCTACGTCTCACCAGGTCCACTCCTGCTCTCACCAGGTCAGGCCCTGTGCGTTGCACCAGACTCCCAGCACCAGGCACTTTATTCAGGAATGGTGGATTCTCAAGCCGCAACGGTTCCGCAGGCTCCACCTTGCCCTTGGTGGTGCCGCAGGCTCCGCTTGAGGCTTGCATGGCCCTCCTAAAGGCCTCACCGTGGGTTTGTTGGGCTTCTTCCTCACGGAAGACACAGACTGGGGCGCTAACCCATACTGCTCCCGGGTGCCGTCTAATTTCCGGCTGCCACCCGTCTCTCTTTAACTAAATCAATCCTTTCTCTGACACTTAGAGCATGGTTATGGCTTAATAGAACCGGTATTATACATAACAAGATAAAATCTTTATCTGGACAGTAAACCATTGTGGAGATTTGTACAGATTGTGCACTGTGTTGTGGTCCACAAAAAAAGAAACTGCCAGGATTTAGAAGGCATTTGTAGAATCGTCCTCAGGTCTAAATGGTTAAGCACCAAAATTTACCTGCCCCTAAAACCACCGCTTCGATATTATTCTTGGCATTCGTCCTCAAATATTTCCATGTCAAGGACCCCCAACAATATATGTAGGCCTATTTGGCGGCCGACACCCATCTGAAAATATGTGGTTCCAGGGACCCACCAGAAGCAAACATTTGAGTTAGAAATGTTCGCTCTGAAAGAATATATTCAAACATTTGGGCCACATTTTCATGATTTTTTCAATAGTTAAAGTATAACATAATGCTTAAAACACCAAAAGGGGTTCCCGCGCAAAATGGCATAATCATGTCAGGGATAGGGGTGTGTGAAAATAGATAAATAAATGCTGAAACATGATTGCTAATTTCATTGTAGCTTTTATTTTCTCATACATGGTGTACAAGTCTTCACTTTCTTGTATGTGGGCTAAGCGGTCATTTTATGATATAGGCCTATAGGCTACTCAGTAGCCTATAGGCCTATATCATAAAATGACCGCTTTCACAAGACTGGTGTTGTTTTGTACAGTAGCCGCTACTGTACAAAACAACACCAGTCTTGTGTGTCTTGAGTGAAGTCGCATGAAAGGAATACCAAGACAACAACAGTAGCCTAATCATACAGATGGACGGACATGCCCACGTGAACTTTATCACTTGAATTGAAACATTAAAGGCGCAGTGAAACGGAAATGGTGAACAACATGAAAATGGTGTTTCGACATGAAACACCGGTCTGAAGTTTCTGAACCAATCAGAGCGTCGCATCCCTTCAGGCAATGGGACGGTAGCTAGGGACGGTGGCTAATGCTATGCGCAACAGCGTGGTGTTGTTTGTTTATAAATCATATGGTCGGCCAGCTGTACCAGTTTACTGTTATGTGGCTTATTTCTACCCTATAATGTTTTCAGATACATATTTTAGCGTTATGATTAAGTTGAAAGCGAGTAATACACTGTCTGGATGTTATCTGGAATGGAAATAAAAATGGAGGATTCTGTAATCAATAGCAGCTGTGCTGGACGGAGGCGCAAATATGGGGAATTAAACGGGTGAGCTTCATTGTTATTGGCTTTTATCGATGTGTATCTCTACACGTCATCACGCAGCACGTTTTCGTTTTAATAAATAAATAATGCAATCGTTTTTATGGACCTTTGATATAAAAACACACGGAAATGAGAATTTTCACATTTTTTTGGCATCCATTGTTAGGTATGCCCATATAATGACCACGGATATGGTCTAAAAGTGTGAAAAACGTCTTTTTCATTTCACTGCACCTTTAAGAGACTATTTAATCAACTTTCCCGAATCCCGAAGCTGTCCCATTCATCACAGCCATGTACAGTACAGACGGCAGGCACAAGTGAGTAGCAGCCCTACACCCTCCAGTATTTGATTAGCTCCGTCAGGAATGAATGGTTATGGACATTGCAACATGTAACGTGATTTTCAATATGCAACCTGTGTATTCATTGCCGGTCTGCTGCAACTGAGCCACGTTTAGCCAGGGGTTTAGTCCGAAGTGGTATTTACGGTCCTGTTCGGTGTTCGGTGGCGGCGCGCAGGGGGGGGGTAGGGCTGTCAATCTCGCCTCGGGGCCCGTGGGACCTTCCAACCGCCACTGTGTACAATAGTTTGTGGCAGTTTGTGTCTTGGAAAACAAATAACTGGTAGACTCATTGTTTTTACTTGTGATTTATTTATCTCGGTTAAATGTTCAGAGTCAAGAGTTGTTGTTAATCTGTGGCTTGTAGGAGTACTGTGTTCATGTGTGTTCACACATTTAGCTAGTAACATAAAATAGAGATTCAATAGTAAACTTTGTAATTTTAAAGCATATAACATTTTGTAAGATAAATGAAGATCACAGTATAAGAATAAGCATTTGTATCTTCATCAGAGCTGGTTCTACTTGGTTCTGTTGTGACTGAAGGAATAAGTCTCTGCTTCAGTAACAATTCACTGTACTGATACAGTACATACATTTATGCTTTTAATACTATGTACATAATATCCATACATATATGTATTGGATATAGATAGATGCCTGAGGGAGGGGTGGAGCATGCAGCAGTTTGTTAGGTTGTGATTGGCTGAGAGATGGTTCTATTGTTCTCCTCTGCGGCCTATCAATCCAAGCAGTTAGTGGCTCCACCTCAGGCTCTCTAGTATAATAAGAGTTGCTCTGTGTCAGTTCTCCACAACTGCTCCAGGATATCAATCATTTCTGATCAGATCTGACTGTGGACTCCAGACTTCAGGAGAAGATGAACTCTGTCAACCTCAACTCTGCTGAACAGGAGGAACCCAAAGACCATGGTATGTTACTTACCCCTTTCACCTGTCATATTTGGATAATTAAAACATGTGGGTGTACAAGTGTCTGCAAGTCCCACACGTCATTCGCAGATACGGCAGTCAGCTGACCAATTGGGTGGGCTACTTAAGCTCACTAGACTGCATGCTCTTCCTGCCTTCCTTTGCATATGGTTCCTGATTGTATGTGATGTTTTTTTCCCACCACCACCCCAGCACCACCGGTGGGCTCTGTTATTTAAGCTGCCCATGGGGGTTTTATTGTATATCTATCTCCCTGCTCTTAATGTTTTATGTCTGTGCTTAATCGTGCCGAGCTGGGAGAAAATCCAGCAGAGCCGAACGCCAAGTCAAATATCATATGCACACTCATTACTCATTCTGTAATAAATATTGGTAAATCTATTCCTGAGTTGTCTGACTGAACTCTAAAAGTGCTTGTAGTGGGCCTATTACTTACCACTGAATCATTATATAATCGTGTCATTTATTATTATTGTGTAATAGTTATTTAGCTAGCTGTAAATTATTGCACAGCTAATTTGATTCTTTCTTAAAATCCACAAAAAAACACATTTGGAATTCCTTTGCTGGTGTTAATTGGGGAACTAAATGTACATTTCAGTCCATACAAGTCTGTCGTTCAACTTTTCAATGTGTTTTTCCTTCATCTTTGTTTCCAATCAGTGTTGCATCATCAGTCTGGCCTCCCTGTCTTACCAACAGTAAATGAACATAGAAGCTTGGCTAAACCAAAACTGCACGATTGTGACCAGTGTGGACAACGCTACCATTACAAATCTCACCTTAAAACGCACCAGAGAATTCACACTGGAGAGAAACCCTATGGGTGTGATCAGTGTGGACAACACTTTTCTGAAATGTCCAGCCTTAAAAAGCACCAGAGAATTCACACTGGAGAGAAACCCTATGGATGTGATCAGTGTGGACAACACTTCTCTAGAATGTCCTACCTTGAATCACACCAGAGAATTCACACTGGAGAGAAACCCTATGGATGTGATCAGTGTGGACAACACTTCTCTCAAATGTCCAGCCTTAAAAAGCACCAGATAATTCACACCGGGGAGAAACCCTATGGTTGTGATCATTGTGGACAACACTTCTCTAGAATGTCCAGCCTTAAAACGCACCATATAATTCACACTGGAGAGAAACCCTATGCATGTGATCAGTGTGGACAACGCTTCTCTAGAATGTCCGACCTTAAAACACACCAGATAATTCACACTGGAGAGAAACCCTATGGATGTGATCAGTGTGGACAACACTTCTCTAGAATGTCCCACCTTAAAACGCACCATAGAATTCACACTGGAGAGAAACCCTATGGATGTGATCAGTGTGGACAACACTTATCTCAAATGTCCAGCCTTAAAAAGCACCAGATAATTCACACCGGGGAGAAACCCTATGGGTGTGATCATTGTGGACAACACTTCTCTCAAATGTCCAGCCTTAAAAATCACCAGAGAATGCACACTGGAGAGAAACCCTATGGATGTGATCAGTGTGGACAACACTTCTCTCAAATGTCCAACCTTAAAACGCACCAGAGAATTCACACTGGAGAGAAACCCTATGGATGTGATCAGTGTGGACAAAACTTCTCTCAAATGTCCCACCTTAAAACGCACAAGAAAATTCACACGTGATGATCATGATTTATTTTTTGATTCATGTGTTGGTTAATTGCAAGTAAACCTAGCATAAAGAATGGTTGTGCAGTCACAAATAAAGGCAAACAGGTCAGAGGTGTTATCTGTTTTTATTTTGTTTGTTTGTTATTAACTTTTTACACTGTGTGGTAATTCCAGTCAATCACTTTAAATACCCTTTAGAAGGCAATACAACACCATGTAACAGCAAGATACTGTAAGTGAAGATGCTGTCATGAACAATAACCATACTATAGTACTATGAACACAACAGCTTCATTTGGATCAATCATGTGCAAATTAGGTTTATCTGTGTACTTGATTGTCACATCTATCTGAATGGTTCTGCTTGAATAGCAAGTGGAACGTGAGGAAGACTCATACAAGGACATGAATATGGGTTTAAATGTAATCCAAATGTAACTCACAACAGAATATGCAGAATAATAGATCACATTCTTGTCAATACCATATTTACTCAAACAAGCTAAACATTTTGCCACCATGGCTGTAAAGCTCACTGTGCCTTTGTTGGATTTGGCTTTGTATGTTTTCCTTCCATTCACAATATTCCCCTCACCAAGCTCACTCATAAACCAAACCACAGAATGGAAGAAAACCCTACTATTCTATAGTTGTTATACAGTTACAGTAAGAATAGACTTGAACATATTTTAGAATGGTATAAACAGAGTAGTGGGTCATAGTTTATCATGACATATTTTATTTTTTGAACGTCGGTCTTGCAAGAGCATAATTATGGTGTTAGTTCAAAGTAGTGACATTGTTTGCATCGGGTAAGGGATCAGGTCTGAGCTTGTAGATCTGCCATCTTCATGTTTGCCTCTTTCATACACAATGTTTGTCCATTTGGTATTAAAAAGGTCTTAAATGTAGAAATATGCAGATACCCTGCGTAGGTGTCAAGTGGTGGAGATTCAATAAAATATTCTACTGTAAAATCCAACAGGATTGTTCATGGAGAAGAACATGATGAACAAGGACAAGTTTCTCATTCTCAAGCATGTAGGCCATATTGATCACAAACCATATCATTTTAACTTCTATTATTAAGTAAAACTATAGACCAAGCAATTGCAAATGATCCATCATCATGTCACACATTATAGGCTACTGTCCCATACACACAGCTATGTAAATCACTACTTTATTTTCAATGAGTACAAACAAACTGAAAATGTCATGTGCGTACAGCTGTACAGTGTACACATACCATATACATATGTTTAGTGTGGACAGTATCCATAAACAATCTGATTAAATAGAGGCTTATAAACATCAGCACATCTACATAAAAGTGTTGCATGATGATTTATTTTGTGATGAATGTGTTGTTTAATTGCAAGTAAACCTAGCATAAATTATCGTTGTGCAGTCACAAATAAAGGCAAACAAGTCAGAGGTGTTTTCTGTTTTTCTTTTGTTTCTTTATTTCATTTTTTGTACTGTTTGGTAATTCCAGTCAATCACATGAAATACCCTTTAGAATGCAACAATAGATAAACAACTATGCGCTGACAAAGTCTTAACAAAACAGAGTGTTCCGATAGTTAAGGTCACGCCCTGCCCAGTATTTGAAATGCAAAACATGACCAGGTTGTGGAGCAGTATGCATATTGAGGACATTATTGTAATGAATGGTACTGCAATAGGACTATAACGGTGACCCGTTGTTCTAAGTTCTAGTATATAGACCCCCCCCCCGCCACACACACACACACACACACACACACAAAAATCATGCACGCCCACGCACATGGCTACTTTCACGATTTGTTTATTTGAATGAATATTAAACCGTGTCAGTGTAACTTGGGTCAAATGGTGAAATAGCAGGAAAACTATACATTTAACAGATTCATGTTTGAAATATTTCCACTGCTGTGAATGTGATTTTGAATCGATTGCTTATTTCCTCTGCTGTAAAGTATTGGACTTGTGCATTCCTTGCTGATTTGAGTAAATGTTGAAACATGATTGCTAATTTAATTGTAGCTTTTATTTTATCATACATGGTGTACAAGTCTTCACTGTCTTGTATGTGGGCTAAGCGGTCATTTTATGATATTCTGTACAAAACAACACCAGTCCTGTGAAACCAGAAAACTGTCTTCTAGATAATAAAGCTTAATTATTTGTTCTACTTAATTTGTTTGTTTGTTTGTTATTTACTTTTTGCACTGTGTGGTAATTCCAGTCAATCACATGAAATACCATTTAGAAGGCAATAAAACCCAATGTAACAGCAAGATAAATGAAGATGCTGTTATGAACAATAACATACTATAAACACAATTTAACACATTAGGCGGAGATCGGTCACTGTACCATCAAGGTATTATTAGATCTTTAAAGTTTGAGTGCCGTGATTTCTGTATTTCTTTTCAAATTCTCCATGTGTTTGAGGTGACAGTACTTCAATATATACCTCTTGGTGGTGTTGTTATGCACTGATGTCTTCCTTTGTATTTTGGGTTTCTTGACAGTCAGATGTGACAATGAAATGAATATAGTGATATAGTGACATCACAATATAATTTCTGACAATGCACTGACAATCTACTGAATTGCCAATGGCATGCAGGACATGTGAAGGTCTCAAATGGCACATCTGTCTCCGAGACCCCAATTTATATTGTAAAATCTATGTTAATTTAACTCTGAGAGTGTACAAATGGAACCAAATGGACCTGTTGGACACTCAGAGTTACAGACAACTATCATTTAGCTGGGGGACCCCCTGGAACTCCCTGAAGGACCCCCCTGGGGGTCTCCGGCCCCCACTTTGAGAACCACTGATTTGAAGCACTCTGTGTGTTGGCGTACCGTACAGTGGGTGGGGATGGATGGCTGGATGGGGGCTTCTTCATAACACACTGGACGTTACGCCTCTAGACCCGCGCAGGGATACGTGTGTGTGTATATATGGATATGTGTCTTCGGATGATGGCAGTTAGTTTGATCAAATCCTTCCTGAGGATAAAACCCTGGAAGCCATCTGCAATCTGTCTTGATTAAGCAGAATCCATCTGCAAGCTCTGCTCCCGTGTATAGGTGTCTCTTCACATTTGCTGCGCGTTTCATTTCAACTGTCCACTTAACGTCGCCCCCCCCCCCCCCCCCCCCCCCCCCCCACACACACACACCCTCTTTGCAAGCACAAGATTAGCAGATTTGATGTAACATGATTGGGTGCTTCCCATTCCTAACGCCTGATTTATCCCATTAAAACCTGGAACACATCCGTGTCACCTTAACTTCATATATAGCTATTGACGAATAGCAGATCTACAAGCTACGAGCTTGTACATCTGCTATTTTTTTTAAATCGTGACAATGTGGCGCACATCAATCTTTGAATATGTTCTTTCGCAGCAAACGTTTTTTTTTACTCCAATATTTGCTTCTGTGGCCTGCGGGGTCCCTAGAATAACATATTTTCAGGGGAGGGGGGGGGGGGGGGGGGGTCACGGCCCTGCAAATACAGATAATTCTGGGGGTCCTAGATATGAAAAAGGTTAGGCACCTCTGATATTTTCTCAGAAAAGGACTGTCAGGACATTAATGTCTCAGGTTTCAATGCATTATATACACACGGCAACTGCGCGCCGGTGTCACTCACGAAATAATTAGCAGCGCTACGAGCTCAAGTCGTTGTGGACGCGTCGTGCGAACGCAGCTATGTATAAATCGTCCCCGTCTGATACTTTTCCAGGATTCAAATTCAAAAGTAGCAGATCTACAAGTTCACACGGTGGCAACGTCTTGAGACCAGGGCGCGACTGCAGTGTGTATACAAATCGTCTCTTGTCGGGTGCTGGGCAACCCAAAAGCCCCCAGAAGGTACTGGCCAACGTTGAAGCGCTCGGCCCTATTACTGGTTTAACCCATTTTGACCCGAGATCAGATTCAAAAAATGTCTTCTACATCCTGACGGTTTTCTGAAAGAGCTATATGTTTCAAAAATAGCAGATCTACAAGCTCATAGCGCGCCACTCGGTGGCACGCTATATGAGCTTGTAGATCTGCTATTTTTCAATGGCTAAAGCATAACATAGTGCTAACACCAAAAGGGGTTAACATTGAAATTCTTCCGGGTGCTTCAAAATCGAAATCAACTATAAAATACCAACATAATATCTTATGTATGATTTCCCCCCCCCCCCCATCCCCCCGTCTGCAATATCAGTCCCGTCACAAGCGTTTTATGTCTCCGCCATTCTAATTTCATCTGTCACTCTTGCTCTGTGCTATAGCCCGACGCTCGTGCACGCACGCGCATGCACACACGCACGCGCACACACACACACACACACACGCACGCACACGCACACATTAGAATTCAGTACAGATATGTGATGGTGGGACCGCATGGCTCTTATGCAGTGTAGCGTACAGGGACCTATCACACACCTCAGCAATGCGTAACCAATAACTGAAGAAACGCATGAGCGAAAAAATGAAAGGAGACGGAGGCAGATGAAGTGCACTAGAATAGATGAGAGTAACGGAACAGAGAGAGAGAGAGAGGTGGAGAGAGAGAGAGACCGGGGGTTGGAGAAAAAGGAGAATTAAGAGCCAGTGACACAGACCCCCCCCCCCCCCCCCCCAAAAAAAAAAAAATAACAAAGAGATAGGGAGAGAGATAGCAGCGAGAGAGATTGGCGGTGAAGGAATGAAAGTGAAAGTGAAGGAGGTGACAGTATAAGAGAAAGGGAGGGGGGGGGGTGGAGGGGAGTAGTGTTCCACAGTCAGAGAGAGAGAGAGAGAGAGAGAGTGACACGAGGGAGAGAGATCCTCTCCCCTTCGTTCACGCTTTCATCGTGCGTGCGTGCGTACACCCGCAAGCAGTGTTGCCAGGTTTAGTGAGAGAAATAAGCAACCATGGTCTAAAACGAGTTCAAAAGAGACAACTAACACATGAGCACTTTAATACTGTACACAGCTTTTTGAAAATAGACGATCTACAAGCTCACAACGCCACACTACGAACTGTGAGCTTTTAGGTGTGCTATTACCTATTTTTTGTTGGGGGGGGGGGGGGGGGGGGATGTGAAAAATGTGAAAATCTGCATGGTAGGCCTACGGGGGTCCCTGCAGGCATAAATTGTTTTCAAGGTCGGGATAAGCGCACATCACGCCCAAAATGTAGGACTAAAATATGTAGGAAATACATTTGGCACTCAAAAAAAAAAGTATCCCATGATTTTGTAGGCCTATAATCAATTATTCTTTATTTTAACCGGTGCCAATTGCCTAAACTGTAATCCTGGGCACTGCAATCACGATTCTAAATCCTGACCGTTTTCTGGAAAAACCTATGTTTCTAATTGTCAGTGGTTCTCAAACATTTTCATGTCCAGGACCCCCAAAAATATATGTAATTGGCCGCCGACCTCCATCTGAAAATATATCGTTTCCAGGGACCCCCCCCCCCTCAGAAGCAAATATTTAGGAAGCAAACCCAACTAAACAACTATACACTTTAGAAACAAGCTCCATTTACAAGCTACTGTATAGGCCTATACTTTACAGGAAAAAAAACAAGCCCAACGTTGCTTCATCTAGCAACACTGGGGAGGAGGATCCCAGCTAGCCCGGTGGCTTCAGCTGCAGGAAAGCCTCTCTCGGCTCCTGCTATATAGATACGAGATAGCCCTGGCCAATGATGTGGAATGGTTCTGATTGGCCGAGCTTGATCCCCCCCGCGGCGGCGCCCGTCCGTCCCTCGCTCGCTCGCTGGCGGCGCTGCAACACTTTGCTGCTCTCGTCACGACTGTCGTATAGAAACATCCTAACCCCTCGGTCCGGTGTCATTTGTCATACTTTTCTACCAAATGCAACCCTGACCTCTCCGTACACCACAACGTTTGTCTTCACTCCACCTTCTACTCCTGTGTGACTGTACTCAATATAGGCTGCAATGCATGAAAAGAGGAGTTAACGGCCAATTCATTGGCACTAGATTTGCCAGGCAAGAATGGGCACTAGATTTGCCAGTAAACCTCAAGTTTAGCAGGCATATGCGGTGATATACGGTAATATACAGGTGTGATGATGGTACCATTGGGGAGTTTACCGGAGTTTGTTGGAAACTGTTTGTAATGTTTTCTGTAATGTATACACGCCGTCCGTATTCCAGTGCACATGCACTCCCTTAGCATCTCTTTCTATACCAAATAAATGTTTTCAACGTTAATATTACCTTTTCGGAAGCTTTTGTTTTTACATGTAAATATTTTAGTTCAGGAGAGATTTCCCGAGCTCTTGAAATAGCATAAACATACATGTATTATATAATACTAGAGAGGTGCCCGTGGGGTTCCCATGGGGCCTCTAAGGGAGGTGCCCGTTGGGCACTGGCCTACTTGGAACGATGCAAGTTGGATATGTACATGTATGCCCCACCCAGATATTATGTCTGTGTCCCTGTTATGCCCGTCAGAATTATGTCAGATTTCTGTATCTGTCTACTCTCTCTGTGTCCCTTTTTTCCCTACATATGGAGTTCTGTGTCAGCCATGCCAAATATGGAGTGTTGTGGAGGTCAGAACAGGCCAGCTCCATATATGGACCCTGGGCATGGGGCCCGGTCCAGAGCCCGGGCAGAGGCCTTTTTGGGGCGGTTCTGGACAACCGTGGGTCCGACCGACTCGACACCGGGCACTGGACTCCCTGTGGTGGGGTGGAACGCGTGTGTCGAATTTGAAGTCGGTGGGGCGAACGGTTCTGGAGTTATGTGGATTACAGGCGTACACACTACACACAGAGAATCGGTGCATTTATAGTTGGATATGTTTGTATACAACAAGCCTGCTCAATCATGTGTGTCTGCAGAGGCACTGCCCAGAAGCTGGAGTACTATGTCTTCCTGTTACAAGTCCGGAATTCAAAATATCATTGAGTACAAAAGTACAAAAGTATAAACTCATCATTGCAGAATGTCCCATTTCATGTTTCCAAATGTATACCAATCTTTTGAAAATATACGATCTACAAGCTCACAATTTGTGAGCTTGTAGACCGGCTATTGTCAAATGGCCGAAATGTATATGGGGCTGAGGTGGTTAAAGGACCACTTCACCACTTTTCAACCCATCTTCATATAATAGGTCCTCACTAATAATCTTGAAAAAATGGCGCAATTTTTGTGTCTCATAGGAGGGCTGTGGGCAGTTCAGAAACCGTCTTCCAGTGACATCATCGATGGGGAATACAAGCTAATAAAAACTGCATGCTTCCTAGTCCTGAAAAGTTGCAATGCGAAAATGGAAGCCATCATTCTCACGATAATGAAAATCTAAAAAATTTTGTAAAAAAGAATCTGCCTAATGATGATGTCACTGGAAGACGGTTTCTAAACTGCCCACAGCCCTCCTATGAGACACAGACGGAGTAGAAAGAAATCGTGCCATTTTATCATGGTTATTAGTGAGGACCTAATATATGAAGATAGGTTGAAAAGTGGTGAAGTGGTCCTTGTATGTTTTGTAATAATAATAAACATCTACGAATTAACTAGTGACTGAAGTTTCCGTATAAGTGTAGTGGAGCAAAAGCACAATATTTGCCTCTGAGATGCATATAGTGGAGTAGAAGTGCAAAGTATTGGACAAGTGGACACACTCAAGTAAAGTACAAATATCTCAAAAATAAGTACAGTACTTTTCTTAAGTAGCCTATACTGTACTTACAGTGGTTATACTTTCCACCACTGCACATTGCACAAGCGTGACTGACACGTTTGACAATCAAACATAATAGCAAAACATCCACAACGTTGGCCAGCGGAGGCCATAGCGTACAGCCGCGGTGCTGCTGTTAGGTCTGCCTGTGGTCTCTTATGTTTCACGGCTACAGCTCTCACTGCTCATTGTAAACCCCACAGCTCAAGGCTGTCAGCTGTGGCATTGAGGTGAGCACGCTCGCACGGACACACGCACGTGCGCGCGCCTGTACGGCACACACACACACCGCAGAACCTCCTTACTACAAGCATTTCTACTGGTAAACCTTGTATACCCGGTTACAATGTAACCTATACAAGGTTTAGCTACAGTAGTAGAAATGCTGGCGGTTCCCAAACTGTGGTGCGTGCACCCTGTGTGGTGCGCGTAGAGCACCTTCTAGGCCTCTAGGGGTTTTATTTTAAATATATTAACATAGTATGGCAATATATGGCAAGTAATGCAGAATATAGCCTATGCTGCATATATTATGCAATATTCAGGTTCATATATGTGCACATATGTGGATAAAAAGGAAATATATGTCTCTATATAGCTTATGCAATTTATATTTTCATGTGAAGAGAGGGGGGGGGGGGGTGCATCAGCTATAGGTCAGGAGGTAACAGGGGGTGCATGGCCAAAAAGGTTTGGGAACTACTGTAGCATATCCATCCAAACATTATTATATATGTTTATATTATTATTATTTTGTTTGTCTTAATTAATCAGTTTTTTTATTATCATTATTTAGAACCTCAAGCATTGAACGATATAACCTGCTGAACGACGTGAGTCACGTTTTACCCAAACATATACATTTTTATGAAGTGCAATTCAGTGTATTGGTGTAGCTTAACTCCTGTGTTGTTTGGACTCCTACACATACTGAGGTTCCATGCCCCTGTCTCATTGTCATATGGTAATGAATTATTCATAAATCTGCATATGAAACGGCGCGATCACACAGAGTGTAAGAATGTTTTAAACGGCACATACTAAGTGCACACACACACACTAACACACACATGTGCACGCGCGCGCACACACACAGTACAATGTGTGATCGTGCAGTTTCATAATGCACATTCATGAATAATGTCCTAAATATTAATTATCACATGGCAATGAGATAGTTGCACAAATCATGATTTTTTTCGGGGGAAATATAGTCTTTACGGATATATAGTGTGGCTGCCAAGAGACGATCCACTTAACCCATTCTGACCGGGCACCCATTTTGGTGTTGGCATCATGTTATGCTTTAGCTATTGAAAAATAGCAGATCTACAAGCTCATATCGCGCCACCGAGTGGCGCGATACGAGCTTGTAGGTCTGCTATTTTTGAAAAAATAGCAGCGACTGACATTTCTAGAATCTGATCTCAGGTCAGAATGGGTTCATCAGACCAGTGTGTGTCCAGTGGAAACCTCGTATGAATCTGATCTCAGGTCAGAAGTGTACGCGTTTCGTAAGTGTAGTATCGTAGCACCACCACCGAGCATCTCTCCGACGGTAGCCCCCATGGTGTACCCAGTCCCTCTATCTATCTTTGTGTGTGACTTAAACCAGGGCGTCATGCACTTCCAGTCTCTATATCTTAATTCCTTCTCCAACCGTCCACACGGTGCCTGCTTATACAGCCCGAACCCTGACCGCAGGATTGTCGCTGTGGGCTTAACCTATTTAGACCTGATGAGGACGATTCTACAACAACAACAAAAAGGCTTCTAAATCCAGTTTTCAGCATGGTGCCAAACTTTTTTCATGTCAAGGAATTATCTGTATTTGGCCGCAGATCCCCGTTTGAAAAAGTGTTGTTCCAGGGGACCCCCCCCCCAGAAGCAAAGATTTGAGTTAAAAGTGTTCAAAGAATAATATATTCAACATTTTCGAGATTTCCCCCCCCCCCCCCCCAAAAAAATAGCTAAAGTATTGCTTAAAGATTCAGTGCCACACTTTTTTTTTCTTCAGTTTTTCATGTGTCTATGAGGTGACAGTACTTCATTAGACACCCTGGAGTCGTTTTTATGTGCAATGGTGTATTCACTTTGTATTTAGGGTTTCTTCCTGGAGGATGATCCCTTGACAGTCAAACGGGCCGATGAAATAAACAGTAATATAGTGACATCACATTATCAACCCCTCCCCTTAACCCCTCCCCCTTTATCATACAACTACAGCTGTGGGTGAGGCTTCAGTTCAGGTGGATCACCACCCATCACCACCCACCAGGCAAACCAGGCATACCTAGTGAACGGGTGGGCGTGCCCACATAAAACCACATAAAAACAACATTTTAACAAATACCTTTTAGAAAAAAATTATACCTCCTTATATAACTGATTTGTTTTAGGGTGGAAAAAAATTGCGGCACTCCATCTTTAAAACACCAAAAGGGGTTCCCGTCCTGAATGGGTTAAAACCCCAGAAGCCGCATGAGAGCCATCAAAGGCCCGGCACGCGTCACACGCTGGACACGGGGCTACAGATTACCGTCTAGGCCCTGCAGTCGAGCAGAGGACAAAAGGACCCAACTGTCACCGGGAACCCATTTTGAACGCGTCTGCCCGGGACCGTTATTTGAAGGCGAGCTGGTCTTATCGCTGGTGGCGCCGCAACAGATGAGCCGCTCTGTATCCGTCCTTTTTTTTATCTGATCAGATGTTGACAGGGCCGACCCGATGTTTGGCAGAAAAGCACCAGGGCCATTCAGCAAGTTTTCGAGAAAAAGCTGCTAACGACCCACCCCCCACCCCCCCCCACCCCCCCTCTCTCTCTCTCTCTCTCTCTCTCCTCTAAGCTTTAGTGCTTCTCTACTTCTGCCCTCATGTTTTTAGGACTTTTGCTTGCGAGCATGATATATTATAGTTTTTTTTTTATGGCTTGCATCAATGTTTTCTCCCAATGTGTGTGTGGTGTGCTCGTGTGCAATGTATCAGTGCGTGCGTGTGTGTGATTGCGGAACAGAGATGGAGGGTGTGTGTGTGTGTGTGTGTGTGTGTGTGTGTGTGTGTGTGTGTGTGTGTGTGTGTGCATGCACTCTGGGGCTGCTGTGGGTGGTTTCCGTGCTCTCTGCCCTCCTGGCTCGCATCCAGAGTGCAGCGCTTCCTCTCTCTCCTTAGCCAGATGCCTTCAGCATGCTGGGGAGCTTCACTAAGGAAACCTACAACACGGTATAATCGGGCTGCGATGTTCCAGGCATGAAGAGCGCGGGATCAGCCCCAGTGTGAGAGAATATACCTCCGGGTGAGAAATTAATTGAGCCTGTAGATTCTTTCCTCGCTGCAACAGCTGTATAAAAAGCTGGTGATAGCTTATCACCGCGGTGTAGTTATTAAAGGGTTGGAAAACTACACCATTACGTCAGTCGCGGTGATGGTCAGCTATCACCGCGGACACAGACCCATCTCTCCGTTTTTACTATCAGACAAGTCTTTTCACTCTGGAGCTATATCACCCCGTTCACTGATTGGTCTAGAAGTTGGGTAAACCACAGGGAGGCGGGCGGGGTCAATCCTTAAGGACATCACCGCGAGTATGATGGCCTCAACTCTTA
Organism: Protomyctophum parallelum; assembly: GCF_964188405.1. NCBI lineage: Eukaryota > Metazoa > Chordata > Actinopteri > Myctophiformes > Myctophidae > Protomyctophum > Protomyctophum parallelum. The sequence goes on along the minus strand of NC_139714.1, from coordinate 21,417,130 downwards.
TCACCGTTTTAGGTGATAAGCTATCACCTAAAATGGTGATAACCTATCACCAATAACTGGAGTATGTATGAGCCTTATGTCCTCCACGCCGACACAATATACGCCCGGAGCATTTCACCACTGCTGTGTATACCTAGCCTGGTTAATAAACCAGACTAATATCACACGGACCGCGGGATATTAGTCTGGGGAGGCTCAGCTTGGATTTAATTTCCAGGGTTGAAACATTTTCTCTTTGACGCAATTGGTCAGAGCTACTGTCAGTCAAAGGTCTCAAGCATTGAAAGTCACTGTACCAAAGCCCGCCCATATTGCATTCCGTGTCCGATTGGCCGCCCCATTTCTCTGGTGTAGGAAATGGGTGTACAATTGAGCCTCTCCAGACCGTAATCCGCGCCGGCAGGCAATTTATCTTTGCCAACGGCTGATTCGGTCTGGTTTATTAACCAGGCTAGTGTATACCCGCCATGTTCACCGGTGTTGATTTCGTCGACTAATACTAAGACGTATACGGAAAATGTTCGTCAACTGGGGTGCAGTACTTATAGTATAGACAGTTTTGGGTTTAGACTAGTCATTGGTTAGACCGGTCATTAGTCCTACAACTACAACCGATCTCAAACCCTCACCCTAAACCTAACCTAACCTATTGTCTTTATATTTGGCATATGACCAGAGACTAGTTCCAACAACTTGGGAAGTTGGGATGCCCAAAAAGGAGGCAAAAAGGCTGGCAAAGTATTATCTGCTATAATTGGCAGCCGTCATATATGGTAGAGACGCTGTTACTTATACCCATAGTACTGAGTACTGAGTGACATGCCTATTGTATCATGAAAACACATGCCATGATTCTGCAGATGTAACTCTAATGCACCTATAATATTTGGGTCCTTGTATGCATATCATTTGTGTGGACATAAAGTGTGTGTGTGTGTGTGTGTGTGTGTGTGTGTGTGTGTGTGTGTGTGTGTGTGTGTGTGTGTGTGTGTGTGTGTGTGTGCGCGCACGCGCACGCTCTCATTTGGGGTAAGGTTTCCATCAGTAATAGCTGATTTTGAGAAGTAAAAGTATCAATAGAAATACTCTGTTAGAAATACTCTGTTAGAAGGAAAAGTTACTTGAGTTAAAGTAAAAGGGTATTGGCATCAAAATGTACGTAAGTTCCAAAAGTATAGAAATGGATTATTATTATGATATTATTATTATTTTTCACACGTTTCAAATCTTTTTTCAAATGGCCGAAATGTGTATATAGTGGTTAATAAAGCAATAAGCCACAAGAGGTCTCAGGTTACCGGGCATGTTATAATGGCTGAGCTTGCTTTTCTAAAACGGTTACAATCAAACATATAGCAATATTAACCTCATAAAACTATTCCTAATTCACAAAAGTAGCTACACTTTGCGCCGCTTTGCGCCCACCAGAGCGAAGCACACTTCCTTGTTTTCTCTCGGCCAGTCCCTGTGATGGGGAAATAGGACTAGGCGCTTGATGTTCTTACGAGGCCGCCCGGAGCCACACATTCACAGTCATATGATGAGTGCGGGCGGTGCTTAGACGCCCGCACGGCCAGTGTTTGTAAGGCAATCAAGTGCTCCCCTTCCCCAGTTCAGCTATACAGAGCTGCCGGATCAATGTAACGCAGCTGGGAATGATATAATGTGATTGACGGTTATCGTGAGATTTACCATGGCAACCAGCCAATCGGAATCAAGTATTTGGACTAAACGTTTTAGAATGCATATTTTGTGATGATAATCAAAATCTACAAAGCAATTAGTATCTAACGTTTTCAAGTAATTTACAGAGGAATTAAAGTAGAATATTTAGATCGGAGATGTAATGGAGTAAAAGTAAGTGACTCCTAATTGAAATCACTGAAGTAAAGTAGAAATACCTCAAAACTGTACCTAAGAGTACTATTATGGATATTAAGTAAATGTATTTAATTACCTCCCAGCAGTGGTTTCCATAGAGACGCGGCCGCAGCTAATCCGGCGAGCTGCGTGAGGCGGAAAGCTCCAGGCCTGAAGTGCTTGGCGTCATGGCAGCTTCTAAAAGCCCTCTGCCTCCCGGCTGCCTTTAGTCTTCATTACCTCCACATCCCCATTTGATTGGCTGCATTTATCCTGAGTAACCCAGGTTTGGGGAAGGAACCATAACAGTCGACCACCCCCCCCCCCCCCATCCTCCTCCTCTCCCTCTCGCTCTCCATCCAAGTTGTCATGACAACTCCCTACGAGACAAGTCTCAGCAAGACGACTCACAGATTACTGTAGATATTGTGCAAAAATGTGATGCCTCGGTGGATTCCAGACAATTGTATATTGTTCTTCTGGCTGATTGTATGCGAGCGCGCACGCAGGCCGCGCCGGTGTTATACTCACCGCCACGTGCACACGGAAGAGACAGAGGCGCCGCGGTGTGTGTGTGTGTGTGTGTGTGTGTGTGTGTGTGTGTGGGAATACGCGGGATTTGAATGATTCGTATCTACAGTTGGCTCCCATGATGTAGCTGGAGAGAATAGAATTAGGACACAATTGGACGCGTCCTAAGTGGTGAGATAATTAGCCTCTTTGTTTGCACTGGACATATTGTTTGGTTTGTGCAACACTTTGGCGGATGTTTAGTCATCCCCGTGTTATAAATGGAAAACAAGCTGGAGGTTTTTAAGCCCCCTTCACTCACGCTGTGCGTTGCCCAGTATGTTTATCTGGAGTCAACCCACACACTCCATTGTGGTTTGTGAATAATTGCAGAAAGTGACCCTGGACCGTATCCCTAGACTATATCCCATGAAGCTTTGCTCTCCGTGGTGCAGTCATGGTTTCCAGTGCTGGGAAAGTAACGAAGTACATATTCCTTACAAGTGATGTACTTTAATAAGTACAATTTTGAGGTGTTTGTATACTTCACTTGAGTATGTAAAATGTTACTGTGCTTTTACTTCTATACACCACTACTTTGCGGGGGCAAATATTGTACTTTTACACTACACACTACAATTATTTTGACAACTACTGCACAGTTATATTTGAATATAGCCGAACTACAAGCTCACAATGCGTCGCGCTGCGACGCATTGTGAGCTTGTAGATCTGCTATTTTCAAAAGATTTGTATACATTTGAAATGGGACATTCTGCATAGTGGAGTACTTTCTACTTTTGGTACTTTAAGTACATTTTACTAATAAAATAATTAATTTTAATACCGTTGTACTTTAACTCGAGTATACATTTAAAATTCCAGACTTACACTTGTAACGAAGTGTTTCTATATTGCAGTATTGATACTTTTACTTATACGAGCACTTTTTTTTCCAACACGGCTGGTTTTGAGACTTCCCTCCCAAAAAAAAGCACACAGCAGCAGAGGGTCACAGAGCAACCGTTTGACCGTGCAGCGTGCCTGCTATACAAAAACCAGGGAAGCTGTAGAAATAGTATACTGTACTGTAATGCGGTATAAATGCCACTGCATTACTATTCTCACATACTGTACATATTGAGTTGCGTGTAAATTAGGTTTGACAGACACGGCCGCGTGCACAGACACACATGAATGTGTTCAAAACCTCTGTCTCTCTCTCTCTCTCTCTCGCATGCACGCACGCATGCACGCACGCACGCACTCAAACTGTTTTCACCAAGAGGGAAATGCATCGGTCACCATTATTTCCTTCCCAAAAGGCTGTGCTTTCATCTTGACTCATCCTGTTCCCTCTGTGTGTGTGTGTGTGTGTGTGTGTGTGTGTGTGCGTGTGCGTGTGCGTGTGCGTGTGCGTGTGCGTGTGCGTGTGCGTGTGCGTGTGCGTGTGTGTGTGTGTGTGTGTGTATATAAGTATTTTCTGCTGTCCTACAATGATTTTCAACCACCCCCACATGCCATATCGATTAGGCAACGAAACTCCATATCATACGATTTGTATTCTGTGACCCCAATCTGCAGTGTAACATACAGCGTTCATGCAACTCCGAGAGTGGTTGTTTTCAGAGGTACGGACCCGTAAGGGTCCATTTGGTCCCAAACAATCAATCATTTATAGCTGGTGATCCCCTGTGGGCCCTATGGGGTCCCCGGGCCCTACGTTGAGAACACAAATGCTCTGGCATGCATGAAATAAAATTAGGATTCCCTGGAAATTATAGGCTGAGGTCAGACTATAACAGCCAAATCATTCACATTTCTACCCATCAATTCCAGTAGCCTACGGTAAATTATGTAGATTATACCAATGAAATGAATTGTATTTTTCTCTTTCTTTCTCATCCTCTATGCATTATGGCTGAAGTGATTATTAGCCATGTTGTTATAGTGAATGAAACATCCCCCGGTCTCTTAATTGTCAGTGGAGATGATCTATGGGAGACAAGCGTAGGAGTGGGTTTGCGGGGGCAAAGAATAGAACCTCTCTAACAAATCTCTCTCCCACTCGCCACGCCACTGTTAGGATGTGTGTGTGTGTGTGTGTGTGTGTGTGTGTGTGTGTGTGTGTGTGTGTGTGTGTGTGTGTGTGTGTGTGTGTGTGTGTGTGTGTGTGTGTGTGTGTGTGTGTGTGTGTGTGTGTGTGTGTGTGTGTGTGTGTGTGTGTGTGTGTGTGTGTGTGTGTGTGTGTGTGTGCGTGCGTGCGTGCGTGCGTGTGTGCGTGCCTGCGTGCGCGTCAGACAGATCGAGGTATGTGTGCACATAGTAGGATGTTGATATTCATTTTGTATTCATCCTTAGGCCCCACAAAGTGTTTTTTGACTGGGGTGTCATATTCTGACAGCAGAAACTGTCTGTCATAATTTCACTATCTAATTATTGGACAGTATTAGGATGTTGATATTCATTTTGTATTCATCCTTAGGGCCCCAAATCACACCTTAGAAAGCATGAGTGTCTATTTCAAACACTAAGTGTTATTTTGACAGCAGAAAATATGTTTATTTTTGTTTTGTATGCATGACAGGCAGCCTATCATAATTTCACCCCCTCCCTATTAGTGCAGGCAATCTGAGAAAGAAATAGCGGTCAACCTCAAACAAATTGCAGAAACTTTTCAACCTTTCAACTTTTTTTGTTTCATACATTATGTTAGTAATAATAACGTATCAAAAGTCCTAAGAAATACAAGTAGGGGAACATATTGAACAATGCTGAAATGTCCCATTGACAACCATGTTAAACAATGATTTAAACATGATTTATTGTCTAAGTTTCACACGAAAGGTTCAGTACTGTCCACAATCAACCAGAAACCATGTTGAATGCCATACAGTGCTCATGGAAAAAATTAATAATAATCTAAAGTTTTTTTTAGGGGAGCCAGCCCCTCCTATATACAGGTTTAATGTTTGTTTTAAAAACGCCATTGACAATGAAGCGAAAATTTACGTCATCTTGTCCCTAACACAAACATTAAATGCCATTAACAATAAAGATAATGGGCCCAGGCCGTAGCGTAGCGGTCTGGGCACCGGACTGGTAATCCAGTCGCAGTGTGCCGCGGGTTCGACTCCCGGACCCGACACGGCCTTTACTGCATGTCATCCCCCCATCTCTCTCCCGTTTCCTGTCAGCCTACTGTCTGTCCCTTCAAAAATCAATAAAAAAAGGCGTAAGCCGCAAAAAAATATCTTAAAAAAAAACAAAAAAAAACCAATAAAGATAATGTAATGTTTGTTTTACATCACCATTACATCACCTAATCAACAGACTTTAATATTTTAGCCCCCCTCACTTCACATGTGTGTGATTTCTGTTGTTTTTTGTTTTGTTTTTCTTCCCACAAGCACTGTACTGCATCCAACAGTGTATGGTTGATTGTGGACAATTCTGAACCTTTTGTGTGGAAATTAGACAAGAATGTCCCTTTTTTAGCATCTTTAAACCACTGTGTAACATGGGCGTCATTATATAGTTTGTCATTTTCCAATATGTTCCCCTTAGTGATGGGAAATCATATTCATATCGACAATGGAAATATAAAAAGTTGAAATGGTTTCTGTCGCAATTTGTTTGAGGTTAAACCCTAGATTGCCTGCACTATTTGTGCGGGTTTGTGCATTTGCCATGCAGCACTAATGTGAATCCAAGTGTGCGTTTAATTGGCGACTCTGGTGCTCCTACAGTAGCTCTATCTAGCGTGTGTGTGTGTGTGTGATGTGTGAGAGCGGAGGAAGTTAATGGTGCCGGTGTGCCCGGCCCGGCGTGCGGCACGGGCACACAACACCCGTTTATAGAACGCCGTAATGGAAGGAAGGAGGACAATGGCACGTGAGGTAGTTCCTCTCCAACCACACCCACGAGGCCTTAATTGCGTTGCAAGGCGTGTGACGGATAATCGGGGGGCTGCGTGAGGGGACTGTCAAACCCGGAGGAACAATCCCGCGCTGACAACTTTAATTGGTAGTTGTCTTGTGTATCCCTGTCTTCATTAGCAGCCCAAGACTGCCTCCTCCTCCTCCCATCTAAATGCAAGCACGCACGCATGCACGCACGCACGCATGCACGCACACACGCACGCAGAACCATTGTGAAAAGGTCATTAGTTGTGCTTGGTTTGGAGTAAAAAATCATCTGCAACGCAAAGTGTTTGAGGGAACACATAGACCAAACCAAACCGCTCCTATACATTTCTTTAATTCTGGGGTATTTTATGAATCGATGCATGCGTACAATGCACAGTTCCAGTGTGTAGAAAGATGCAATTACACTAGAGAATAACGGTAATTCTCTTTGCACTGCCATTGAGTACTTTTTTAAACCTACAATGTGTAATTAGAGTGTCTCCAGCAGGCCGATGGGCAGGGCCCTTTTATTTTGCGTGCGCGCATGCGTGCGTGCACACACACACTGCACACAGAGACTTTCTTTTTTTCTGAAAAAATATCAAGCATTTACAGTATGACCTTATAACCCTCCCATTCCACCCACTCTGTATTTTACTGGGTGTTACGGTTGGTATCTGTCTCCTCGACAATAATCTGCTAAAGCCTATATGCAATAATTCTGCCATTGCATATTATCCTCCCTTCCAACCCAGTCTCATAATCAACCTGTGCCCCCACCCATACGACCATGGAGGCGGGGGAAAAAGAGAAGAGAAGAAAAGGCGCAGTCAGGCGAGATGAAAGAAAAACAAAGGCAGAAGAATAAAGGGGAAAAGATAATAGAAGGAATTGGGGGAACCGTCTCATTTAGTTGTCATTTTCAGTTTGAATTGAGGCAGTGGTTTAAGAAAGGGCCCCGATTCTTCTTGAAGGAATGGTGGGAGGAGTTTTTAAGAGAGAATCTAATTTTAATTAATATGTCTTTAAGCCAGTTATTGTGTGAGGGAGGGGTGGCATGTTTCCACTTAAAAAAAACGAGACGTCAAGCCAACAACAGGGGTGGTTGTTGGGTCCAGCCTGATTCGCTCCGTTCCGCAGATCTGAAAATGTCATTGCACTGCTCAGTCTGGACAGAGGCTGCTTGACACACATTTCATAACGTCACCTGGCTGTTACGTATAGCTACGTTGTTGCTGATACGTCCACTCTGTCCATGCTTCTCACTGTTGACAAAAACAGCGCCGTTCAAGTAAAAACCTACTGTAAAAAGTAAACGATTCAGTACAAAAAAATTATGGCTGTGTGGGGTGAGTTTAGTGAATGATGAGGGGACGTTGCAGGACAACAGCAGTAGCTGTGTGGGGTGAGTTTAGTGAATGATGAGGGGACGTTGCAGGACAACAGCAGTAGCTGTGTGGGGTGAGTTTAGTGAATGATGAGGGGACGTTGCAGGACAACAGCAGTAGCTGTGTGGGGTGAGTTTAGTGAATGATGAGGGGACGTTGCAGGACAACAGCAGTAGCTGTGTGGGGTGAGTTTAGTGAATGATAAGGGGACGTTGCAGGACAACAGCAGTAGCTGTGTGGGGTGAGTTTAGTGAATGATAAGGGGACGTTGCAGGACAACAGCAGTAGCTGTGTGGGGTGAGTTTAGTGAATGATAAGGGGACGTTGCAGGACAACAGCAGTAGCTGTGTGGGGTGAGTTTAGTGAATGATAAGGGGACGTTGCAGGACAACAGCAGTAGATGTGTTTGGTGGGTTTGGGGTACTGTACAGGTAGGAGTTTGGGGTTCCGTTTTCTCACAAAAAACACAGCCTGTCATTTGTCTAATGAAAGCTATAGTCTTGGCACAAATGGAAGACTTAATGTTTGTTTGATTGATTCCATAGTTTATTAGACATAAATGTAGCTAAAAACAGCGACCGAGCACAGTCAAACGTTTATTCCAAAAGGGATAGCACCAACATAAATTAAGTCATTGCGGCCCTGCAATCAATTCATAGACATAACATGAATAATAACAACACAATTCAATACCATCATTAACAACAAAATAATCCATATTACAGGAAAAATGTTGGATATGATGTTATCGATCCTCCAGTATAGTCACTTGCTGAAACACCTTTACTAGGGTGTAGGTATGTATTTAGTAGTATTATAGTAGTAGTAGTAGTATTTTAGGACGTAGGCCTATACTAGGTATGGAGTTAGATTTGATATAGTATCAGTGGAATGGTAGACATTTGAAAACTGAGATCAGACCTTTTCGGTTGGCGTCCATGGTGAGAGAAGAGAATTAATTTGGGACCCAGGGGGATGATTAGGAATTATGGACAAATGGGTAATACTTCCTAATTTCAAATTCACATAATTAACGCTTAATTAATGATGAAACTCATACATTAAGTCATCATGAATTTATAGTGAATTCATCATTAATTGATGAATTTAAATTATTTTTAATGTAATATGTGTATAAAATGTTTCTGCCTAAATGCACTTTGCACTAGGAGTGACATTACACAAAGCACATTGACCAATTGCAATCATTAGAGCATGCAGTGATTTATGCATTATACTTATTATTGTGTTAGAACAATGGGAATTGTAATACACTATGATCCTGGCCATAAGAAAGTCTGTGAGTAACCAACAATTAGGCCAGCCAGCCAGCTTGTCTGTCTGTCTGTCTGATAAAATAATAAATAATCCCGATAATAAGCAAGCACGTCAGGACCTGGACGAATTAGTGACATCTCGATTGGGGCCAGAAGTCAAACCAAGACTATAGTCACATCTGGCCCAGAATATCACCTGATTTAAACATAAATTCTGCCCACTAAGACACGGACATCTCTGGATGAATCGGAGAGGGTCCGATCGAGACCCGATCAACTATATCATGACTATAGTCAGATCTGGCCCAGATTTCTATATTTCTATAATATTTCAACTGGTGAAGACGTCCTGGACATGACATCACTTGTTTCATTCACACCCATTGTTTCATTCTAAATAGAACAATTTGTGTTTTCTTCTATTATTCCAGGTGTACTCCACCAGGGCCCGTACTGTGATGGAGCTTCCTCTCGTCGGTATACCCGACTCTTTGGTGGAAAGTAAGTAACATGTACAATTTTAATAATTTCCACGTTTCTTGAGTATATTTTCTATAGTTTTACTTCTATACTCATCTATACACATCAGTGGTTTTCAACCAGCGGTCCGGGAGTTCTTGGGAGGGTTCCAGGTGGTCCCCAGCTAAATGTTGGAGAGTTTGACTCTTGAGAGCGTAACATTTTCTCAAGAGTTAAATTATTGTTAAAGGTATAATGACATTATTACTTGCGCAAGTAGAGCCTGCAAGTAATGTTTTTGGTCAGGTGCTACGATGCGTATGTCCCATAGCAGCATGATGTGATGAAGATATGTACCAATGCCAGGGTATAATTTGTTGTCGATGTAATGATGATAATGTTATAGTGTCGGGTGGATTAAAGGTAATGCCCCTACAGTATGTATACATGTATGTAATCTGACACCACTGCCATATCAAGCACATGTAATCATTATGTCATACGCTGCCACGGGACATACGCAAGCAGACCGTGCAATTAGTGTTTTTCGTCAGGTGCTGATGCGTATGTCCCGTACCAGCATATGACGTCATGAAGATATGTACCAATGCCAGGGTATAATTAGTTTCCGATGGTGACGTAATGATGATATGTTTCAGTGTCGGGACATACGCATCAAACGACCCAAGTAACCACAGTATACCCTTATAATCAACTTACAAATTACATATACATGTATAGGCATTTCCTTTAATCCACCCGACACTGAAACATATCTTTATTACGTCACCATTGAGAGCCAGTTATACCAGTACTTGCACGCTCTGCTTGCACACTAGTAGGCCATTTATGGCCTACTTGGGTGCAACAAGCAAGTAGGCACTCGACAGAGTGCAGTTCTAGTTATTATTAAGATCTGTCCTGAGCTTTTTATGCCTGGGGTAGAGAGACGGGGAGTGACCACGTGGCATAGGCCGGCGGGCTCGGGACTCGAACCCGCGGCACGGCGTCCTGCCGGCTTGGCAACGCAGGTGCCCGGACGGTCCTTTTATGCCGATACCGTTCCCGATACCGATACAGTATCAGGACATCTCTAGTATATATAACATTCATTAACTGTGCCAGATCTGCAGGATGCTTCAACCTACGCCCCGCCATGCAGGGCTATATATATATATACGGCTTCCCGGTGTCAATATGAGGAGCCAGGGCTTTCCGAGACCCCCCTGTGAGCTGCTGCTGACGGCACGCAGCCCACCGCAGGTGGCCAGAGAGAGAGAGGAGGCCATGCATTATTGAGGGAGAGCTTAACCCACCGAGACCTGGAACGCGACGTATAGCTTTCAACCATTATTTTAAACTGTAGCTGTTGGAAAAATAGCAGCTCTAAAAAGCTTGTATAGAAAAATATTGCAAATGTGGCGGCGGAAATCTTTGAATATATATTCTTTCACAGCGAATGTTTTTTTTTTAGTTTTGGGGCTTTTTATGCCTTCATTGTGGAAGGTGCGGGAGAGAGATGGGGGAGTGACACACGGCTAAAGGCCGTCGGGCTCAGGAGTCGAACCCCGTGGCACGCCGTCTGTCCAGCTAGGTGTCCAGACGGTTGAGCTATAACCGTCCTGGCCACATGGGGAACGTTTTCTTTTAACTAGAATATTTGCTTCTGGCAACATGGGGGGGGGGGGGGGGGGGTCTCATGGAAGAACATTATGTTCAAGTGGGGCCGAATACAGATAATCTTTGGGGTCCTTGACATGAAAAGGTTCGAGAGCCACTGATAACAGACGGTTTTTCAGAATACTGTTAGGATTTTAGAATATTTATTTTTGTTGAATCGGCTTCAGGTCTTAACGGGTTAAGGGACAGAGGTAAGAGTGGATTAGAACGATATTAACCTCCAGAGGAGGGGATGGAAAAAGGGAGAGGGATGACATGACGAGGATCACCCCTTGGCCATTTAAAGTGCTTTAATTAAATCCCTGGATGAGGAGGCCACCTCTCAGACACAGCGAGATAGTGGAGGGGAGGAGGAAGAGGGGGGCGGGGGGGGGGGGGGGGGGGGGGGTGAAGTGAGGAAGAAGGAAGAAAGAAATGAAAATGAGGAAAGCTAGTTTCATCGTCAAAAGAGACTGATAAAAAATAGAGAATAGGAAATGGCCCACGAAAGAAAGGAGATGAGAGGAGTGTGTGTGGTGTGTGTGTGTCTTTACTGTCTTAGAGAGAGAGAGAGAGAGAGAGAAATGCTCGCCAGGCCTCCCACTGTGATGAGGCCGACTAATGAGTTAGCCTCTTGCCATGCTGGTCACACACACACGTGTGCACGGCTGATGGGGACCGTGCACGGTCCCTATAGTAAAAAAATTGTAAAACAAATCACACCCGTGTGAAATGAGTGGTGCAACTCCCCCCCCCCCCCCCCCCCCCCACACCTCTCTCTCTCTCTCATTAGCAGGCAACAGTGCAGCACTATCCTTCTCTCCGTTTCTGGCAACAACAGCGCCCCCTACTGGTACTCATAGTCATATACTGGTGCTCATGGCCACATAGGTGAACACGGACATGCACCACTCCAAGGCAAAGAAGTTTAGGGATAAGGGGTTTAGCGTGCTGCTCCAGTGTCCTCTCCTCCTTCTACATTTATTAGGTATTTGTACTTTACTTGAGTCAATTACTTCTCAGATCCAAATATTGTACTTTTACTCCACTACAATTATTTGAAAACTTTAGTTACTTTGTAGTTTTTGATTGGTATTTTTTGTAAACATACATTAACCAGCCCTATATAATTACATGAAAATAGCCGCTCTACAAGCTCACAATGTGTCGCAATCGCGATGCATTGTGAGCTTGAAATACACTATACACAAATGCACACACACACACACACACACACACCAGCACGTGTCGCTGTGTTTGTGTATACACCCATGCAGTGATGACTGCCGCTATTCGCTGACGGCTATAACTGCGCCATTTTGTTTTCGTTTGTACTGTAAATACAGTACGCTACAGTGCGTTTTTACCTCAAATCTTTGCTTACCCTATAGGGTACAAAACATGTTCAGATGTGCGTCAGCGACCGAATAGTCGTACAGATAAGTTTGGGTATAGTCCTTGACATGACAAAGTTTTGAGCACCACACAGGTATAGAAACATATCAGGATTTAGAAGACATTTGTAGAATCTGCGGTGTCAGGTCTCAATCGGTTGCGAGGGCGCAGGCAGCCATTAGTAGGGCAGCGATGGAGCCCGCTGCACAGAAAAGGTGCATGCAGCCTCCGCGTACACCGCGCCTGTAATCTGCTGAAGCTATTGATTTTCCAAACCAACAGTGTTTACTGTATGTTGCTGAGGCTCCGGCGAGGGAGACGAGAGCTGCATTTCACAAAAGACCCCGGCCGTATAGGTCAGCTCAACGCTGGTTTGGAAGCATTCGGAGAGGTCGAAATGGATAAAAGCACGTGAAAAAAATGATAAGAGTTATTCGGGTCAGAAAGCCAGCATGGCACAACCCATGCCTACCGGCATGTGCACTTAAGCCTCTCCAACTGATCCAAAATGCCGCAGCTCGCTTGGTCTTCAACCAGCCACAATTCTCACACGTCTACCGGTCGCTGCCCGCACAGAATACGAAACTCTGATGCTGGCATTCAAAGCAACCAAAGGTATGGCTCCCCCATATCTTGCAAGTATGATCGAACCCTACAAACTCACTCAGATCAACCAACGCAGGGAAGCTGGAAGTACCTTTACTAAAAACGCCGGGACAACGCTCCACACGTCCCAAACTCTTCTCCCTTCTGGCTCCAAAACGATGGAATGCACTTCCCATTACAGTCCCACCTTTTCAGACTCCATCATGGCCCGTAGCACTTGCCCTAGCCCCTTAGATAGCACTTAATGGAGACTTAGATAGCATTTTATACAGATTTATAGCATGTTACGTAGACAGCACTAAAATTGCATTTCGTGTAGTCATAGCACTTTAGAGTATATATGAATAGTATAGTATGTATAGTTTCATTATTACACTGTTACGTTCTTAGCTTACGCATGTTTCATGATAACTACTTTTTATATATGTGATGTATGGCCATGCTTTTTGTTCTTGCTTAATGTAAATCCAGGCTCCAGGTAGTCTCACTAACCACCCAGCTATGGCTACGGCAGATAAGTTTAATGGCTACAGTGCACTTTAATATTCTCAGCATTTGATCTTCTGTAGCCTATACAAATGTAACCAACATGGCAAATGGATTCGGCCTTAAAGCGTCCACTTGGTTACATTTTTGTACAACCGAGAGCCTTTTGCTGTGTAGTGTGTGTGTGTCCTTATTTTTATTTTATAATTAATAATTATCTGCTGTTTGTTGTTGAGCATATCTTGAGTAAATCTGTAAAGCGTTTTGTCATCACACTGGGCCTCATTCACAAAGCTCTCACGATCAACAATTATACTGTTATGATACTTGACCTTATAAGTAATTATAGAATTCTTTATAATGTGGCTAAATTGTTATGAAGCACTAAGTATTTATGCCTTTTTAATGTCACACAGTGTTATAAGCTAATTGTAATGATTATAAATATATGCTTATAATACATTATAGACATGAGATGCACAGCAATTGTTACCAATTTACAATTTAGGCATTTATCAGACGCTCTTAATCCAGAGCGATTTACATTGAGCAAGAACAAAAAACATGGCAATACATCATGAATCAAACGTAAGCTAAGAACAGTGGAATATCTATATAATGAAACTATTCATAATATACTATATAATGTCTTCAGACTAGGGTGGAAGATGAGGTCTGCGGTTCTGATTGTAATGGGAAGGGTATAGTTTTGGAGCCAGAAGGGAGAAGAGTTTGGGACGTGTGGAGCGTTGTCCCGGCGTTTCTAGTTACCGTTTTACCTATCCCTATAGAACACTAAACACGGTGATTCACGGTGAATTATAGTTTTGGTAATGTTCATAATGTTGCTGATGTCTGAGGTGGCTTACCGTTTTTCTTATCCCTAGAACAGTGGTTCCCACAGTGGTATCTTCATGATGCTCTGTGACATCCTAGGCTTCACTCACACCTTTCCATCTAGCATACAACATTGATGCATGCTAGATGTAAACAAACGGTTAAAGTGGCTTTCGGCTGTGTTTCGACTGCCCCCCTCCCCCTCATACAACAAAAATGTTGTGTCAAACCATGTGACTCCCATTGGAATTGCATTGCGAGCTTGCATCAGTAAACAAGTCTCATGCATCAGCTATACATCAATCTGTTGAAGGTGTGAGTCAGGCCATAAAAGGTAGGTTTGTTTCCCTGCCCAGTGCCCAGACCTCTGTGAAAAGTCATGATGAAATTTGGAAGAGTACCTCAAGTAGCCATGTAGGTCTATTGCTATACTTCGATATATATTTTGTAATAAATAAAAAATAATTGTATTTTGATATTCTTTATGGAATATATTACATTGGGTAAACTATAACCGTGTTGGTTTATGGTTTGACAAAAGTTTTCCAGGGTTAAAGATTGGGTCGGGTGCAGTACTTTATATAGTTCAGACTAGTCTTGGTCCGACAAACGACAACCTACCTCAAACCCTAAGCGCATGTCGGACTAATGCTCCGTCGGAATTACGTGCGGCTCCCATTGGATCTATATAATGCATTATAATCAATGATTTATAATGCGCATATATTATTTTTGTCACCTGAAATGTTTTAACGTTATAAGTTGTTCATAATGGCAGATGACGAAATCGACACCGTGGTGAATTCCCCTCTGGGGATCAATAACGGCTTATCTTAATCTTATCGTATGCTATACTGTAACGTGGATCATTATCCGCCACACATTACCGTTTCCTTTCCCCGTACGTCGTTCCATCATGTATCCATCAGCTGGTCTCACCGGGGAGATCCATCTCTTGAGCTGTATCCTCTTTTTAACCCAGTTAGACCTGAGGACTTTTGAAAAACATTTGAAAAACCTATGTTTCTATGTGTCACTGGTGCTCAACCATTTTCATGTCAAAGGACCCCCAGAATGATCCGTATTTGGCTGCGGACGCCCATCTGAAAATATGTAGTTCCAGGAAGCAAAGTAGACCAAAGTAGACCACGGAAGCAAAGATTTGAGTTAAAATCAGACCAGTCTGAAGTGAGTGGTGCAACAGCGCCCCCCCCCCCTGTTGGTACTCTAAACATAGGGACGGACATAGGGACATTGCTGTTCTTTGGAGTGGTTGCACCACTCAAAAACGTTCTCTCTGAAATAACATAATTATATTCAAAGAATCAAAGATGATCTGCTATTTTGGTCTTAATAGCAGCCTTAAAACACCAAAAGGGGGTTTCCCGTCCTGAATGTCTTAATGATCATAATGCGTGATTGACGTGGCCTAATGTGCTTCATCTCGGAGGCTCCGGGCCTGTGTGCTGGTTATACATATTATGCAGATTGCACTGAATTAGAAAAGGAAGGAAGGTTAAAAAGATACAGATAATGTATACGACAGAAATTAATAATAATAATAAAAGGGAGAGGGAGAGAAAAACTGCGGAATATAACGCAGAAAGAGACACAAACAATGATACATGAAAGGTAATGGAATCAAAGGCCCCCCACCCTCAAAATAATAAGAGAGTGCAGTGAGAGGAATGAGCAATAAACAAGGAATTTAAAACAAAAAATTAAATAAGTCCTTATCAGCTTGCATATTGTACCTTATAGTGGGGCTTTCTGTAGTCGCGTTTTGCAGTCTCTATAGAGCGTCACAGTCCCGCCCTACCCAGGGCCCAGGAAATGATTCCCCGTTCATTTTCCTCATAGACATTTCAAAAAGTATTTATTTAAAGACCTTTTAAGCCTCATACAAAGCCAACTCCAGTCATCAAATCACAATTTCTCGGGCCGAACAAATAATTAGAAAGAATAAGAAACCGGCACTTTTTTTTCTTGGTTTTTCTTGTTTGTAATTATTTGTTTGTCTGGAGTCTGGACAGGGCCCCTGCCCTCCATATGCCCTCCATATGGAGCTGGCCGGTTCTGACCATCACACCACTCCATATTTGGGCATGCCTGACACACAACTCCATATACTGTATAGGAATAAAGGCACACAGAGAGACATCTGGCGTGTTCTGACATCACAACACGGGTCTTCTAAAAAGCAGGACTCCAGACATAATGACAGCCTGTCTTAAGCTGCCATTTGCCAATCATTGGGCTGATTCCACTTTCCATTACCACTTTCCCTGGCCCCTGGTATAAGGGTGGTCGGTATCCACTCCACATTGGATGATGGTGTTTTACCGAGGAGCGGAGAAGGGTTGCAAGGAATGTGGAGAGAGGCAACCAAGTGTCCTTGTTACCCATTCACTGAGTTTCTGTCCTCTATGTTGCGTTAGCAGACACTGACCTCTCTTTAACACTAGCATGACTGAGAGGTCATTTTTACAATTTCTTTTAGATTTTGAAGGTAATATATCTTTGCCCATGAAGCTTTTTACATCTGGAACATTTTCTAAATTTGAATTTAAGCACATGCTACTTCTGTCATGCTAGTGTTAACATGTACTGTGTTCTCTACTATAGTCTTTTAAATTATTTAATTCATTCTTTAATATTGCAACGTATAGCATGCAGTATAGTAAGCCTGAAGCCAGTACCACTGCTTCAGATCTGTGATTGTTACGTTTATTTTAATGTTCAGCCAATCCTCCTATTGTCTGTCACAAACACGATGATCATATAGCAATGATTTGATTGGCTGAGCAAAGTACATATTGAGGATAAAAAGTGAAGACGCGCCAAAAGTGATTGGCTGAGCACGGAATGTGATGTATGATGATAAGAGCACCCCTCACTTCACACGTTATTTGTCTGCATACTGGCTACATTTACATAAGTAGTGTAGCCTACTTGAGTACAATTTTGAGGTATGTGTATACCTTACTTGAGTATTTCAAATTTGCAATACTTTTCACTTCTAATTAATTAATTAATATATATTTGATAACTTGGGAAATGGGACATTCTGCATAGTGATTGCTTTTACTTGTGCTATTTTATTAAGTAGCAAGTATTGGTATAATTTTGCCAATATTTTTACCAATACTTTCGTACTTTTACTCAAGTACCCCACATATTGATTCTGTAAGGAGGAGCATCTCAATCAGCTATTAACACCTAGAACGCCCAGGACGAAGTATCTTCGTCTTTTCTATTAGTAACGCCTGACGCCCAGGATGAAGTATTGTCCAAAAGACGAAGTTTATTGATATGAAAACGGATCGCATGGCTCCACAGCCTGGGAGCGCCTGTTGGGCAATCCTCGATGTTGCGTAAGAGTGAGACGTCATCGAAAAACTCCCTCCCCTGTTTAGCCGACGAAAATCTTAAAACATTAATAACTCGCGATATAAACCCGTCTAATGATGAAAAAAGATCCTGTGTTTGACGGCCCTCCGCAGTCCAGTCGCTATAGTCGCGATAGATTTATTCTTACCTCCCGTTGTTGTCGATCGACTTTGAAGTGGTGTGGCTACACATTCACAACAACATCCGGTCCGTCGGTAAAAGTCGTCCGTGTTTATAAATCTACTGGGCGCTATAATGCAATGGATTAAATAACCCCGGGCGTTCTAGGTGTTGCGTATACTGCCGTTCACTTCCTTGTTTGCGACTCCGATAGAATGGCTCGCACTCATCACGGTCACCTCTCCATTATCACTGCAGCACTTGTTTTGCTCAGATCGAGGGAGCCATTAGGGAGCCGGATATGCACACGTCCTCGTACGTGTGCATATCCGTTTCAGTGTGTTTGTCTGAAGTGTGTGTGTGTGTGTGTGTGTGTGTGTGTGTGTGTGTGTGTGTGTGTGTGTGTGTGTGTGTGTGTGTGTGTGTGTGTGTGTGTGTGTGTGTGTGTGTGTGTGTGTGTGTGTGTGTGTGTGTGTGTGTGTGTGTGTGTGTGTGTGCCTGTCTGAAGGGGGAGGGGGGGGGTAGTCTTTTTCTGTCTTGATAGATATTGAGCTGCTGTCCTTGGACCACAGAATCAGATTCAATCAAATCTGGCACAGCCATATTTTTTACCCATGCAGACAGACACACACACACACACACACACACACACACACACACTCACGATCAGACAAACGGAAAATACAAATGCATGCATATATTCTATGAAGAACCACCACCACCACCATCATCATCGTTGTCAACGCCACCACTAAAGCTACCACTACTTCCATATGGCATGTACAGTATATTCATGATGACTGTGAGGTATTTCCATGTCATATCTCTCTCTCCAGAGCTACGGCTAAACCCCCCCCAAAAGTTATGGAATTACTGTACATACTATTGTTGTTGCAGCTTCCACGCTGACTGACCACCAACCACATTGCTATCTAACACTATAACTGCACACGCGGCTTCCAACACCACAACCACAGCTCCCCATTATCTGGAGATATATAAGGGTGATCATGTCCAGAGGCCGGGCAGCGGCCTTTTGTGGCAGGTTTGAGGTCGGTGGGGCGAACGTTTCTCGAGTTATACGTGCATTACAGACGTACACAGGCACGTACAGACAGAGACAGACAGATAGTTAGATTGTAGTGGAGTAAAAGTACAATATTTGCAAAAGTAAAAGTATTGGAAATTTAAAATACTCAAGTAAAGTACAAATACCTCAAAATTGTACTAAAGTAAAGTAAGTAACCCTTGCCGAGCCATGAGGCCCATATAGGGCAGGAGCCGATCTCCTGTTTCTGTAGTGTGAGGCAGCTTGATGTACAAGTACACCCCCTGGACATGACACTAGTATGTCCCAGGGACATCCAGGGACATGTCCCAGGGACAATCCAACCCTTGATGTTGAGTGCCAAGCAGGGAGGCACTGGGTCCCATTTTACAGTCTTTGGTATGACCCGGCCGGGGATCGAACCCCGACCTCCCAGTCTCAGGACTGTCACTATAACCACAAGGGCCGTTCAACCAGCGTTTAGGCTTGCCAGTCAGCCTTGGGTTTGTTCTACGTTTTGTCCTTGACGAAAACTAAATAACTAAGTAAAGACTAAGCTATGATAACTAATATGTTAGGAAGTGACTAGTGTAGAAGAGATCCAGTAGAACTAAAGACAAGTAATTTTATCGGCTATTTTCAGCACAGCAAAACTCGACTAAAACTACTACCTTTCAGATTAATAAAATCTGTCTAAAACTAGATGACATTTTATTCAAAAGACTATGACTAAACTAAATTTAAATCAATTGCTGTTCTACAGCAGCCCTACAGTTGAGTATACGTAGGACCGGCAAAGCTGTGTGGACCCATTACTTGAAATGAGACGCAGTCTGCTGACTGCATCTCATCATTTTTCGACCACAGTCGAGATCATGGATTTTACAATGCCACGCCAGACTTTCCGGTCCTTCATTGCCATCCCCAGTTCCTGCTTACTGATGCATGATTCCCTATAGCGATGACATAAGGGAACGACATTTTTCTACCTCTGGTCTGCTTTGAGGCAGGACTCCAGAGAAGAAGGGAAGATATATATATATATATATATTATATATACAGTATAACCTCATTGTCAGCTCTGTAGCAGTGGCCGGCAAACTGTGTTCTTCCGGATCGGACTAGTGAAGAAACACGGGGAAGGTTGCCGTATATAAGATTAGTCGATTAGTAGATTTTGTGCTC
The DNA here is from genome assembly GCF_964188405.1 of Protomyctophum parallelum. NCBI lineage: Eukaryota > Metazoa > Chordata > Actinopteri > Myctophiformes > Myctophidae > Protomyctophum > Protomyctophum parallelum. The sequence continues at coordinate 21,397,002 of NC_139714.1, read as the reverse complement.
TCATTAGAAGGCGGGTGTAACTTTGTAAGTGCCATCCAACCGTTTCTCTAGTTTCTTTGAAAGTGTCCATGTCTCGGAGCCAGCTTGGCTCGGCTTGACGGTCGTCCTAAACATTTGAACCACCCTGGTGTGTCTATGCTGGGCATATCATAACATGCGGAGATTCTGTGAAAATAGCTCACACAACGCACCTACTGTACATCTGGTGTATTTCGGTGTAGAGTGAAAAATCACCCTCGTTATTGTTATAGTCACTGAAAGACATCAGCGTTACACTAAAAACTTGGTTTCCCATCATGCATCTGTGCACAGTGTTGAAACTCAACAGCGCCACTTTCTCACCAGTTTTTCATGGTTTTACGTCTTGGTAGTCCTCCGCCGCGTGGAGGGTGGGTTTGCGCGCTGCACCCCTCCCCCCCCCCCCCACCCCACCCCTCACACTCTCTCTCTCTTTGAAATCAAGAAGAACGGCTTGCATGATTGAACTCCTGTCTTTCATTCACCCCCCCCCACCCCCCTTTCAGTCGTTTCCCTCTGATTGAATGTGTTTTATCCATCCACGCGGGGGGACAGAGGTGAAGAGGAGAGGGGGGGGGGGGGGGGGGGTGCACTGATGAAAAGCGGCCTTTCACTCTGTCGCTCTCCCTCTCGTTCCGTCTATCATTTTGTTTGAGTTGTCTCATCAACCGGCACTGAATAGCAGGCGTAATGCTATCTCCTGCATATATCCCCCCCCCCCCCCCCCCGCACACACACACACACACACACACACACACTCTGCCCACCCATCTCTACCTACTGCTAGCGACGGCCCACCAATCTCTACCTGCTGCAAGCCCCCATGGGAAAGTGTTCTAAATCTAAATCTAAACGTCATTAACATATATTTTCTGTTTTTGCAAAAAGCGTGAAGTGTCCCTTTTAACACAAAAAATGCTGGAAACGTATCCATACGCTTTATTAATATCGAACGCCGTACGCGCGAAGCGTATGTATACGTTTTATACGTTTTTTTATTGCTTACTGTACATCAACGTCCTATGCTCCAGGACACCGAAGAAAATAACAGCGATCGTCTCCAGGAAGCTCCAATATGTGATCCGGGAGTAAAAAGCCCCTCCCTCCTGAAAAGAGGTCTGTCTGTGGCGAAGACGCTCCCTCCTCCAATGCCTCCATTACACGTATGGGTCTGCACGGCAACGGCATAGACCAACGCAGATGTCAGGGCATCTAAAATGGAGTTACCCATACTCTAGTAGTAGTCTAGTGTCTGTGAATACACTCGATTCCCCCTCCCCTCCTGTTTCTACATGGTTTCTCCCGAGGAATCTTTGTGGGGGGAGTCTCTTCTGCCCCGATCGCATTGCAGTTTGAGTTCCCCCCCCACTGGCCCCAGGCCGGCCACACTGCGCCTTGCAATCGCCTTGCACCGCTCTCTCATTCTCGGAAAAAGATATAACGCAGTCGTGTCGATTTGCCCTCTGCCAGTATATAAACCAAGAATAATCTTCAACGATCGCCATTTCATAACGTTTTCAACACGCACACGGCACACGCCATGATCAACTAACTGCCTGGCTACGTCTTCAGTCTTCACCAGCCATCGCTATCCGTTGTGTGGATCGCCATCGCGTCTTCACTTTGTTTGTTTGGGCAAGAAGCACGATCAGCGATGGAAAAGAGCTTTATATCCACGGCAGATAAGTAATGACGTATTATCGAAGGACCGCCATGATCAACTTACTGCCTACGTCTTCGTCAGCCAATGCAGCCATCATCGCTATCCGTTGTGTGATTGTGGATGTAGGCTATATCCACGGTATCGAGAGAGACGCCCGGCTGTGATATAGGTCTTATCACTGCAATTATAATGAATAAAAAGGCTACAATCACACAACGGATAGCGATGGCTGCATTGGCTGGTGACAACGTAGCCTCGGTCCCAGGCAGTTAGTTGATCATGGCGGTCCCTCGATAATACGTCATTACTTATCTGCCGTGGATAAAACTCTTTTCCATCGCTGATCTCTGCTTCTTTGCCCAAACAAAGTGAAGATAGCGTTGTCCAACAAAGCAGCCAGTTATTTGATCATCTCTCTCTCCTGTGCTTCTTTCCTCAAACATGTCCAGACATGTCAACCTCAACCACTAAACTCACCGATCCAGTAACGCATCTCACCGTTATACTATCGTTCTGAAGGCAGATATAAAAATAAACATAAATAAATTATTGTCATATACATACTACACACTGAATGAAAGCCCTAATTGTCTACTTTTAGGAGGAAAACAAATACATAATATTGATCCCATGTACAGTTTGTCAGTAGGCTATATTGAATGCAGTTGTTCAGGTCCAACTATTATTCACAAAATAAGGCCTATAGCGACATGTACATATTATATACCGTATGAAACAGAAGACCCTCTGCTTTCATAAGAAAAAAACTAATACTGTAATAATAATAAAAATCACACCCCTGTGAAGTGAGCATTTCCTCATGAAGTTATCATAGCGAGTTATAAAGGTTTAAAGTCACAGAGATTGACAGGCAGATATAAACATAAATAAATTATTATCATATACATACTACACACTGAATGAAAGCCCTGAATGTCTACTTTTAGGAGGAAAACAAATATACAAATATATACAAATATAGTTTGTCAGTAATTGGCTATTGAATGCAGCTTGCGCCCACCAGAGAGGATTTCAGAAAATGCATGGACCAGAAGAACTATTATTCACAAAATAAGGCCTATAGCGAAATGTACATACTATATACCGTATGAAACAGAAGACTCTCTGCTTTCATAAGAAAAATGTTGCGCAACATTGCACTGCTCACTTCACAGGGGTGTGATTTTCATTATTATTACAGTAGAAGTATTTTTCTTATGAAAGCAGAGAGTCTTCTGTTTCATACGGTATATAGTATGTACATTTCGCTATAGGCCTTATTTTGTGAATAATAGTTCTTCTGGTCCATGCATTTTCTGAAATCCTCTCTGGTGGGCGCAAGCTGCATTCAATAGCCAATTACTGACAAACTATACATGGGACCATGTGTATTTGTTTTCCTCCTAAAAGTAGACATTCAGGGCTTTCATTCAGTGTGTAGTATGTATATGATATTATTTGTGTTCATTTTTATATCTGTCTGTCAATGTCTGTCAACTTCAACCTTCCATATCTCTGCTGTTTTTTCAAAAGAGCAGCGTGCTGCGAAAAGCAGGTGTTAGAAAAAGGTCAATATCTCCAGAATGGAAGATGGTAGAATCATAATTTTTTTTTTAAATTGAAGTGGACTAGTTTGGCTTCCTTTTGATTTATGCGGTGTGATTCTCGCTATAAGAGGCCCCTCGCTGTGGGCCCCGAAAAAGTTCAGAAGTCCCAATGTTAATCGCTCAGCACCACCAAGCCTGAGCAAATAGAAAACTCTAGCAATCAATGTGTTAAGTTTGGATGCAGCTCAAAGTGAACTTTATACTCGGTATCAAGATACCATTATCTCTGGAATGGAAATTCCAATCTAGCTTTTTGGATGCATGACTTTGATGACATGTTCGGGGGAGTGTAGCAGCTCCCGGGCCCTTTAGGCGGTCGCGTATACAGTTCGCATATACGGCGGGCCAGCATTGTGGTTGCTTGCAAGTATATGCAGGAGTTGCATGGTGAATCAGTGGTTTGGGCTTAAGTTGAGAGACATGTTTGGTGTGATTTCATTAAATAATTTTAGTTTAAGAAATCCGCGCTATATGCTTACAAGACGGGGTCACTTCCGCCCGCCCCGGAAGTGATAGCCGCCCATATTTGAGCCAAATCTTCATTCTAGGCTATATGCATCGTTGCGGGATGGTTTCACTTTCTTAGCGTTTAGAGTTTAGACTTTTATTAGGTCTCAAAGATGGCAATTTTTCTACATTAAGCCCCTGATTATAGGGAATAAAACAATTACGTCATTTACATCAAGGCTAATGATGGATTTTTTGTATATAGCGTCAAGGGCCATAAGAGGGTTAACCGTGCCTCGTTCGTATTCCATCAGACGCACCCTGGCTCATTCATTATATTCCCCAGGCAATTACCCAGGCCACCTGCTTTGTCTCGGCTCCATGTGGATCCATGTGGAGGCTGTGAGTAAAAGCAAAAAAAAATATATATATATTATTATTATCTTGGCACAGGCGGGTCGTGGAGAGACGAACGAGGCCCCGCGTTCTTGGCATACATTCGGTTAGCAGAGGAACTGCAGTTGTTAACATGGGAGTGGATGGATCCATTCAGGCTCAAACTGTATAGTTTCTAACATGGGAGTGGATGGATCCATTCAGGCTCAAACTGTAGTTTCTAACATGGGAGTGGATGGATCCATTCAGGCTCAAACTGTAGTTTCTAACATGGGAGTGGATGGATCCATTCAGGCTCAAACTGTAGTTTCTAACATGGGAGTGGATGGATCCATTCAGGCTCAAACTGTATAGTTTTTAACATGGGAGTGGATGGATCCATTCAGGCTCACCAGTCTCACCAGTTACAGGATGTTTCAGCTGTCACAACAAAGTCGCGGTTGCAAGTCCCAATTGGCCACATCATCATCGCAACGTCAACGGGGGTTGGCAGGAAAAAATGACTGAAAGATGGGAAGTGCGAGAGTGAGTTTTGATCGGTAGATAAAAAACAGGCAAGGGACGGGAGAAAAAAAGAAACTAGAAAGAGACGTTCAAAGGAAGGGGGAATGGGGGGGGGGGGGGAACGGGGGATGGTGCAAATTGAAAAGCACGGGCGGTAGGACGGGCGGGCAACAGGAAAGAAAGACAAGATGGGAGTTAGAGATGGGGTTAGAGATATGTTTAAAGGGTGCGAGGCAGATGGATAAGGGGGAGGAGTGGAGAGGAGAAGCGAGGTGGGGGAGAGTAGATAATGAGAAGGAGATAGAGGGAGAGAGAGGAGGAATGAGAAGATAGAGACCATTTCGTATTCCGTCAGACGCACCCTGGCTCATTCATTATATTCCCCAGGCAATTACCCAGGCCACCTGCTTTGTCTCTGCTCTCATTGTTTCCATCTCACTCCCTATCTCTCTCTCTCTCTCTCTCTCTCTCTCTCTCTCTCTGTGTCTCTGTGTCTCTGTCTCTCTGTCTCCCTCTCTCTCTCTCTCTCTCTCTCTCTCTCTCTCTCTCTCTCTCTCTCTCTCTCTCTCTCTCTCTGTGTCTCTCTCATTTTCCCTCTCATTCTCCATTTCCTCTGTCGGTCATTGTCTCTCGTTCGCTCCCCTCGCCCATGTCTGCGTGTGATGCTCTGTTCTGCCAGTTGTCATTCTCCTGCCTCACAGTCCTCTGTTGTCTCTTCATTTCCATTTGCATCATCTCTCTGCCATGCCTGCTATCTTTCCTTTTTCCTTTCTTTCCCTTTTTTTTCGTCTCTGCTTTTGGTCAATGTGAAAAACACAGAGGAGGGGTGGGTGTGTGTGTGTGTGTGTGTGTGTGCGTGTGTGCGTGCGTGCGTGCATGCATGCATGCGTGTGTGTGTGCGCGCGCGTGCGTGCGTGATGCTAGGCCAGTGCTAATGAGCTCAGCTCTTGCATTTAGCTGGATGCCAGGGTTTGGCTAGCTGCCGTTCTCGACTCGCAAGCATTCTAATTCATCAGCTGACTCAAAGGATTAAACCTCGGAGCTGCATCCCACTGTGCTTATCTTTCACCGCTATGCTCCAAGGCCTAAAGAATTACCTTTATAGAGCATAAATCTGAAATTTGAATATAGTGTATATTAGGAAACAAAAAAATGTAATGATATGTCCGGAATGCCAAAACTCACTCGAATGTAACCTATGTAATGTCTTGTGAAATGTTTTGGCATTTCCTCATCATGGCATGGCAGAAGTGAAAGTGCTTTTGGAGGTATATACACTCTGTATAGAGGCCCATGCGACTACAACTTGGGGAAGATGGAAGCCAATTACGCGGTCAAACGATATTGAATAACAAAAAGATACACTCGTTATCACGTGACTACACACACAGTGTGAAGTGGTTCGTTCATACTGTACGTTTCATACATGTAGGTCCCAGAAAGACAGCAAATTAATGTTTTGTGTCTCGAGCTAAATGGTTTGGGATGTTGTGATATTATGGTACAAGTGACGAAAAACGCACCACGACGCATTGTGAGCAAAACAGTTGATTGATACATTTTGGGGTGGGATCTACAAACTCATAGTTCGAGCTTGTTTAGTTAGGTCTGCTATTTTTAATCGTGAAAATGTGGCCCAAATTTCTTTCAGGATATATTCTTTCAGAGTGAACATTTTTAACTCAAATCTTTGCTTCTGGGGACGTTCCTGGAACAACA
>NC_139714.1:21343148-21385648 GCF_964188405.1 Protomyctophum parallelum | reverse complement strand
GTACAGCTCAAACCCAGAGACTGTTTTACATCCAGTCCTCAGGCCACTCGTCTCAGAGACGGGCAGTAAAAGCATGTCAGAGTGTTTGCCAGCTAAAAGTGCCTGTTTAAACATGGGAGGAGGCGCCATCAATATAAAACGGTCCCACCGGGGGTGGAGCGTGGCATCGCCCTGCACACACGCCTTGACATTCTCCGTGTTCTCCGAGTGTCTTTCCGAACAACCACTGAAGCTGTAGCGGTGAGAGAGCGGCGACATGGAAATAAAACGATGTCATTGATTGATGAGAAAAAGCTTTATTTTTTTTGTCTCCTCCCCTAGTGGCCAGATCGGGGATAGACAAAACCCATAAACTCATTATGTCTGTGGCATGCAGTCAATCAAACACAGGTTCAAGTTTTTTCCTAACCAATCACGTCGCTTTTACAGGGCCGTGTGAGGGGGTTGGCCAGGGGCGTGGCTATCCTGCCATCTACCTCCCTATACCGATTGCGATTGGACGCCCCCCTTCGTTGGATAATCATAGGGTGAGTGTTACACACACACACACACACACACACACACACACACAGATGGTATGCACAGAATATAACACACGTTCATTACTCTCTGTGAAAACCGATAAGAATATGGTTTCTGAGTGTTTGAGTGGCAAAAGAATATGGTTTCTGAGTGTTTGAGTGGCAAAAGAATATGGTTTCTGAGTGTTTGAGTGGCAAAAGAATATGGTTTCTGAGTGTTTGAGTGGCAAAAGAATATGGTTTCTGAGTGTTTGAGTGGCAACAATGACTGCAGGCATGTCAAGTCATTGCGATGGCTGGTTGTCCAGTGCTGTAATGCAGTGGTTCCCAAACCTTTTCGTGCCAAGGACCCCCGATTGGTTGAGAGAGCGAGTGCATTTTCCGGCAACGGCATCTGAAAGCAAGCTGAAAGCATATAAGCAATGCCACCGGCGGCCGAGGCATAGAAAATTGAGCATTGAAGACATGTAAAGGAGAGGTCAGCCATCATTTCAGACCGGCGCGCTCCTCCAGTCTGGGCTGCTGAATGGAGGAGGGAGACTCGGTGAGCTGTTTTCGTATACGCCGCCGTAGCCTTCCCCCCCACATTCTATTGCTTGTCATATGTGATACCTTCTCCCCTCTAATAGGGGCACAGGAGAGGGCAAGCAACATCTGCTGTCAGAACCACATTATCTTCTGTCAACAAGCAGAGAATCCTAGCTGCCTCTCCACCACCTACCCTGCAGTGGGTCTCTCTCTCTCCCTCTCTCTCTCCCTCTCTCTCTCTCTCTCTCTCTCTCTCTCTGTCCCTCTTCCCCCTCTCTCTCTGTCCCTCTTCCCCCCCCCCCTCTCTCTCTCTCTCTCTCTCTCTCTGTCCCTCTCCCCCTCTCTCTCTTTCTCTCTCACCAATATAAATATTGACAGCTATATATGTGTGCTTAAACGCAGAGACATAAGTGGTGATATTAAAACAACTTTTATGAATGTGTGCGTGCGTGCGTGCGTGCGTGCGTGCGTGTGAGGGCCAATCCATAACGTTCTAAAGTGGTAAATGGGTAGGGTTAGCATTTACATACCGTGCAGCGCTATAGTCTCCAAAGCACTTCACAGTGTATTTCCCATTCACACAGTTACACAGCGATGGCAGAGGAAACCGTGCAAGGCACCAACCTGCTCATCAGGATTCAGGGTTCAGTGTATTTGCTTAACCCGTGAACACTAAACATCCCTTTTGTCACACCATCACTACACACGGGTATATTTTACCCAATGTAAAGAATATTCCATAAAACATGCTTCTCATCAAAATATATTGAAGTACAAGTACAGCAATGCATGGCAAGTTGAGGTGCTCTTCTTTATTATTTCATCATGACTTTTCACAAAACCCCCCCCCCAAAAAATAGATATCATGGGGGGACCCTATCATAGGGGGGCAAAATGGGTGATAAACATGGACATTAATATTTAAAAAATATTCCTAAGAAATTGGAGCTGGGAACTTCTCCTTTTGGTCCACCCATTCCTGGGACACGTGAGAAGGCATGGGAGGCAGTTTAGAGACCAGGGTTCGCTACAATGTTAACTGACTTTTTAAAATCCATTTATCTCTGATTATTTTCCCAGATTGTGCGTTTTGATCGAAACAAGCGTTGTTTCACGACTCGAGTCATACCTAAAGTGTCGCTGCCCACGCTTACAAAAACGTATGTTTCACGTGAATTAAAATAAGAATGCGGCACAGCTTTACACATAGCTCAGTTTTTTTTACTTAGTCGTGATGCTTGTAGATCGACTTTCAGTGTGCACCCCCGGTACTCTCAGTGTTGGACTGTGTCCATGGGTTGAGTTTCTGCACCATGCCAGGCCAGCACTGCTTCACACACTGCTGCTTCCATTCATCATATTTTGGCAGACAACATTCAGTGGCGTGCACAGATAGACACTAGGGGGTGCTAGAGCACCCCCTGCCCTTTTGGCAATTTTGCTCTTAAAACAAAAAGAAAAAAAAGTTTTTTTTTTCTTCTTAATTTGTAGTGTGTGGACCATGGTGACATTGATCAAATCTTGATTAAAAAACGCTTCTACTATATTATTTAGGCCCCCACACAATCTAAAGCTATGTGTTTCTATGTCAGTGGTTCTTCGGTTAAAGAAAAATAGCAGACCTACAAGCTCCTACGAGCTTGTAGATCTGCTATTTTTCAATAGCTATAAAGCACCAAAATGGGTTCCCACCCCAAAATGCGCTGCACAAGGTGCCCTTTTTTTTTCCACTTGAGCACCTGCCCCTCTAAATGTCTGTGCACGCCACTGACAACATTCCTGTGACACACCCTTCACAATCACCCATAGTCTCACCCTGTGTGATTAGTATTTTTCTGTAGCCCCAAAATCCAAATGAGGCCTTTTTTTCTAAAGACATTCCAACCACGAAAAATAATTGATCCCACACACTCGTATATGCTCCGATGGTGAACTGTATTGACTGAGAACGTTTCGAGCGTCGGTTCAGATTCAGAACTTGAACATTATGTAGCTTATATGTAATGCAATGAGATTCTTTCAGCTTTTTCAACATTGAGGATACTAGTGTGACAGGCACAACACACCTATGGTACATAACTACATATGGTGTTTGGAAGGCTTCAGAAACCACCGCATGAAATGAATCATCATCAGAGGATAATTCATCACTGCAGCCGTCCCCTTCAGAGTAATCCCCCATCAGAATGATACATTATTCGTTGACATGGACGCTCAGCCTTATAACCTTTTCGAACAGCTCTCATGTACATGTATATAACCTGTTAAGAACTGGAACGCATCTGCGTCACCAGTATAGCTTTTAACCATTGTCTTAAACTCTAGCTATATTGAAAAATAGCAGATCCACAAGCTAAAAAAATAGCAGATCTACAATCTATGAGATTGTAGATCTGTTATATTTTTTTCAAAGATCGTGATTTGTATACTTTCATGCTTCTGGGGGGGGGGGGGGGGGGGGTCCCTGGACCACCATATTTTCTGATGCGGGTCAGATGAGCCAAGAACAAATAATGTTTGGGGTCCTTGACATGAAATAGTTTGAGCATGCACTATACTGACATTGAAACAAGGGTTTTTCAGAAAACTGTAATTTGTATAGAAACTGGTCTCGGGTCTCAATGGGATAAACACACACACACACACACACACACCAATCACACATCGCACACACGTATACGTGCGGCTCTCTCATATCCTCCCGTTTTCCGTTGGCAGCCGTTGCCTGCATGTCTTCGTCTCTAAGTGCATGTGTCACTTCATTCCGGCGTTCCATCTATTTTTCATGGAGGCAAATTGCGCGGCTCCGCTGCGCCGCGAACTCTGCCTCGGTAATCCACAGAGATGACCTCTAATAACGGCGGGCGTCATTCACCGGTGGCCCCCCTCCTGTCCCTTGCAGACGCCACCGGCGGCAGCGGCCGCGTGCCTCTCTCCATCCCTCACTCCCTTTTCCCTTTAACTGACTCCTTATTTCCTCATTTAGTCTCTTCATTTCGCTTTCCCCCACCCCCTTCTCTCTCTCTCTCTCTCTCTCTCTCTCTCTCTCTCTCTCTCTCTCTCCCCTTCACCCCTCTTAACCATTTAGCAGTGGTTCACACTCTCACTTGCTCTCCGTGCTGAATATTCATGGTGTGTGTGTGTGTGTGTGTGTGTGTGTGTGTGTGTGTGTGTGTGTGTGTGTGTGTGTGTGTGTGTGTGTGTGTGTGTGTGTGTGTGTGTGTGTGTGTGTGTGTGTGTGTGTGTGTGTGTGTGTGTGTGTGTGTGTGTGTGTGTGTGTGTGTGTGTGTGCGTGCGTGTGTGCGTGGTTGCGTGCGTGCGTGTGCGTGCGTGCGTGCGTGCGTGTGTGTGTGTGTGTGTGTGTGTGTGTGTGTGTGTGTGCGTGCGTGTGTGCGTGGTTGCGTGCGTGCGTGCGTGCGTGTGTGTGTGTGTGTGCGTGCGTGTCAAGGCTGCTTGTTGCTTATGGGGTGCTCAGTGGACAAGAAGAGGCATGGAGATCACTGCATGTCAAGTTCACATCTCCCTTTGATCTGCCGGAGTCTGCGGCGCCGGGCTGCAGACAATAAACAGATGCTGTGATTGCCTGCGGCTCCGTACGTACACCCTCAGACAACTTTACTTTACACAGCAGAGTAGGTTGTAATATGGCCTCAGGCATGTACCATCCCATGACACTGTGTGTGTGTGTGCGCGTGTGTGTACGTGTGTGTACATGTGTGGGAACATGTAAAACAGTGGGTGAATGTCTTTGTCTCTCGGAAGTGTCAAATATTCCTAACGAGTAGAGTAAATACGTGCTGGCATACGGTGCATAGTTAAACAGTTGTAGATTATACACAGAGTACAGTAGGCCTACAGTAAGTTAGTTTAAGTAACAATTGGAACCCGGAAAAGAAACCGGAAAAGTCCCTTGGGTGTATCGTCACACATGCAGGTGAGGTGAGATCACTTGCGTGCGGTTTGCGCGTGTTAAGGTTTTAGCATGTCCAGGTGTGTGTGTTCTCTATGATACGGGTGTGTTGGTTGCGTGCGTGCGTGCATGCGTAGTGTGCAACCATCCCTGGTTTCATCTCTTTCTGGATCATAGCAACGGCGTCTCTGAATAGCCGCGGCTCACGGCTAAAGATAGAGCAGAACCGCGGCTCGTGTGAGCCTATCGCGTGAGGCCTGGCCGCCAGCGCATCACAGGCCCGCCAACGTGCCGCCTGTCACCAAAAGACATTCACAAACAAATCACTCAAGCCTGCCCACCCTATAGTGTGCTGAAAGCGTTGTGCTGTATAATTGCACCCTTAAACATACTGTATATGCACGGTGTCAATTGGCCCATCTCTAACCCTGCGAGCGTAACCAAATGGACCCGCAAGGCTCGCAGAGTCAAACGGACACTCAGGATTTCAGGAGAGAGAGAGAGAGAGAGAGAGAGCACAGCGAGAGAGAGAGAGAGCACAGCGGAATGATGCATGGGTTCACAACAGAGGACAAATGAGGCAGCGGGGGTCCCTGCTGTGTGCGCTGCACATAATCACGATTGGGGAACGGGGATCTTTAATGGTTGTCAATTAAAAACTAATTAGAGGGTCTAAAGCTCTGCTCGATTGGCTATCAGTCTATCTATCATCAACACAGCTGTCTCCTCGCGCGTGTGCACGCGCACGCACGGTCACAGACGCACACGGCGTACAGTATCCAAAGACATGAACATATTCAATACACCCCTGTGAATTGTCTGTGTCTCAACCCCCACCCCGCCCCCTGCCATTTCTATCCTTTTAGTTATCGGGACTTACACGCTCTCATGCATTCATATATATATATATATATATATATATACATATATATATATACGTGCACATCCATGGGCAAACACCATGCATGCACCGGCCACCAGAGACCGTAAATACATATGTGGCTCATTCAGTTTCAAACAAGCCGTAATAATAGGCACATTCCCCCTCCTCCATCTCTTTTCATTTGTGGGGCCAGAATTGCCTGCGAATTGATGGCAAATAGTGGAATTTGACCCGAATGCATTCCTATAAATGGTCTGTGAACAGATCGGCCAAATGAAAACACATGACCTGCTGAAATTGCATTGCGGCTGCTGTACGCGTGACTGACAACCTTTCTCCGTGACAGCCTTCAATTAACCACTTTAACCCTGGCACGTACCGCATTCTGGGGGGAAGAATATTCCGCCGAGAGAACTCGTGTATACGAGCGTCGCATTACAAAGTGAGCTTTGGTATTAGATCGGCTATTTTGTTTGGGGGCGAAAAGGATTTGGTATAGAGGGAAAAACCTGGGGCCCTAGGACAGACCCCTAGCTGTGGGACATATCACTCTGGTAAACAAAGTATTTATATAGGTTCAAGGTTTACTGCAAATCCAACCCATGTGGGCATTTTGTATACTTGTATTTCCGTCTTTCTATACTTTTCTGATGCTCTTCACAAAGTACTTTTAGTGTCGATAACTTTGGCAAAGGAAAATAAATATGATTATGAATCACGCTGAACACAATGACACTTGACCCAGGTTGGTATGGTAACCCATGCAGTGGATATAGCTATTTAACACCTTCAGGGCGGGAACTCCCTTAGTTTTAAGCATGATGTTATATCATTTATTTTATTGAAAAATAGCAGATCTACAAGTAGATCTGCAATTTTTGGAAGATCGTGAAAATGTGGCGCAAATCTTTGAATATCATATTCTTTCAGAGCGAACGTTTTTAAGTAAAATCTTTGCTTCTGCGGGGGACCCTGGAAAAACACATTTTCAGATGGGGGGTCCACGGCCAAATACAGATAATTCTGGCGGTCCTTGACGTGAAAAAGTGCACCACTGTCATAATAGAAACATAGGTTTTTTCAGAATAAATACATCCTCAGGTCTACATGGGTTAAATATAGAATAGCCTCAGTGTTTATGTAGATGCAGTTGTCAACGGATGCAGTAACATATGGAGCGTTGACATATGAAAGACTTGGAACGGTGATTAGAACACGATATGGAAATGTGCAAAATGGCGACGTCAACGCTATAATCAAACAGAATAAACACAGTGTGTTCCTAATGACAGGCTTATTGAGTGTGGCTTCAATGTGACTTATATGTAACTTAGATAGCATTTTATGATATTCCACTGTTACGTTCTTAGCTTACATACGATTCATGATAACTATTGTTTTATACATATATATATATATATATATATATATATATATTTAGAGCGTCTGCTAAATGCCTAAATTGACGATAGATTTACCGTTTCTGTAATAATCAGTTCAGTGGTGGAAAGAAAAAGTATCAATTCTATCAATACCATAGAAATATGTTTCTGGAATTCAAAATGCACTTGAACTAAAGTAAAATTCAAAATAAATTACCAAAAGTAAAAGCAGTCATTTCAAGTTAGTGACGCATTGTGAGCTTGTAGATCTGCTTTTCCTTCAAATGGCCAAATGTATATAGGCTATATATAGAAGTTAGTAATGTATGTTTTGAAATCATTATCAAAATCATAACTAGTAACTAAAGTAAAAAGAAAGTAAAAGTACAATATTTGGATCTGAGATGTAGTGGAGTACAAGTAAGTAAAAGGATATTGGAGATACTCATGTACAGTACTTAAGTAAATGTGCTTAAGTTATACCGTCCACCGCTGGCAATAAGTAGAGATGTCCCGATACTGTATCGGTATCAGAAAAGTATCGGTATCGGCCCTTTTTGGTCTTATCGGGTCATATCGGTATCGGGGAATATGTCCATCTAACCAGCGATCCAACACAGGGGTAAGGGGTTGACACTATGGCAGGTAAATACAATGTTAATTGGCACATGTGGAGTTTGCTTTGGAGTTTCCCAAAACTGCAAGTGCACATTTGAGGGAGGAGCAACACGAGATAAAATAAGTAATTTTATCACAGCAATGTCCGTGTTCACCTATGCCTGTGTTGGTTAATGAGCACCAGTATATGACTATGAGTAACAGTAGGGGCGCTGTTGTGCCAGAAACAGAGAGAGGAATAGTGCTGCACTGTTGCCTGTTGTTAATGAGAGGGGGGGGGGGGGGGGGGGGGATTGCACCACTCAGTTCACACGGGTGTGATTTTTGTATTCTTATAAATATTATTCTCTGGTATGGATATTCGGTATCGGCTAACACGGAAATTGTGGTATCGGGATCAGAACGGTAACGGAAAAAGTGTATGGGGACATCCCTAGTAATAATTGAATAAAGACCTTAGACCACTGTTCATACCGTACTGTATAGTACGTGTTCCTTATTATCCAGACATTTCGGGTGGTTATTTTTGTGCTGACTTGACGCCATATATACGCCATACTCATCTATCTGGAAATGCACAAAGCAGCACTAAGTAGTGGACAATTAACATCATAAAGTGGCCGCTAATTACCTCTGCAATGTAAAATGATGCCAAAACGCGGCCTGAGTGATTAACTCAACAATCAAGATGAGAACAACGTTGCTGCTGCCGGGCTTATAATGCGGGAGGGGGGAGGGGGAAGATGGCGGTATTGTCTATTGTGCTTTTAAGATGATGTACTTTCACGATGCCATGTCACGTGCCTTATCAGCAACTATCTACAGCTGACACACACACACACACACACACACACACACACACACACACACACACACACACACACACACACACACATACACACATACACACATACACACATACACACATACACACACACAGGCGCAAGGCGCACGAGTATATGCTATACATGTGTGGTCTACACATGAGAGCCTATAATCTCTCCTCCATGTTCCCATCCAGCCCTGTTAAGGTGTTTGACTGGCAGATAAACAGACTGTGGGCCCGTGTCTGATGCTTCATCAAGAGGATTAATTCTACTATAGTCTTATCTCCATGAGGTGCCCCTCTCTCTCTCTCTCCTCCCCCTGTTCTCTTTTTCCTTCCTCGTACAAAGGAGGATGGCGCTGCCTCTCGCTATAGCCCGTGTACGGTATACAGTTACAGTTATGCGTCGCTTTTACAGTACAGTGCAGTATAGAAACAACGGCCGTGCGCTCATCCCTGCGCTGTGCACGTCGTGCACTAGCAGGCAAGCAGGCTCTCTAGCAGGCAACAGTGCAGAACTATCTCTCTCTCTCTCTCTGTTTCTGGCACAACAGCGCCACTTTTGCCCCTACTGGTACTCATTGCTGTTCCTTGGAGTCGTTGCACCACTCAAAAAAGGACGGCCAAAAGGATACATTATCAGGTGCCGGAGAGAACAACATGTGTTTTCCGGAATACATTTTCCTGCAAACTGGATAATGCTCCTGTGGAATCTATGAAACCACGATTCCTCGTTTAATAACTGCAATATTGTGTCATGCTATGTTCAGCTCACTTTAACTGGTCAGAGACTCAGAGGAGCTGGCCTGCAGGGGGTCTTAAAAGGATCCCTGGCTAATGCGATAAATATGTCTTAAAGCGCAAATAACATGCATTTTAAAACTGCTATTAATCTTTAATATCATATTGTCTATGTCCCTCAAAGTTATTTCTAATGGTTTGAGCCTCAATCACCACTCTGATATAAACAGGTCCTTGTCATTTCATTCTGGACTTTGAAAGCAGTTTTAGCTGCAGTACCACAATGGCCTGAGGTGGTGGGGGTGCTCATATGCAGATTATTTAATATTTTAGTTATTATAATACTGATGCTAGATAAAACCATTCCATGCCAGCTTGGAACAATCAACAATGGTGGACATTGTAAACAAAATGGAAATGCAAATGGAACTGAAGACTGAAGAAGAGGAGGAATTATACAAAGTAGGGTGACATTGATGACATCACGATGAGGCCAAAATCAGTTGAGCTGTTCCTGAGAGCAATTTCCATTAAAACACCTATATGATATGAAGGCCTGATTGTTCGAAATTGGTTATTTGTGGGGATAGAAAACACATATGGGAGCCCCAAAAACACAAAATAAATTGAAAAAGTTGAATTTTATGTTATAGGTCCTTTAAAACATTACTTGCCCTCTATTACTAAGAAGATAAAATAAAAACACCTTAAATAAACACCTTTCATAAATAGAGAATCTTTCACTCGATAGGGCACTGCTCCTGTCGCAAGTTGATGATGTCATATGTTCATGCGTGGTCCAGCCCTATGGAATCATGGAATGCACATGCTATAAAAAACATTTTAAATATTGCTTTGATACTCATATTAACTTTAGGAAGTATTACATTGTTTTTTATTAGCATATGCTTTCCATAATTCCATAGGGCTAGACCACACATGGGTATATGACATCATCAACTTGCGACGGGAGCAGTCCCTATATTGACTGAAAGATTATTATTTATTTTTTTATATACTTTTTATCCCACTGTAACCCCTTTTTCACCCCTGTGTCAATTATCTAATGTGATCCTGGGCTCTATACACACCCTCCACCAACCTAGGCCCCATATATGGGGGACATGGGGAGAGCAACGGACTTGAACTCATGCTTCCTTCATGAATGAGTGTCCAGGTTGCTCCTTTCCCTGGTTGGACGTAGCGCGTGGAAGGAACACGTTATTCCAACAAGTTCCTTTCCCCTCCATCAGGCGCCCCGGCTGACCAGGGGGGAGGCAGTTTAGAGACCAGGATTACTGCATGTTTTTTTGTAGGGTATAGGGTAAGATTCTTTATTTATGAAATAAATAAACTATTCAAGGCAGGTTTTTTTTAGTTTTTTAATAGAGGGCAAGTATAGTATTGTCTGGTGCTGGGACTCTGGTGCAACGCACAGGTCCTCGCTCTGGTGGACCTGGTGAGACGTAGGAGGGGCCCGGACAGGAGGCAACCCACAGAGCCTAGTCCCTCCATGTGCAAGAAGTGTACCTCCAAGCCCTGGCAGAGTAGTTCTGGAGTAGTTCCAACGGATTGTGTGCCCCTGGTTTTTCCCTAATGGGACTGATTGAGGGTAGCTACTGGGACGTAAGTCGGGACTTGATCACTCCCGGCTGGGTCGCCTGAGTGAGGGGTATGATGTTGCGAGACCCGAAACCCCGTTGACCTCAGGATACATCACTGAGGATACGTCCCAGGTGCGTCCATGCGATGTTTTTTGTTATAAGGCATATTTGTCTTATTAGCCAGGGATCCTTTTAAGGCATGCATTGCACTGATCTATCGATAGGAGGACAACGGATGGTTTAGCCTTTGTTCCTTCTGTCCGTCTGCACGTTTATTCCTGACCAGCTGCTCAATCATAAACATGTACTGTAGGGGCTATTTGCATTCGTGAAGACCCCAGGTTAAGGAGTTGCCAGTGATTTTCCGTGTGTACCACTACTATATTTATATATGCTGTCTGGATGTAAGGATTGGGTTCAGTTGGGGCTGGTGGTCAGCGCAGCCATGTAGGCTCCTGTGTGAGCCTTTGCTGAAATAAACCATCTGAGTGTAACCAGAGGCTATAGGTATACACACTAGACTGACCACAGACTAAAGGTCCCTGCACACAGGGCACGTTTTTCGGATTCTTAGCAGCGTTTAAGGGGTCCAGTGTGTAACCACCTTTTATTATTAAAATATACAATCTTTATTCGAAAATGAAAAATGTAAAATACAGACTATTACGATCACATATAACTGGCCTATCGATATGAGTTGAGGGCTCACCAAAGATACAAACTGCTACAGCTGAGTGCACGTTGACTCAATGAACACACAGGTTGAGTTTCCATGCAGCATGTTGCTCACTAGATATAACCACATTCAAATTACCTTTTTTAGCTACATTTGGACTAATCATACACATCCCGAAAATACAAATAAACACATCAACGCTAATGAGAGAGAGAGAAGAGAGAGAGAGAGAGAGAGAGAGAGAGAGAGAGAGAGAGAGAGAGAGAGAGAGAGAGAGAGAGAGAGAGAGAGAGAGAGAGAGAGAGAGAGAGAGAGAGAGAGAGAGAGAGAGAGAGAGAGAGAGAGAGAGAGAGAGAGAGAGAGAGAGAGAGAGAGAGAGAGAGAACGCACTACCCTCAGTGTGGACGACGCAACAAACGGATTACAATGGCGAGCACTCTGCTCTCATTGCATCCCTCTGTGGGAACCATGACACGTTGCCTTCATTACTAACAAATTACAATACAAACATTGCCACAGCACACAGTGCAAATAACCAGAACAAAAGCAACAAAAGGGAGACCAATTCAGTTTGCTTAACTAACTGCGTTAGTGCGTGTCAACCTTATAGCGATCACAAAAACAAGCTATCTTTTAGGCTAAGGCTACTCACCCGAACACTTCTCACGGAAGTGTTTGGTCTAGCTCTCTTCTGGCAACACTGAAGTTCGAGTTCACACCAGAGACACGCCCACACAGTACTCGTCACTACCCCACACTGCTCCCACCCGGCCACATGGTATAGGGACTATAGGGTGACCTGTAAAATAATATACCGCGCTCCCATAATTATTATTCCCAACGTCTGTTGCTATATGCCACCAAGAAGAAAGTGACGATTTAAACGTCAAACTCTTCCTCGGACATCGAACTGTCCATGTCCAAAATTTAAATAAATGGATCAATTCATAAACCATACATGTGTACATAATGTGTATGTATTTCTTTAATGTTTTCTTAGATTTTTTTTCTGGTACCACGGAATGTCACGCGCACGCACGTGCATGCGCGCTTCGCGGCATGCACACAGAACAGCTGCATAGCCTGCCTAAGCCTATATTGTTAAATAGTGTAAAGTGTATGAGAGTTTTAGACACACGAACACAAAAGTAGATTTAAAATAGTCAGACAAACACATTTTACTGCACATTATAGCGAAACTAAAAAGTTTGGAGGAGGCATTCTTGTGTGCAGAACAACACACAGCAGCGGTAGCCTATACTGGAGGACGCGTTCTAGCGATGATGGTTAGGGAATGAATGTTATAGGGAATCAAACAAGAAAGTGGCCGCACGCGCCAATAGCCAGAGTGCCAATGCTTTATTAGGACGCAGCAGGTTAAGACAAATGAATCCAACGTTTTGGCGGTTTAGCCTTCATCAGGCAAAGGGAATGAATGTTACCAACAGAAAAAAGTTTGACTCAACTCATGAATTCCTTTGCAAACGTCAAAACAAACGTGCCTGTGTGCGTGTCCGTGTGCGTGTGTGTGTGTGTGTGTGTGTGTGTGTGTGTGTGCAGAGGAGAAGAGGCGTTCCGGGTTTTGTCGTGAGTGTTATAATTCACCAACAAAGACAGTCCATTTCCAGCACGGTGAATTTGTCCCCGTGGATTAGTGTC
Organism: Protomyctophum parallelum; assembly: GCF_964188405.1. NCBI lineage: Eukaryota > Metazoa > Chordata > Actinopteri > Myctophiformes > Myctophidae > Protomyctophum > Protomyctophum parallelum. The sequence continues at coordinate 21,372,300 of NC_139714.1, read as the reverse complement.
AGAGAAGATAAACGCAGTGCCGGCGCATTACGAACTCAAATTAAACCTGAACGTCTGAAGTGCAAAGGAAATGAACGAGCGTCGGAAATAAACCGCAATACACAATGATGATGGAACGAAAATGTTGAATTGTCTCTTGGCATTCCTCTGCCAGTTCGTCCATGGCCGTGTGGGTTACGTCAGGACATCGGCATGCGGCGGAGGAGCCATAAATGTACTGTAGCGTTTCTCCTCTCCATGAGGAAGAGATAGGGCCCCGCACAATGGGCGACCAGGCAACGTGGCATATGTTGATTACGGTAATATCTAACCAAATGCATAATGTCGCGCTCTCCCGCAATTATAACCAAGAGACGCCATTTGCCATAAACAAAACGCAATCAAGAGAGACAGAGCTGCACAGACAGCAGTACACACACACACACACACACACGGGCACGGGCACACGCGCGCTCGCATTGCAAGTGTAAATAGATGATTGTGTTGCTGGTGATTAGCCCAGCAGTAGCGGTGTGTGATGTGTGTAATCACGGGGGGACTGACGAGGAGTGGTAAAGCACTAATAACTGTGATTGTTACAAGAGTCTCCGCATCCTGGAGCAGCTATCTATCACTATCTCTACCGCCACGCCGCCGCGTGTCTTTCATATCCCCCCGCGACGAGCACCGCGAGGTCGATCTGCAAATTGATGCTTGCCTCTCTTGTCACGTCTCGCCCCCTAAATCTGTTGGAAGTGAAGTAGCGACGTCGACGACACCTCGACGCCCCTTTGACGCAACCGGTGGTTCTCAACCTCTTCTGGATCTATCCGGGCCCTCTTCAACGTCGTCACTCTTTCTGTGCCATCTGCAGGTGGGAGCATCTTTGTAGATCAGTGGTTCCCAAACGGGGCCCCCGAGGGAGTTCCAGAGGGCCCCCCCCCCCCAGCTAAATTATAGTTTGGAACCAAATGGACCCTTCATGGGTCTGTAACTCTGAGAGTGTACAAATGGAACCAAATGGACCCGTCAGGGTTACATGAACATTGATTTTACAATATGAATTGGGGTCTCAGAGATAGAAATGCCATTAAGTGGGGGGTTTGTAGACTGATGCATGTCAAACTGGGGGTCCTTGAAATTAAACGGGTTGAGAATCACTGCTAGAGTCGTAAAAACCTTCTCTTATGGGGGTCCCTGGCATTATCTCTTCAAATGGGGGGTCTGCAGGGCTAATTAGTGTGAATTTGGGGGTCCTTGACATGAAAAAGTTTGGGAACCACTGGTGTAGTTAACCTGTGCAATGCCCTGCATTCACTTTAAGAGGATCATTTTCATCACTAATGTTGCTCTGGAGAGGGAAGTCTGGAACACTCTGGTGGAGCTGTTGCCCCCGCGACCCGACTACGGATAAGCGGTTGAAGATGGATGGATGGATTTTCATCCCCGCTGTAGCCACCCTACACGCTATCACTCTAAGGATTGGCCATCGTTAATGGAGAGGAGTTCCCATAGCTGGTGGTGACGGAGGTGTTGCATAGCAACCGGATCAATGTTAAAAGCTGCTTAGGGGCTCAACCATCTTATATATGGAGTATACGGGGGGGGGGGGGGGGGGGTACGAATATATACGTACCTCGCCGATAACGTCCCATAGCTGGGGGGTACGAACATATTTGTACTACAAAAAAAGAGTAAAAAAGGACTACACCATGAATTTCAACTTTTCCTTGGGCAGAGGAAATGATTTGCATAAACTGGCTAAATATAGCGCCACTTGCCAAATCAGGACGGTGTGGTATTGCAGCTGAAAGACCGTCACAAGGCAGAGAGAAATTACTGCATGGGTATATGTCTGAGTGGCCATTTAGAATCAGCCCTGTGGAAAAACGTCCCACGGACATAAACAATATGACATATTGTATGTTGTATGTCCTTTAAACGCATGTTGTATGTCCTTTAAGCTGTCGGGTGGCTGCATGTGCAGTGGGCATGCATTATTCAATTTGATTGTGTTCCCGGCTTGGAGATAACTAAGTCTTCCTCCAACCAACTACTCGTTCCCCTCCTCTGCCAACGACCTCTGCGGCTCTGCCTCTCCAACCTTTGTGTTGCCGTGATTGTCACAGAGCGCTCGTCACCCTTCCTGCTCTCGTTCTCTCGGAGTGTTCTGCTCCGTGAATCATCGCCTTCGCAAACACGTGTTCGCTTATTACTCACCTCGCCTTTCTGCCCGGCTCTGACGCCACGGGAGAAGGTCAACCGACAGAGGCCCAGTGTCAAATTCAGCTATTCAGGGTGTGTGTGTGTGTGTGTGTGTGTGTTTCAAGAAGACAACAATATAATTGCATTTTATGTAGTCATAGCACTTTATAGTACACACGTATTATAGTATAGTATGTATAGTTTACATATATACTCCACTGTTACGTTCTTAGCTTACGCTTATGTTTCATGATAACTACTTTTTTATATATGATGTATTCCCATGCTTTTTGTTACTGCTTAATGTAAATCGCTCTGGATTTAGAGCGTCTGCTAAATGCCTAAATTGTAAATTGTGTGTCTGCGTGCGTGCGTCTTTACACATGTATGTTTCTGAGTTTAGGACAGTGTGGTTGCATATGGCACGTGTGTGTGTCTTTACATGTATTTTTCATAGTTTAGGACAGTGGGCATATATGATCGCATATGGTGTGTGTGTGCGTGCACGTGGCAACCGCGAGGCAGTGGCTGACGATAATGTCTCAGAGGGGTCGGTGTCGTGGTTGTCACGGCGATCTTGCAGCGTCTGATGCTGGCTGACGGCTGGTGTCACCATCGCTTCCCATCACTGGCCCTCTGATAGCTCTCATTTCACTTACTGTGTGTGTGTGTGTGTGTGTCTGTGTGTGTCTGTGTGTGTGCGTGCGTGCGTGCGCGCATGCGTGCATGCGTTTGAGCACATTTTCACGATTTTTGAAAATAATTGCAGATCTAAGCTCGTAGCAGCGCGCTATGAGCTTGTAGATCTGCTATTTTTCAACAGCTTAAGTATAACAATGCTTAAAACACCAAAAGCGGTTCCCGTCCTGAATGGGTTAAGTGGACATACGCACTTGGATACGTTCACTTCCTCCGTGGTATATATATATATATGTTTGTAAATGTTCAAATCATAAGTGCACTCTATTCCAGAAAGCAGCAGACCATTAAACATGAATGGGATCCATTTTCACACGTTCAGATGTAAACTGACACTGTTTGGATGTAGTAGCAGCTTGTCCCGCCTCCACGAAATGGGGTCAAAAGCAGACGTTGAATTAATTAATTTGATGTTCTAAAACAAGCTCATGTGTGCTATATTTGCATTTCATGATCAAAGTTTGTGTACGTATGTGCGTGCGTGGCGATTATTTTGAGTTGCCTGCACTGCCGATGCATAAAGCATAACATGAAACCAAATGGTTTCATTTTACACTCTCAAGAGTTACCAAAAAAAAGATTGTTCAACATCTGCACAAAGTCTACAGACTTAGAGAATGTATAAAGAAGTTATTTTGATCAACGTTTGCTTGTTGTGGACAAAATGTTATCCAACGATAACAAACTGCATGGGTCTGAGAGGCTAAATGTCATCAAATGGCCAATAAATAATGGGCCTTGACATGAAAAGGGTTGAAAACCACTTATGTATAAAGTATAGTGCAGAGGGGCACGGTGGCACAGTCGGTATGCTGTCGCCTCACAGCTAGAAGGTCCTGGGTTCGATTCCCGCTCGGGACGCTGTGGGCACTGGGGGGGGGTGTCCTCTCCTCCGCGTCATCAGTGCCCATACCCGAGGCGGGGTTGGCCCAAGGGCCTTTCTGTGTGCAGTTTGCATGTTCTCCCCGTGTCCCCTAGGGTAGGTACCCTCACAAAAACATGCAGTAATCCTGGTCACTAAACCGTCAGATCTTCTGCCACAGCCTTTGTTACCAGCCATTTCTGCCCCTCTCTCGTTGTTTCAAAGGCAGGTTTAAATGAACAATTTCGCTGTTCATGGGCCTTTCTGTCAATGTCTTGTCGGGAGCTCTTTCACTATGCTGTCATCCTGCTGGCGTCTCAATGGCAACCGATTGTTTTCTTTTGTTTGCTAGTCATGGCTGCCAGTTCCCACCTGACATTATGTGCGAGTCCCACCTGCTCCAGACCATGCTGAATAACTACTAGTTTGCATAACGTCTTCAGACTAGGATTTAAGTCCAATATGTTCAGGTCACCACCGGCTTTTTCTTCGCCTCCAACGAGAAAGACACGATCTCCCACCACGCAACAGCCAATACAATCCAACTCAGAAGGGCGTTTCCCCTTAGGCTCAACCTTCTTCCATGAGAAGGTCGCTGGGTTGAATTTCCACAGATCATTTAAGGTCGGGGACTGATAGTTGTTACTAGCTCCAAATATGTACAGCTCCCCATTGTAGGCAAAGGCTGAATGATCCATGCATTGTCCTGGAGGAAACCGTGCAGAATGTGTTTTAAGCCAGCGGTTGGTCTCCGTGTCAAACACTCTGATGTTGTAGCAACGATCGCTTTTCCCAAGGCCTCCAAATACAAACATCTTTGTCCCAATGATGGTGGCAGAGTGACATTCTGAACCAGGTGGTTTAGTTCCTCTGTTCTTAATTACAGACCAGACCATTGTGCTGGTGTCCAACTTGTATAGGTGTTATTAGTCCAGATGTGCATCCTCCATGGATAAACATGACCTTCCCCAAGACACAGGCTGAGTGGCTGTACCTCCCCTCTGGAACAGACCCAGAAACCCTGGGTTTAGACCATCTTTGGGTGTCCACATCAAATGCATAAAGCACGTCACATACCCCGGTGGAGTGCATATAGCCTCCCCAGAAGTAGATGGCATCTTCAACCAGTACAGTCGAGAGGCCCATGCTTACAAAAGGCAGAACCTCCTGATGACGTGGCAACTTCCTCCAGCGTAAAGACTCTGTGTTGAAAACATGCATATCCATGATTTCCATACAACCCATGTTGCAATTATAGGGCCGTTGGAGGCAGTACACCTTGTCTCCAACTGCAACAGCAGCATGGAGCAGCTCTGGTCGTCCGCTCAGCAGCGTCCAGCAGAACATTTTTTTTTTTTTTTTTTTTTTTTTTTAAGATATTTTTTTGCGGCTTACACCTTTATTGATTTTTTTTAAGGGATAGAAAGTAGGCTGGAACAGGAAACGGGACAGGAAACGGGAGAGATATGGGGGGATGACATGCGGTAAAGGCCGTGTCGGGTCCGGGAGTCGAACCCGAGGCACACCGCGACTGGATCACCAGTCCGGTGCCCAGACCGTTACGCTACGGCCTGGGCCCAGCAGAACACTGCCTAGTTTAAGTCTTGCACCGTGAAAGTAGAGTCCTAATGTGTGTTCTACTGCTTCTATTGGTTCAGTGGCACAAATGACTCACAGAGTTTGACGAATCCACAAAGCCAAATCTGATGAGTTGGGTTTGGCCAATCAAGGAAGCCGATGGCTGTTGTTATAGCGAATCGATGGTCTCGGGGTCCAGGTATCTTCTGGGAATCCTCTGTTCTGCACAGCAGACGGTCCGGTTCAGCAGCGTTGACAGCTAATCTTCATAAAGTTACCTCAAGCAGATGATTGTCGTTTAAAAGTAGCTTGATGAAGTTTTGGTTAGGTCGACATTTTATAATAAAAAAATAGTTGTGACGACGGCATTGTTAGGTCGTTGGGTGATGATGTCATAACGTAGGATAACCAATGAGGTTAGTCCAACTGACTGATGATGTCATAACATAGGATAACCAATGATGTTAGTCCAACTGACTGATGATGTCATAACGTAGGATAACCAATGAGGTTAGTCCAGCTGACTGATGATGTCATAACGTAGGATAACCAATGAGGTTAGTCCAACTGACTGATGATGTCATAACGTAGGATAACCAATGAGGTTAGTCCATCTGACTGATGATGTCATAATGTAGGATAACCAATGAGGTTAGTCCATCTGACTGATGTCATAACGTAGGATAACCAATGAGGTTAGTCCAGCTGACTGATGATGTCATAACGTAGGATAACCAATGAGGTTAGTCCAGCTGACTGATGATGTCATAACGTAGGATAACCAATGAGGTTAGCCCAAGGGGCCAGCTAGGCACTCCAATATTGAAGCGCTGGGCCCTAGTGGTAGGAGGAAGGACTGCAGGCGGACCCGTGGATTCATGACGAGGAAACCCCGTGTAACCGAGCGCTCAATGTTAAAGCCCAGCTGCACTGAATCAGCGAAAAAATGCGGAAATAGACGGTACTTCCGGCAGCCTTCCGGGTGCTTCAAAACGCCACTGAGCAACTTCCACTGACATGAATAGCGGAGGGGGCGGAGCTTCGCGCCAATTCAGTCTCTATCCTTTTAATACTCTATGGGTTAGTCCAACTGACTGATGATGTCATAATGTAGGATAACCAATGAGGTTAGTCCAGCTGACTGCCGTCTGTAGGATGTCAACAAAACGTCAACACACACCGTTAAACACCTTTTGTGCTAAGGACGGGTATACACGTATTTTTATGTGTATACACGTCTTTAGGTCCTTTTTAACCCATTTTGGGCAGGAACCTCTTTTGGTGTTAGCATTATGTTATGCTTTAGCTATTGAAAAATAGCAGATCTACAAGCTCATAGCGCGCCACCAGCTTTTTCAGAAAACTGTCAGGATGTAGAAGACATTTTTAGAATCTGATCTCAGTTCAAAATGGGTTAATGATATAAAACGGGATCGCTGGGATCCTTTTTTTTTTTTTTGCTTTGTCTTCTTCAGCGATCCTATGTTTGGTGCATGCGCACATCATTGACTTCCTTCTTTACGGCCATGTTTACATAGCCTTGTTGACTAGATTTAGAAGCTCAGGCCCGGGTGGCTGGCGTAGCCGTCTGGACACCTTGGCTGGTAATCCAGTCTGGCAGTGTGCCGCGGGCAGCCTTTACTGCGTGTCACCCCCCCATCTCTATCTACCCATGTCCTGTCAGCCTACTGTATACCTATCCCTTTATAAGAAAGAAAATAAAGGCGAAAGCCACAAAGAATATATCTTTAAAAAAAAAGATTTAGAAGCTCTCGCTACTGAAACGATTGATTATTTATATGGCTACATATTATACATCTGGCTGTACACGACTGAGCAGGTACAAATACACTGAATACATTTGGCTGTACAAGACTGAGCAGGTACAAATACACTGAATACATCTATAAACTAATATTTTGTCTCTGATATTATGCAGCAAGTATCATTTTAGAGACGTGCGATTAAATCAACTATTGAATGTAGTTGTAACCAATCAAATCTGTAGTTTGACAGTGTACTGAGAGAGAGAGAGCGAGAGAGAGAGAGAGAGAGAGAGAGAGAGAGAGAGAGAGAGAGAGAGAGAGACCCACCGTATGGGGTTTCATAGTTTCTTCCACAAATGCTCTTCTCAAACCAACTCATGTTGTGTTTATTAGCCTACTCCTGACAGCAGTACACAGCTGCTGTGTAGATGTCTGTTCTAGACCTGTGTGTGTGTGTGTGTGTGTGTGTGTGTGTGTGTGTGTGTGTGTGTGTGTGTGTGTGTGTGTGTGCGCTTGCGTGCCTGCGTGTGTGCCCTCGTGCATGTGTGTGTTGTGTAAGACAGAATGCCACACACTTTTCAGCCATGTCCAATTGAAATAGATTGGAGCCATAGAGCCGGGTAATGCCGGGGACAGATGCACTCCCGGTACAATCCTCCTCTCAGCGGTGGTCCAGACACTGCATTTAGCTGAGTACAGTACAGTACTTAAATGTCTGCAATAGCAGACTCCTATAATGTGGCGTCACCGCCAAAAAAAACCCTCCTGTAGGCCCCGTACTAAACTCTGAAGAACGCCATCCATGGACCACATCACATCACACCACTTCTCCCTGACCATCACTCATGGCTCCCATATAGTCGAGCACAGAATACACTTCAAAATATTAACCGTTACATGTAACGGCCTCACCCATGCGGGCACCCAGGCTATGCCTCTTTGAACTCCAACTCCAACGCCATGCCTCACCTCCGACCGCTCCCTCCGGACTGGAGATGTCAACCTCCTGGACATCTCCAAGACAAACTATAGCCAAACTTAGGGTGACGTGCAGGGCCTTCTCGGTGGCCTGGCCGACCCCCCCCCCCCCCTCCCCTCCTTATTGTGGAACTCACTCCCAGACTCGCCACCTTTACACCACTCTCAAAACCCATCTCTTCAGAATTGCATTCTCTGCAATAAATACCAACCTTTTGTTTGGCTTTCCTGTATAGTTTTTAACCTTTTTAGTTTTTCCTAATGAAGTTGTTTTTGCCGTGGGTCTCTCTCTGTGTTGAAAGTGCTGAAGTGTGCGGATCATAATGACACATCTGAGTGAGAAACGCTGTCCTCGTGTTGATTAATAACAGCGGTGGTGCGCTCATTATTCGCCCATCTTCTTTTTAACCCATTTTGACCTGAGGACGATATTCTACAAATGTCTTCTAAATCCTGACAGTTTTCTGAAAAACCTCATGATTCTATATGTCAGTCGTTCTCAAGCCATTTCATGTCAAGGACCCCCAGAATTATTATGTAATTGCCCACCGACCCCGTCTGAAAATATGTTGTTCCAAGGACCCCTAGCTCAAGAAGCAAAGATGTGAGTTAAAAACGTTCGCTCTGAAATATTAAATATTTAAAGATTTGCGCTATACATTTTCATGATTTTTCAAAAATAGCGCTACGAGCTTGTAGATCTGCTATTTTTTCAACAGCTAAAGTATATAACACAACCCTTTAAACACCAAAAAGGGGTTCCCGTCCATGATGCGTTAACACCATCAGCGCTCAGCGCGGGTCCCTGGTGAGAGTGCACGGCGCCAGAACCACTTTGAGTGCATTCGTTTTGCAGTCCGTCACGTGGGGCTTCATTCAGATTGGTTTCCTCCTTCCCACCTGGGGATCGAGCTTGTACAACAGTATGTGTGAATTGGACACACGCCTGCGCCGCACGCACGTGTCGTGCAGACACAAGCACACAGACTCTACACAATACGCCCTGCTTAAATGTGTCTTTTTCATCACCAAACATCATTTGGATACCACGAGTCATTCTTCTTTATGAGTGGTTGAGTGATTTAGCCCCGAGAAGCGGGCCGTGAAAGTGGCTTGAAGTTCTTAAGCCGGAACTCTTCGCCATGCGGCAGAGACTGCGATTCCGGTTCAAACACCCCCAATTTCGGTTCCAAATTTTGAGGCAGACTGCATGGACGCGTGTTCAGGGACTGTGCTTGCTTCTGTTGTCCTGCTGTCACTGTAAGGGTCTCTCTATAGTACCCTGCCTCCTCCTCCTCCTGCCTGGGTCTCATTGTAGGGTCTCTATAGTACCCTGCCTCCTCCTCCTCCTGCCTGGGTCTCATTGTAGGGTCTCTATAGTACCCTGCCTCCTCCTCCTCCTGCCTGGGTCTCATTGTAGGGTCTCTATAGTACCCTGCCTCCTCCTCCTCCTGCCTGCAGGGTCTCATTGTAGGGTCTCTATAGTACCCTGCCTCCTCCTCCTCCTGCCTGGGTCTCATTGTAGGGTCTCTATAGTACCCTGCCTCCTCCTCCTCCTGCCTGGGTCTCATTGTAGGGTCTCTATAGTACCCTGCCTCCTCCTCCTCCTGCCTGGGTCTCATTGTAGGGTCTCTATAGTACCCTGCCTCCTCCTCCTCCTCCTGCCTGGGTCTCATTGTAGGGTCTCTATAGTACCCTGCCTCCTCCTCCTGCCTGGGTCTCATTGTAGGGTCTCTATAGTACCCTGCCTCCTCCTCCTCCTGCCTGGGTCTCATTGTAGGGTCTCTATAGTACCCTGCCTCCTCCTCCTGCCTGGGTCTCATTGTAGGGTCTCTATAGTACCCTGCCTCCTCCTCCTGCCTGGGTCTCATTGTAGGGTCTCTATAGTACCCTGCCTCCTCCTCCTCCTGCCTGGGTCTCATTGTAGGGTCTCTATAGTACCCTGCCTCCTCCTCCCCCTGACTGGGTCTCATTGTAGGGTCTCTATAGTACCCTGCCTCCTCCTCCTCCTCCTGCCTGGGTCTCATTGTAGGGTCTCTATAGTACCCTGCCTCCTCCTCCCCCTGCCTGGGTCTCATTGTAGGGTCTCTCTAGTACCCTGCCTCCTCCTCCTGCCTGCAGGGTCTCATTGTAGGGTCTCTATAGTACCCTGCCTCCTCCTCCTCCTGCCTGGGTCTCATTGTAGGGTCTCTCTAGTACCCTGCCTCCTCCTCCCCCTGCCTGGGTCTCATTGTAGGGTCTCTATAGTACCCTGCCTCCTCCTCCTCCTCCTGCCTGGGTCTCATTGTAGGGTCTCTATAGTACCCTGCCTCCTCCTCCTCCCCCTGCCTGGGTCTCATTGTAGGGTCTCTATAGTACCCTGCCTCCTCCTCCTCCCCCTGCCTGGGTCTCATTGTAGGGTCTCTCTAGTACCCTGCCTCCTCCTCCTCCTGACTGGGTCTCATTGTAGGGTCTCTATAGTACCCTGCCTCCTCCTCCTCCTGCCTGGGTCTCATTGTAGGGTCTCTATAGTACCCTGCCTCCTCCTCCTCCTGCCTGTGTCTCATTGTAGGGTCTCTATAGTACCCTGCCTCCTCCTCCTCCTGCCTGGGTCTCATTGTAGGGTCTCTCTAGTACCCTGCCTCCTCCTCCTCCTGCCTGCAGGGTCTCATTGTAGGGTCTCTATAGTACCCTGCCTCCTCCTCCCCCTGTCTGGGTCTCTATAGTACCCTGCCTCCTCCTCCTCCTCCTCCTGCCTGGGTCTCATTGTAGGGTCTCTATAGTACCCTGCCTCCTCCTCCTCCTGCCTGGGTCTCATTGTAGGGTCTCTATAGTACCCTGCCTCCTCCTCCTCCTGCCTGTGTCTCATTGTAGGGTCTCTATAGTACCCTGCCTCCTCCTCCTCCTGCCTGGGTCTCATTGTAGGGTCTCTCTATAGTACCCTGCCTCCTCCTCCCCCTGCCTGGGTCTCATTGTAGGGTCTCTATAGTACCCTGCCTCCTCCTCCCCCTGCCTGGGTCTCATTGTAGGGTCTCTATAGTACCCTGCCTCCTCCTCCTCCTGCCTGCAGGGTCTCATTGTAGGGTCTCTATAGTACCCTGCCTCCTCCTCCTCCTCCTCCTGCCTGGGTCTCATTGTAGGGTCTCTATAGTACCCTGCCTCCTCCTCCTCCTGCCTGGGTCTCATTGTAGGGTCTCTATAGTACCCTGCCTCCTCCTCCTCCTCCTCCTCCTGCCTGGGTCTCATTGTAGGGTCTCTATAGTACCCTGCCTCCTCCTCCTCCTCCTCCTGCCTGGGTCTCATTGTAGGGTCTCTATAGTACCCTGCCTCCTCCTCCTCCTGCCTGGGTCTCATTGTAGGGTCTCTATAGTACCCTGCCTCCTCCTCCTCCTGCCTGTGTCTCATTGTAGGGTCTCTATAGTACCCTGCCTCCTCCTCCTCCTGCCTGGGTCTCATTGTAGGGTCTCTCTATAGTACCCTGCCTCCTCCTCCCCCTGCCTGGGTCTCATTGTAGGGTCTCTATAGTACCCTGCCTCCTCCTCCCCCTGCCTGGGTCTCATTGTAGGGTCTCTATAGTACCCTGCCTCCTCCTCCTCCTGCCTGCAGGGTCTCATTGTAGGGTCTCTATAGTACCCTGCCTCCTCCTCCTCCTCCTCCTGCCTGGGTCTCATTGTAGGGTCTCTATAGTACCCTGCCTCCTCCTCCTCCTGCCTGTGTCTCATTGTAGGGTCTCTATAGTACCCTGCCTCCTCCTCCTCCTGCCTGCAGGGTCTCATTGTAGGGTCTCTATAGTACCCTGCCTCCTCCTCCCCCTGTCTGGGTCTCATTGTAGGGTCTCTAGTACCCTGCCTCCTCCTCCTCCTCCTCCTGCCTGGGTCTCATTGTAGGGTCTCTATAGTACCCTGCCTCCGCCTCCTCCTGCCTGGGTCTCATTGTAGGGTCTCTATAGTACCATGCCTCCTCCTCCTCCTGCCTGTGTCTCATTGTAGGGTCTCTATAGTACCCTGCCTCCTCCTCCCCCTGCCTGGGTCTCATTGTAGGGTCTCTATAGTACCCTGCCTCCTCCTCCTCCTGCCTGGGTCTCATTGTAGGGTCTCTCTAGTACCCTGCCTCCTCCTCCTCCTGCCTGCAGGGTCTCATTGTAGGGTCTCTATAGTACCCTGCCTCCTCCTCCTCCTGCCTGGGTCTCATTGTAGGGTCTCTATAGTACCCTGCCTCCTCCTCCTCCTGCCTGGGTCTCATTGTAGGGTCTCTATAGTACCCTGCCTCCTCCTCCTCCTGCCTGCAGGGTCTCATTGTAGGGTCTCTATAGTACCCTGCCTCCTCCTCCTGCCTGCAGGGTCTCATTGTAGGGTCTCTATAGTACCCTGCCTCCTCCTCCTCCTGCCTGGGTCTCATTGTAGGGTCTCTATAGTACCCTGCCTCCTCCTCCTCCTGCCTGGGTCTCATTGTAGGGTCTCTATAGTACCCTGCCTCCTCCTCCCCCTGCCTGGGTCTCATTGTAGGGTCTCTATAGTACCCTGCCTCCTCCTGCCTGGGTCTCATTGTAGGGTCTCTCTATAGTACCCTGCCTCCTCCTCCCCCTGCCTGGGTCTCATTGTAGGGTCTCTATAGTACCCTGCCTCCTCCTCCTCCTGCCTGGGTCTCATTGTAGGGTCTCTATAGTACCCTGCCTCCTCCTCCTCCTGCCTGGGTCTCATTGTAGGGGTCTCTCTAGTACCCTGCCTCCTCTTCCTCCTGCATGCCTGGGTCTCAAAACGTTGTCTTTAACCACATTATCAGCTTCTTCAATGCTCTCTTTTCTCTTGAACTTCTGAGTAATTGTCCGTTGCATTGTGCTTCATTTAATTATTCTAATTGCATTCTTTAACAAAAGTTGCCGTTATGGCCTATTAATTTCCCCTTGCGTTTGTTTTACCTTGCACGTGCAGCTGGGGTTTAGCACTCGTTTGTTCTTACACCGCTCACTTCACACCCGTGTGTCAGAATGCCTGTTGCCACAAATGTACGTCTATATTTGGCGGACATTTTGACCTAATTTCTCCTTTCATTGTCGATGGCAAATAGGAGACGTGTGGGGACAAGATGACGTCGATTTCCCCTTCATTGTCATGGCATTTAATGTTTGTGTTGTGGACATTTTCTGGGGACAAAAGCTGTATATATATACGAGGGGCTAGAGGCCCTCAGAAATACGGAAGTATAGAGCGTTCTTCCGGGGTCCTTCAAAACGCCACTGAGCAACTTCCAATGAAACGAATCGTGGGGGCGTCGTACATAACTCCATGGAACTGCTCCTGTTTTGTAGCGCACATTGACGTGAGTCGTGTGAGCAGCGACCGCACGACACAACTTCTCCCTCCGTACCGCGGTGGGATACACAAACAACAGCGGATTGTACGCTGACTGAGCGCAAACACACTGGAACAATTCAGAAGCACACTATTAGAAAACTCAACTAACAACAACACACGGTGTGTGTTAATCTGACGTTAGTGGATTATGTTTACCTCTTGGACATGCGTTTGTGGCACAGTGGCAACGTATTTAATATGGGGTTTTGACAGCTGCCGTCCCCCTTTTCTTAACGGAGCGGCATTCCGGCATCGGATTATTTGCAGGGACACCACTCCGGACCGCTGGGGACCACTTTTACCCCTACCGAGAAGCAGAGTGCGCACTCTCTCTCTCTCTCTCTCTCTCTCTCTCACTCTCCCCCCCGTCCCCGAGAGGGTACCTGTCCATACTTCGTTCATTTCTTTATTATTTTATTTTTTGACTGTTTTATTTTATTAAAGTTCTATCCAGTGCTCTGCAGTTTGAAGTGAAATTCGCGAACGGTGTCCAAAGTCCATACTGTATGCATTCTGTCACAACTCTATTTCTCGACGCCTGCATGAGAGCCTTTTGGCCAATGGCGTAACTCTTTGTAGAGTGTTCTGAATCTGTAATTCTGTAATTATGTTCAAAGTCTGTTTCTTGTGAACCGTCTTCCAGTGAAATCATCATTAGGCAGATTTTTTTTTAAACAAGATTTCTTTACAAAAAAGATTTTAATTATCGTGAGATTAACGATGGCTTCCATTTTCTCATTGCAACTTTTCAGGACTAGAAAGCCTGCGGTTTCTATTAGCTTGTATTCCCCATCTGTCACTGGAGGACGGTTTCTGAACTGCCCACAGCCCTCCTATGAGACAGAGACCGAGTAGAAAAAAAAATGTGCATGATTATTAGTGGAGATAGGTTGAAAAGTGGTGAAGTGGTCCTTTAATGTCTGCCCATCTGTTACCTGTGTTGTCTCACCACACTGATTGGTTGTTCACCTGTGTTCTGTTGTTCTCATTGAATCACTGATTGGTTGTTCACCTGTGTTCTGTTGTTCTCATTGAATCCTGTGTTGATTTGTTATTCGAATTTCAGTTGGTGCTGCGTCTACTTCATCTCCCCTGTGCAGTTCGTTCGTTGTCAGTGTTGTGTTACTGTGAGTGTGATAGGCTGTGAACAGCATGTGCTACTGGTCCAGTTCTTTGTTTTCAGTCCTGTAGGCGTAATCACAGGCACATGCAGATCATTGTTGCCACTCGACCAAGGAACACAACAAAGGTTATCAGGGTTTATTCGGTATAGAGACAGTATTTTCTATACATATGACCAATTAAACATCATTAAACATGACATAATATAATACGATTACATCCTTCACAGGTTTTTTTTTTAACCAATAATATAGTGAGCCATCAAGCAGCAGCCAGACTCTGTTTGCTTTGAATTGAACACATCCTTTAATTAGTCATTGGTATCAGGCTGTGAAAAAGGTCTATTGTGTCTCCAACCAACTCGGCACCACAGAGGGTATATACTCTCTGCAACTACAGTACCCCTAACATTCATTAATTGTCCACAAATTAAATGTAAAATGAACTTTAACCTAACATTCTGACACATGAATCCACACAAAGCAAATATGACGATAACTCACCTGAGTAAACGAAACAAAGAGAAACGTTGAGAAACGATTAAATCAGCCTATACTGTAATGAAAGCAACATGGGTGGCGTGGGTTGAGCTATCTATCAGACACAATTACTCCACATTAAGCTCCTGCAATAGAAGCCTTCGCTGCAGAGAGTCGTGGTTAAATGCTACACTATATATAGTCACAGACCGAGCAATGTAGAGATGACTGGAGCTCCTAGAAATATACCGTCGCCATCCTGCAGAAACCTTGTATTGGAACGCTTGTGTCCGACAGCGGCGAGGGACTTGATAGAGCGGCATACAGTTAGCCATAGCAGCACGGTGCCACTGTTTGACCACCAGCTAATGGTCGCGAGTTCAAGGGACACGTGCGCGCATACGCACACGCACACGTACACGCACACGCACACACACACACACACACACACACACACACACACACACACACACACACACACACACACACACACACACACACACACGTCTCCACTTTCCGCCCTGTCTGACCTCATCTCACAGTCATTGGGTGAAGTTCTATACGATGGTATTAACTGACGCGCACGCACGCACCCGCGCACACACACACACTCACACACACACGCACGTGCGCACGTTGCGCGCGCACAGCCTGCAGAGTGCACACATGAGGGCAACCATGTGGCCTCTTCATATATGCATGATGGAGAGATAAAGCAGGAATAAAAGGTCAATTCCATTAGACAGTCACCTTTTAATGTCACACAGTACTGTACCTTCAAAGAGCAGCCCACACACACACACACACACACACACACACACACGGAGTACAGTATACTGTATATGATTTGTTTGGGTCTGATGTCATGTTGTCAGCATGACACGCGCCATATATGTGTATAGCTGGCAGAGGAACTCACAATGGTTGTGTCTGAGTCATAATGTTCACATATGAATACTGTATAGGAGAGACGTTCTCACGTGTCCTATTTTCCTTTACAGTTTACGCTTCACTGTATACGCATACCGTGCTCATTCAAGGTTACCCCTTTTGGTGTTTTAAGCATTATGTTATATATACTTTAGCTATTGAAAAATAGCAGATCTACAAGCTCATAGCGTGGCACCGAGTGCCGCGCTACGAGCTTGTAGCTCTGCTATTTTTAGAAAAATCGTGAAAATGTGGTGCAAATCTTTGAATATGTATTCTTTCAGAGCGAACGTTTTTTAACTCAAATCTTTGCTTCTGGGGGCTCCTTGGAACAACATATTTGGGGTTTTTCAGAAAACGTATTTATAAGGCATTTGTAGAATCGTCCTCAGGTCTAAATGGGTTAATATCACTTGATTGGGATTAATATATTTATTTAGCGCACATTGCCAAGGGTTTTCCCCTTTCAAACCTTATTTTGAAGGGCCAAAAAACCTTGTTTTGACCAGAAACGACATTCATTGCGCCGATTTGGAGATAAAGGCCGCTGAAAGCAGCTAGCACATAGCCCACGTGGATGCGTCCAATGTCACACTTTACACAGGGATGATAACGGGAGACCGCTATCGACTCGATCCGATCAAATCACCCCAAAAAAATCACTGAATTCTCCTTTTAAAAAATGTAGCGTTTTCCCACCACTGCAAATAAGAAACTACCAAGTGATACAAGTGATAAAGAAAAAACTGGCCCAAGGTCGCTTATAATATGCAGACTTGGCAACACTGACAGAGACACACACACACACACACACACACACACACACACACACACACACACACACACACACACACACACACAAACAACACATGACATACAGAAACGTGCGCGCGTATAGTGCACAGCGCGCGCACACACACAAACACACAGGTGTTTTTCTGTGCATGCTCGTCACATTGTCTGAATGTTAATTACATGCAGGAGGCATCTGGGCCCATCCATTCCTAATCCTCTTTTAATTATATGTGTCCTCGCAATGACACAAGGTTTACAATGGTGATTACAGCCATATTAGACATGGTGGGAAACGGGTAGGTGTATGTCAAGGGAAATAATCATCGAAAAGCAAATAAGAGTGTTTGTTTGTGTGTATCATGTCGTAGCTGTCGAGGCAGAAACCACGTATCTCCATTATATCACTGCTTTTTCATGTATGAATAAATGCCATATTTAATACTTCTTGACAGGGTTGTACCAACGTTGTGGAATATGGCCGATTTACAAGCTCAAAACATGTTGTTACGCGATGCATTGTGAGCTTGTAGATCTGCTGTTTTCTCTTTTTAATGAAATGCAATATTTTAACAAAGTGACGTAACTGCACCTTTAACTACAGCTTGTGTGATTAAATAATAAAATATAGATTTTTCCTTAATTTCAACTTCTCTTTCCCTTTGTTGGACATACAGTACCAGGTTTCCTCCAGACAGCGACATTGTTGTTGTCAGTGATGGCATTATGTTTTCCTGTGCGCGCGTGCGTGCGTGTGTACAATATTCCAAGTATGTCAGACCTATTTTTATGCATTGCATGTGTGTTCATGCTTCAGTAGTCTTTCGTGAAAAACATACAGATGCCCCTGCCGACCATCCCCCCCCCCCCTCCCTTCCCCACAGCCATGGTGGGAAGCACATGTACAAGCACATGTACTCTAACTGTACTAAAAATGTATATTGTTTTACTTCTACTCCATTACATCTCAGAGGTAAAACAAAACCTAAAAAGAAAAACGTATTACTTTGCAGATTTAAAGGAGAATTGCGGGCTAGAAGGCTTTCTTACCTTTATTTGTAGTCGTTACGTCCCCACCAAAGAGGTCCAGGTGTTATTTTGTGCCAAAACACATTATTGGCTATTTCCCCTATACCAACGTCCCCTTATCATTCACTAAAATCACCTCACACAGCCATCTTTTTTTGTTGTACTACTGAATCTGACAGTGGACTATACTGAATCGTTTACTTTTTACCGTAGGTTTTCACTATCAAGACTCGAACGGCGCCGTTCTTTTCAACAGTGAGAAGCATGGACAGAGTGGCGCTGCAGGCTAATGACGTATCGGCAACAACGTGGCTATACGTAACAGTTGACCTTATGAAATGCCAGTCAAGCAGCCTCTGTCCAGACTGAGTAGCAATCCAGAATCACGGAAGGCGGCGATTCAGGCTGAAACCCAGCCCGGCCCGGCCCGCCAGGCTGCTGCTGTAGGCCAAACATCTGCTGTCGCGACGCTCGCAGACACTCTGCAGTCAACAATAACAACATGCAGCGTCGGAGCCACGAGGAAATAGCATTCACAGCAGCGGTCCTCTGAGGTCATAATCTTCTAATGCATTACATACACGACTGCATGTGCATCCTTTTCGGTTAACGGGCCACTATAGTTCCACACTCACTCCAGAGGGCCACTATAGTTCCACACTCACTCCAGAGGGCCACTATAGTTCCACACTCACTCCAGAGGGCCACTATAGTTCCACACTCACTCCAGAGGGCCACTATAGTTCCACACTCACTCCAGAGGGCCACTATAGTTCCACACTCACTCCAGAGGACCACTATAGTTCCACACTCACTCCAGAGGGCCACTATAGTTACACACTCACTCCAGAGGGCCACTAATATATTTCCACACTCACTCCAGAGGGCCACTAATATATTTCCACACTCACTCCAGAGGGCCACTATAGTTCCACACTCACTCCAGAGGGTCACTAATATATTTCCACACTCACTCCAGAGGGCCACTATAGTTCCACACTCACTCCAGAGGGCCACTAATATATTTCCACACTCACTCCAGAGGGCCACTATTATATTTCCACACTCACTCCAGAGGGCCACTATATTTCCACACTCACTCCAGAGGGCCACTATAGTTCCACACTCACTCCAGAGGGTCACTAATATATTTCCACACTCACTCCAGAGGGCCACTAATATATTTCCACACTCACTCCAGAGGGCCACTATAGTTCCACACTCACTCCAGAGGGTCACTAATATATTTCCACACTCACTCCAGAGGGCCACTAATATATTTCCACACTCACTCCAGAGGGCCACTATAGTTCCACACTCACTCCAGAGGGCCACTAATATATTTCCACACTCACTCCAGAGGGCCACTATTATATTTCCACACTCACTCCAGAGAGCCACTATTTTCCAACACTCACTCCAGAGGGCCACTATATTTCCACACTCACTCCAGAGGGCCACTATAGTTCCACACTCACTCCAGAGGGTCACTAATATATTTCCACACTCACTCCAGAGGGCCACTAATATATTTCCACACTCACTCCAGAGGGCCACTATAGTTCCACACTCACTCCAGAGGGTCACTAATATATTTCCACACTCACTTCAGAGGGCCACTATAGTTCCACACTCACTCCAGAGGGCCACTAATATATTTCCACACTCACTCCAGAGGGCCACTATTATATTTCCACACTCACTCCAGAGAGCCACTATTTTCCCACACTCACTCCAGAGGGCCACTATATTTCCACACTCACTCCAGAAGGCCACTATAGTTCCACACTCACTCCAGAGGGTCACTAATATATTTCCACACTCACTCCAGAGGGCCACTAATATATTTCCACACTCACTCCAGAGGGCCACTATAGTTCCACACTCACTCCAGAGGGTCACTAATATATTTCCACACTCACTCCAGAGGGCCACTATAGTTCCACACTCACTCCAGAGGGCCACTAATATATTTCCACACTCACTCCAGAGGGCCACTATTATATTTCCACACTCACTCCAGAGAGCCACTATTTTCCCACACTCACTCCAGAGGGCCACTATATTTCCACACTCACTCCAGAGGGCCACTATAGTTCCACACTCACTCCAGAGGGTCACTAATATATTTCCACACTCACTCCAGAGGGCCACTATAGTTCCACACTCACTCCAGAGGGCCACTAATATATTTCCACACTCACTCCAGAGGGCCACTATTATATTTCCACACTCACTCCAGAGAGCCACTATTTTCCCACACTCACTCCAGAGGGCCACTATATTTCCACACTCACTCCAGAGGGCCACTATAGTTCCACACTCACTCCAGAGGGTCACTAATATATTTCCACACTCACTCCAGAGGGCCACTATAGTTCCACACTCACTCCAGAGGGCCACTAATATATTTCCACACTCACTCCAGAGGGCCACTATTATATTTCCACACTCACTCCAGAGAGCCACTATTTTCCCACACTCACTCCAGAGGGCCACTATATTTCCACACTCACTCCAGAGGGCCACTAATATATTTCCACACTCACTCCAGAGGGCCACTATATTTCCACACACACTCCAGTAGTCCTATATCAATACTCCAATACTAGTCTACATGTTTGCATGTTTGGAATTGTAGCAGCTGAAATCAATAATATATCAGTATTCTGATATTCAGCTGAGGGCCGCATTACGTGATGGTGGGGGCCGCATGTGGCCCCCGGGCCGCCAGTATGCCCATGCATGCCTACAAGTACTACTATATACAAGTACACCCCCTGGACATGACGCTAGTATGTCACAGGGACTTACCTCCAACTCAACCCTTGATGCTGAGTGCCAGGCAGGGAGGCACTGGGTCCCATTTTTATAGTCTTTGGTATGACCCGACCTGAGATTGAACCCCGACCACCCAGTGTCAGGGCAGACACTGAGCCACTGAGCTTAAATGAACCTAAACTAAAATGATCAGAAACATAATTATTATTATTCATACCAGGTGTGGCCAGCAATCAAGAGCCCTATATATTGGGGCTGGCAGAGAAAACAAGCACCGAGAACGACAGAGCCGAGAGACACGAGAGAGACTGCAGAAGAGATGCCAGGGTGAGAGGCTGTGAATGTGTGCAATGGGAGTTGCCGGGGAGCCAGTCACCCAAAATTTTAGAGGACCTGATGTCATGACATACTTTTTATTTGTGTTTTTTTTAATATACAGGTTTAATGTTTTTTGTTCAATGTTTGCTTTAAAAACGCCATTGACAACGAAGGAAAAGTTTACGTCACCACTTTTCAACCTATGTGAATATAATTGGTCCTGACTAATGTTTATGATAAAATGTCTCATAGGAGGGCTGTGGGAAGTTCAGAAACCAGTCGACCAGTGACATCATCGTCGTTTTAATATTTAATATTTATTTTAATATTTGGATTTGTATTATCGTGAGAACGATTGCTTCCACTTTTCAGGAACAGAAAGCCTGCAGTTTCTATTAGCTTGGATTCCCCATCGATGTCACTGGTGGTGGGATTTCTGAACTGCCCACAGCCCTCCTATGAGACACAGACTTAGTAGAAAGAAAAAAAGTGAGGACCAATTATATGAAGATAGGTTGAAAAGTGGTACTTTAAATGCTTTTAACAATAAAGATAATTTTATGTTTGTTTTACATCACCATTACATCACCTACCGTAATCAACATGAGTTAGATTTTAATATATTAGCGCCCCTCACTTCACACGGGAGTGATTTTTTTTCTATTAATTTGGTCATTAAGGTCCACATAATGAGAGGTCTGCTCTGCCGGAAACATTGTGAAAAAAAGTTATGGCCATTTTTGTATACCACACCATAGACAACATATATATATATATATATATATATACAACATTTTCCAATTTTCATCTTCCTTTAAGTAGCATGTGACTCTGAATCCATTTGCAGGCATTAGTTTTGCACGAAAAAACACTCCTTGGCCTAAAAACCTCCAGAAACCAATCGTACCGGCCGGCCGATGTGTAAAAGTTACATTTCAACGAATGGACCTGTAAATGACAACAAAACAAAAACTAAGGCACTGGTGTGGTACTTCTGGTTTACCAGAACGGGGTTCAACACCCTGCAGTGCTCTGCTAATTTTTTTGTTATTTACATTTACATTCATTTTTATTTTCTGCTCATTCCCAGCTAACATGTCCATCTGGGCCCAATTGGGTTTTGACATGGGCTATGGACATGGGTTCCAAGTGGGCCGTGCACCCAGTTTTCACAAAGGGCCCACCCGTGTTAGCCCATATGGGCTTACGTGGGTTTCTAACTGGATCCTAGGTGGTATCCAAATGGGCCATTTTATTTCAGAACCATGTGTGCGCCACCTGTGTTTGCCTATATGGGTTTGAACTGGGATCTGATTGGGCCTTAACACATCGTTTGCGGGGTCAGTATCTATACGTCATTTGTCAGCCGATCGCCATGTGCGTATCACGTATCTATACGCATTTATAGCTATTTTATTGAATACTTTAGTTCATCTTTCTATGTGCCCGGACAACATATAATGTATCTCCGTTCGCAGCCCGTATATGCCAATCGCCATAAAACCCCACGGCGAATAAGAATAATCTGCAACGGATCACATGGACAGATGCATGTTTCCTTCTTCATATTATGAACTAACAAACGAATCACATTATCGAGGGACCGCCATGAAAACAGTGGCCGCTGACATGTCTTCCGTTGGGGATCTGCACATAGCCGTCTTCGCCAGCAATCACTATAGCTCGTGTGATTGTAACACCTTTTTATTCATTATAATTCCAGTGATAAGACCGCAATGAACGCGTCGGGGACGTAATCGACCCGGTTGTAATGTATAACGAATACACATTTCCTCATCCTAAACCGTTGTATTCTGTGGTGGAAGCCATTTCCCCTTCCTCGTCGAGTTGTCATCTTTACATCACAGCCGGGCTTAGCTCCTTTTTAGACGTTTTTTATCCCATTTTTTTTCTAATAGCCGGCTATTGTTTAGTGGGATGGTCAAAAATTAAAAAAACGATGGGCTATAACAAATGTTTTTGTTTTGTTTTTTTTAATCCTCAAAAATGATGAAAAACGGCGTGCTATAGTATGCCATACGGTATGGGCCATAGCCCATTGTCAAGAATGATGAAAAACGAGGTTAAAAAAAAAATCCAAAATTCAAAAAACGATGGGCTATAACCCATGTTTTTTGAATTTTAGATTTTTTTTCAAATCCTCAAAAATGATGAAAAACGGCGTGCTATAGTATGCCGAACGGTAGGGGCTATAGCCCATGGTCAAAAATGATGAAAAACGAGGTTAAAAAAAATTCAAAATTTCAAAAAACGATGGGCTATAACCCATGTTTTTTTAAATTTAGATTTTTTTTTCAAATCCTCAAAAATGATGAAAAACGGCATGCTATAGTATGCCGAACGGTAGGAGCTATAGCCCATGTTCAAAAATTTTGAAAAACGAGGCTAAAAAAAAAAATCAAAATTTCAAAAAACGATGGGCTATAACCCATGTTTTTTTAAATTTTGCATTTTTTTCAAATCCTCAAAAATTATGAAAAACGGCATGCTATAGTATGCCGAACGGTAGGGGCTATAGCCCATGTTCAAAAATGATGAAAAACGAGGTTAATTTTTTTTTTCAAAATTTCAAAAAACGATGGGCTATAACCCATGTTTTTTGAAATTTTGATTTTTTTTCAAATCCTCAAAAATGATGAAAAACGGCGTGCTATAGTATGCCGTACGGTAGGGGCTATAGCCCATGTTCAAAAACGATGAAAAACGAGGATAACATTTTTTTCAAAAAATCAAAAAACGATGGGTTATAACCAATGTTTTTTGAAATTTAGAATTTTTTTCAAATCCTCAAAAATGATGAAAAACGGCGTGCTATAGTATGCCGAACGGTAGGGGCTATAGCCCATGTTCAAAAATGATGAAAAACGAGGTTAAAAAAAATATTCAAAATTTCAAAAAACGATGGGCTATAACCCATGTTTTTTTTAAATTTTGCATTTTTTTCAAATCCTCAAAAATGATGAAAAACTGCGTGCTATAGTATGCCGAACGGTAGGGGCTATAGCCCATGTTCAAAAACGATGAAAAACGAGGATAACATTTTTTTCAAAAATTAAAAAAACGATGGGCTATAACCCATGTTTTTTGAAATTTAGATTTTTTTTCAAATCCTCAAAAATGATGAAAAACTGCGTGCTATAGTATGCCGTACGGTAGGGGCTATAGCCCATGTTCAAAAACGATGAAAAACGAGGATAATTTTTTTTTCAAAAATTAAAAAAACGATGGGCTATAACCCATGTTTTTTGAAATTTTGAATTATTTTCAAATCCTCAAAAATGATGAAAAACTGCGTGCTATAGTATGCCGTACGGTAGGGGCTATAGCCCATGTTCAAAAACGATGAAAAACGAGGATAATTTTTTTTTCAAAAATTAAAAAAACGATGGGCTATAACCCATGTTTTTTGAAATTTAGATTTTTTTTCAAATCCTCAAAAATGATGAAAAACTGCGTGCTATAGTATGCCGTACGGTAGGGGCTATAGCCCATGTTCAAAAACGATGAAAAACGAGGATAATTTTTTTTTCAAAAATTAAAAAAACGATGGGCTATAACCCATGTTTTTTGAAATTTTGAATTATTTTCAAATCCTCAAAAATGATGAAAAACGGCGTGCTATAGTATGCCGTACGGTAGGGGCTATAGCCCATGTTCAAAAACGATGAAAAACGAGGATAACATTTTTTTCAAAAAATCAAAAAACGATGGGCTATAACCCATGTTTTTTGAAATTTAGATTTTTTTTCAAATCCTCAAAAATGATGAAAAACTGCGTGCTATAGTATGCCGTACGGTAGGGGCTATAGCCCATGTTCAAAAACGATGAAAAACGAGGATAATTTTTTTTTCAAAAATTAAAAAAACGATGGGCTATAACCCATGTTTTTTGAAATTTAGATTTTTTTTCAAATCCTCAAAAATGATGAAAAACTGCGTGCTATAGTATGCCGTACGGTAGGGGCTATAGCCCATGTTCAAAAACGATGAAAAACGAGGATAATTTTTTTTTCAAAAATAAAAAAAACGATGGGCTATAACCCATGTTTTTTGAAATTTTGAATTATTTTCAAATCCTCAAAAATGATGAAAAACGGCGTGCTATAGTATGCCGTACGGTAGGGGCTATAGCCCATGTTCAAAAACGATGAAAAACGAGGATAACATTTTTTTCAAAAAATCAAAAAACGATGGGTTATAACCAATGTTTTTTGAAATTTAGAATTTTTTTCAAATCCTCAAAAATGATGAAAAACGGTGTGCTATAGTATGCCGAACGGTAGGGGCTATAGCCCATGTTCAAAAATGATGAAAAACGAGGTTAAAAAAAATATTCAAAATTTCAAAAAACGATGGGCTATAACCCATGTTTTTTGAAATTTTGAATTTTTTTAAAATCCTCAAAAATGATTAAAAACGGCGTGCTATAGTATGCCGAACGGTAGGGGCTATAGCCCATGTTCAAAAACGATGAAAAACGAGGATAATTTTTTTTTCAAAAAATCAAAAAACGATGGGCTATAACCCATGTTTTTTGAAATTTAGATTTTTTTTCAAATCCTCAAAAATGATGAAAAACTGCGTGCTATAGTATGCCGTACGGTAGGGGCTATAGCCCATGTTCAAAAACGATGAAAAACGAGGATAATTTTTTTTTCAAAAATTAAAAAAACGATGGGCTATAACCCATGTTTTTTGAAATTTTGAATTATTTTCAAATCCTCAAAAATGATGATAAACGGCGTGCTATAGTATGCCGTACGGTAGGGGCTATAGCCCATGTTCAAAAACGATGAAAAACGAGGATAACATTTTTTTCAAAAAATAAAAAAACGATGGGCTATAACCCATGTTTTTTGAAATTTAGATTTTTTTTCAAATCCTCAAAAATGATGAAAAACTGCGTGCTATAGTATGCCGTACGGTAGGGGCTATAGCCCATGTTCAAAAACGATGAAAAACGAGGATAATTTTTTTTTCAAAAATTAAAAAAACGATGGGCTATAACCCATGTTTTTTGAAATTTAGATTTTTTTTCAAATCCTCAAAAATGATGAAAAACGGCGTGCTATAGTATGCCGTACGGTAGGGGCTATAGCCCATGTTCAAAAATGATGAAAAACGAGGTTAAAAAAAATATTCAAAATTTCAAAAAACGATGGGCTATAACCCATGTTTTTTGAAATTTTGAATTTTTTTAAAATCCTCAAAAATGATTAAAAACGGCGTGCTATAGTATGCCGAACGGTAGGGGCTATAGCCCATGTTCAAAAATGATTAAAAACGAGGTTAAATATTTTTTTCAAAATTTCAAAAAACGATGGGCTATAACCCATGTTTTTTGAATTTTTTTTTTTTTTTTTTAATCCTCAAAAATGATGAAAAACGGCGTGCTATAGTATGCCGAACGGTAGGGGCTATAGCCCATGTTCAAAAATTATGAAAAACGAGGTTAAAAGAAAAATCAAAATTTCAAAAAACGATGGGCTATAACCCATGTTTTTTGAATTTTTGAATTTTTTTAAAATCCTCAAAAATGATGAAAATGGCGTGCTATAGTATGCCGAACGGTAGGGGCTATAGCCCATGTTCAAAAATGTTGAAAAACGAGGCTAAAAAAAAAAAATCTAAATTTCAAAAAACGATGGGCTATAACCCATGTTTTTTTTTAATTTTGCATTTTTTTCAAATCCTCAAAAATGATGAAAAACGGCGTGCTATAGTATGCCGAACGGTAGGGGCTATAGCCCATGTTCAAAAACGATGAAAAACGAGGATAACATTTTTTTCAAAAATTAAAAAAACGATGGGCTATAACCCATGTTTTTTGAAATTTAGATTTTTTTTCAAATCCTCAAAAATGATGAAAAACTGCGTGCTATAGTATGCCGTACGGTAGGGGCTATAGCCCATGTTCAAAAACGATGAAAAACGAGGATAATTCTTTTTTCAAAAATTAAAAAAACGATGGGCTATAACCCATGTTTTTTGAAATTTTGAATTATTTTCAAATCCTCAAAAATGATGAAAAACGGCGTGCTATAGTATGCCGTACGGTAGGGGCTATAGCCCATGTTCAAAAACGATGAAAAACGAGGATAACATTTTTTTCAAAAATTCAAAAAACGATGGGCTATAACCCATGTTTTTTGAAATTTTGAAATTTTTTCAAATCCTCAAAAATGATGAAAAACGGCGTGCTATAGTATGCCGTACGGTAGAGGCTATAGCCCATGTTCAAAAACGATGAAAAACGAGGATAACATTTTTTTCAAAAATTAAAAAAACGATGGGCTATAACCCATGTTTTTTGAAATTTAGATTTTTTTTCAAATCCTCAAAAATGATGAAAAACTGCGTGCTATAGTATGCCGTACGGTAGGGGCTATAGCCCATGTTCAAAAACGATGAAAAACGAGGATAATTTTTTTTTCAAAAATTTAAAAAACGATGGGCTATAACCCATGTTTTTTGAAATTTTGAATTATTTTCAAATCCTCAAAAATGATGAAAAACGGCGTGCTATAGTATGCCGTACGGTAGGGGCTATAGCCCATGTTCAAAAACGATGAAAAACGAGGATAACATTTTTTTCAAAAAATCAAAAAACGATGGGCTATAACCCATGTTTTTTGAAATTTAGATTTTTTTTCAAATCCTCAAAAATGATGAAAAACTGCGTGCTATAGTATGCCGTACGGTAGGGGCTATAGCCCATGTTCAAAAACGATGAAAAACGAGGATAATTTTTTTTTCAAAAATTAAAAAAACGATGGGCTATAACCCATGTTTTTTGAAATTTAGATTTTTTTTCAAATCCTCAAAAATGATGAAAAACTGCGTGCTATAGTATGCCGTACGGTAGGGGCTATAGCCCATGTTCAAAAACGATGAAAAACGAGGATAATTTTTTTTTCAAAAATAAAAAAAACGATGGGCTATAACCCATGTTTTTTGAAATTTAGATTTTTTTTCAAATCCTCAAAAATGATGAAAAACTGCGTGCTATAGTATGCCGTACGGTAGGGGCTATAGCCCATGTTCAAAAACGATGAAAAACGAGGATAATTTTTTTTTCAAAAATAAAAAAAACGATGGGCTATAACCCATGTTTTTTGAAATTTTGAATTATTTTCAAATCCTCAAAAATGATGAAAAACGGCGTGCTATAGTATGCCGTACGGTAGGGGCTATAGCCCATGTTCAAAAACGATGAAAAACGAGGATAACATTTTTTTCAAAAAATCAAAAAACGATGGGTTATAACCAATGTTTTTTGAAATTTAGAATTTTTTTCAAATCCTCAAAAATGATGAAAAACGGCGTGCTATAGTATGCCGAACGGTAGGGGCTATAGCCCATGTTCAAAAATGATGAAAAACGAGGTTAAAAAAAATATTCAAAATTTCAAAAAACGATGGGCTATAACCCATGTTTTTTGAAATTTTGAATTTTTTTAAAATCCTCAAAAATGATTAAAAACGGCGTGCTATAGTATGCCGAACGGTAGGGGCTATAGCCCATGTTCAAAAATGATTAAAAACGAGGTTAATTTTTTTTTTCAAAATTTCAAAAAACAATGGGCTATAACCCATGTTTTTTGAAATTTTGAATTTTTTTCAAATCCTCAAAAATGTAGAAAAACGGCATGCTATAGTATGCCGAACGGTAGGGGCTATAGCCCATGTTCAAAAATGTTGAAAAACGAGGCTAAAAAAAAAAATCAAAATTTCAAAAAACGATGGGCTATAACCCATGTTTTTTTAAATTTTGCATTTTTTTCAAATCCTCAAAAATTATGAAAAACGGCGTGCTATAGTATGCCGAACGGTAGGGGCTATAGCCCATGTTCAAAAACGATGAAAAACGAGGATAACATTTTTTTCAAAAATTAAAAAAACGATGGGCTATAACCCATGTTTTTTGAAATTTTGAAATTTTTTCAAATCCTCAAAAATGATGAAAAACGGCGTGCTATAGTATGCCGTACGGTAGGGGCTATAGCCCATGTTCAAAAACGATGAAAAACGAGGATAACATTTTTTTCAAAAATAAAAAAATGATGGGCTATAACCCATGTTTTTTGAAATTTTGATTTTTTTTCAAATCCTCAAAAATGATGAAAAACGGCGTGCTATAGTATGCCGTACGGTAGGGGCTATAGCCCATGTTCAAAAACGATGAAAAACGAGGATAATTTTTTTTTCAAAAATTAAAAAAACGATGGGCTATAACCCATGTTTTTTGAATTTTTGAATTTTTTTCAAATCCTCAAAAATG
>NC_139714.1:21341178-21342948 GCF_964188405.1 Protomyctophum parallelum | reverse complement strand
TATCACTTGCAATTTGAATAAACCTCCACCTGTCTGTCTGAATAAACCTCCACCTGTCTGTCTGTCTGTCTGTCTGTCTGTCTGTCTGTCTGTCTGTCTGTCTGTCTGCCACTCATTGAATAAACCTCCACCTGTCTGTCTGAATAAACCTCCACCTGTCTGTCTGAATAAACCTCCACCTGTCTGTCTGTCTGTCTGTCTGTCTGTCTGCCACTCATTGAATAAACCTCCACCTGTCTGTCTGAATAAACCTCCACCTGTCTGTCTGTCTGTCTGTCTGTCTGTCTGTCTGTCTGTCTGTCTGTCTGTCTGTCTGTCTGTCTGTCTGTCTGTCTGTCTGTCTGTCTGTCTGTCTGTCTGTCTGTCTGTCTGTCTGTCTGTCTGTCTGTCTGTCTGCCACTCGTTGAATAAACCTCCACCTGTCTGTCTGTCTCTCATTGAATAAACTTCCACCTGTCTGTCTGAATAAACCTCCACCTGTCTGTCTGTCTGTCTGTCTGTCTGTCTGCCACTCGTTGAATAAACCTCCACCTGTCTGTCTGTCTGTCTGTCTGTCTGTCTGTCTGCCACTCGTTGAATAAACCTCCACCTGTCTGTCTGTCTGTCTGTCTGTCTGTCTGTCTGTCTGCCACTCGTTGAATAAACCTCCACCTGTCTGTCTGAATAAACCTCCACCTGTCTGTCTGTCTGTCTGCCACTCGTTGAATAAACCTCCACCTCCATATGTCTGCCACCTGTCTGCCTGCCCGCCGCTCGCATTGCATATAAACGGGGGAAGACGGCCCGTCCCCCGTCACGCCGAGGTTGGCCTGTTTCTCAACGAGTCAACATCATCCCATTGATGTTAGCGCGTGTAGTAATTTATTGAGTCAACATCATCCCATTGATGTTAGCGCGTGTAGTAATTTATTGAGTCAACATCATCCCATTGATGTTAGCGCGGGTAGTAATTTATTGAGTCAACATCATCCCATTGATGTTAGCGCGGGTAGTAATTTATTGAGTCAACATCATCCCATTGATGTTAGCGCGGGTAGTAAATTATTGAGTCAACATCATCCCATTGATGTTAGCGCGGGTAGTAATTTATTGAGTCAACATCATCCCATTGATGTTAGCGCGGGTAGTAATTTATTGAGTCAACATCATCCCATTGATGTTAGCGCGGGTAGTAATTTATTGAGTCAACATCATCCCATTGATGTTAGCGCGGGTAGTAATTTATTGAGTCAACATCATCCCATTGATGTTAGCGCGGGTAGTAATTTATTGAGTCAACATCATCCCATTGATGTTAGCGCGGGTAGTAATTTATTGAGTCAACATCATCCCATTGATGTTAGCGCGGGTAGTAATTTATTGAGTCAACATCATCCCATTGATGTTAGCGCGGGTAGTCATTTATTGAGTCAACATCATCCCATTGATGTTAGCGCGGGTAGTAATTTATTGAGTCAACATCATTCCATTGATGTTAGCGCGGGTAGTAATTTATTGAGTCAACATCATCCCATTGATGTTAGCGCGGGTAGTAATTTATTGAGTCAACATCATCCCATTGATGTTAGCGCGGGTAGTAATTTATTGAGTCAACATCATCCCATTGATGTTAGCGCGGGTAGTAATTTATTGAGTCAACATCATTCCATTGATGTTAGCGCGGGTAGTAATTTATTGAGTCAACATCATCCCATTGATGTTAGCGCGGGTAGTAATTTATTGAGTCAACATCATCCCATTGATGTTAGCGCGGGTAGTAATTTATTGAGT
>NC_139714.1:21321178-21336178 GCF_964188405.1 Protomyctophum parallelum | reverse complement strand
GCCTCGGAAACACAGGATAGGGTGAAATTTACCATGAAAAAACGGTGCAACCACGGATTTTACAGATGCAAGCACTCCGCGAACGATGCATCGAGATTTTACCCGTCAATTTTACCGATACACAGTGAATGGACCGATTCACTCGCATCGCGCTCGTCATAATCGATGTATCGATACGTATCGATTATTTTCCACATGCCTAATACATACACTCACCTCATGTAGGGATGCATACATACACTCACCTCAGGTAGGGATGCATACATACACTCACCTCAGGTAGGGATGCATACACACACTCACCTCAGGTAGGGATGCATACATACACTCACCTCATGTAGGGATGCATACATACACTCACCTCATGTAGGGATGCATACATACACTCACCTCATGTAGGGATGCATACATACACTCACCTCATGTAGGGATGCATACATACACTCACCTCATGTAGGGATGCATACATACACTCACCTCATGTAGGGATGCATACATACACTCACCTCATGTAGGGATGCATACATACACTCACCTCATGTAGGGATGCATACATACACTCACCTCATGTAGGGATGCATACACACACTCACCTCATGTAGGGATGCATACATACACTCACCTCAGGTAGGGATGCATACATACACTCACCTCAGGTAGGGATGCATACATACACTCACCTCAGGTAGGGATGCATACATACACTCACCTCAGGTAGGGATGCATACTAGGGCTGGGAATCTTTAGGTGTCCCACGATTCGATTCCGATTCTTGGGGTGACGATTCGATTCAAAAACGATCTTTTCGATTTTTCCGATTCAAAAAAGATTCTTTTCCGATTCTAAAGCAGTTTTTTATTTTTATTAAAAACAATTAAATAGAATTTTAGCATGATCTACTCCAGTCTGCTGGCATGAAAGCAGAGTACATTTAGTAAAAAGCTTGTATAATTGTAAAGGTTTTATCAACTGAATGATTTAAACACACAAAGGTTAAATCCAAGAGTAAGAACATGTCTCATTTATTTAGCTTGCACAAATTTGAACCAGTACAAAAGTTACAAAATCTCTTCTCACTCAATACCAGAACAATACATTAGTATTAAAACAGGTGTAAAATAAATACAATTGGCAGGCTTAGCTTAGCTGGTAGTAAATGCACTATGCAGAAACCCAGGCCATAATGCATTGCATGTACAGGTAGTACCTGTGCATGTTTTTTTTTATTTTTTTGCACAAATGTACCTGTCAGGTACAGGTACATTTGTGCAAGAAAAAAAAAAGAAAAAAAACGATTTTTGGAAAATGAGAATCGATTCTGAATAGGACGGCATTAGAATCGCGATTCTAACTCGAATCGATTTTTTTTGACAGCCCTAATGCATACATACGGCACACTCACCTCAGGTAGGGATGGTACTAGACAGGACTAGATGGGACTAGACTGCACAATTTGCGCCCGTGTGTGTGTGCGTGTGTGAGAGAGAGAGAAGACATTACACTGTGTGAGGGTCACTGCGTGGGTCAGAATGTATTTGCTCTACAACGTTAGACTTGATCAGAATGTCCTACAACAGGGTTATGAGTGCAAGAGGTGTGTTTGTACAGCGACGACGGAACCGTGTGTTTGTGTGCGTGCATGCGTGCGTGCGTGTGTGCGTGCGTGCTAAACAGGTCAGTGAGCATACATTGGCAGTGGCTCCACAGTTATAGGTCTAGCGTGGCGAGGTAAGCAGCTATAGGCCGCCCAGCCGGCCCATCGTGTTGAATTTTAGAAGGCAAGGGATCTGTGGATCTGGAACACCGTGTTCTAACCAGCAGTGGTGGAAACTGGAAAGTAACGAAGTACATTTTACTTCACCCGTCTAGGACTGAGACAGAATTCTACAAAATGTGTTCTGAATCCTGACCGTTTTCTGAAAAACCTGTTTCTTAATATAGAGGGTATGCGCGTGACATCATTGTACCTGGAACACCCACTGAGTGGCAAAAAAGCTACTTTCTGGCCTTGACAGCCCATTCATCCAAACAGAAAAGTCCTGTCTGATTGCATTAAACAATGTTAAACGCATCAACATTGCAGCTGTACGAAAAGCTTGAATTATCCTCTTTCTATCTGCAAAGTTTTTGTTTCATAAAAATCCACCATAGAAATGTTATGAGCTATACTTTCTGTCAAGAAATGCCCTGCATTTGATTATTTTTCTAAGTGTCAGAGTTTGGAAGTATAACACAACATTTTGCTGCCTCCTGCATGATGTGACATTTAGAAACAGGTGGTATGCAGGACGGTTGAGTGAATTCCAACGAGCGCTTCCAAACTCCAACACTGTTTTGCCACTCAGTCTAGATGAGGGGGTGTGTCCTGATGGGAAAATCATGCATGTGCATACTCTCTATTGTCAGTGGTTCTCGAACTATACTGTTTCATGCCAAGGAGCCCCATAATGATATACTGTACATATAAGTGGCCGCCGACCCCCATCTGAAAACATGTTGTTCCAGTGACCCCGCAACCCCAGAAGCAAATATTAAAGGTTTTATGACATTAATTTTCATTTATTTTTCTTTTTCTTTTTTCTTTTAGGTTTTATGACCTCAATTACACCCAAAAAACCTGAACTTTGAACATTCAGTGGATTTTCTGTGGTCTGAAGTTTTCTTTGGGGTTTGGAAGCCTTTTGAGCTACAATGAAAACAGGTGAACACAGTGAAACAGTGGCATCTGCTGGCAAATCCCATTGACATACATGGGATTTGCAGTAAGTGATGTCACTTACTGCCGGCAAATCAGAGCACCTGTTTGAGCCAGAAAACCCCAGATCATAGAAAATCTACTGAATGTTAAAAGTTCATGTTTTTTGGGTGCAATTGAGATTAGAAAACCTAAAAAAAATAAGAACAATTCCAAAACCTTTTTTTAATGTCACAATCCCTTTCATAAAAAAAAAAGTTCACTCTGAAAGAATATAATGTTCAAAGATTTGCGACACATTTTCGAGATCTTTCAAAAAACAGCAGATCTACAAGCTCATGGGAGTATTTGCAATTTCCAATACTTCAATAACTTCTACTCCACTACATCTCGGATTCAAATATTGTATCTTTTTTTTACTCCACGATACATTTATTTGAAATTTTTAGCTACTATTTGTAGATTTTGATTATTATTATTACAAAACATACATTAACCACTTGAGCCCTATATATACATTTCAGCAATGCGACGCATTGTGAGCTTGTTATAGTTATGGGACTGATGCGCTTGATCTCAGTATACCTAAAAAGCAGATCCAATTCATCGCCAAACCATAATAAATCTATTGCTCATTTTATATTCAATAAATAAATATTTCATCCATTCTTGAGTTGTCCTAAAATAGCTTTTCAAGCTCATAGCGCGGCACTGAGTGCCGAGCTACGAGCTTGTAGATCTAGATGTAGATTCAAATCTTTGAATATATATTCTTTCAGAGCCAACGATTTTAACTCAAAATGTTGCTTCTGAGAGGGGGGGGGGGGGGGGTCACTGAAACAACATACTTTCAGATGGGGGTCGGCGGCCAATTACATATAATCTCGGGGGTGAAAATGTTTGAGAACCACTGACATAGAAACATAGGGTTTTCAGCAAACTGTCAGGATTTAGAAGGCATTTATATATAGAATCGTCCTCAGAGTAAAAAGTCCTTTCCCCACCACTGCTAACCCCGGGTCCAGCGAGAGCCGCTAACTGATTGAAGGAGAGGAGAGGGAATAGGCAGCCACGGATAAGGGAGAGCGTGAAATAGAAGAGAGGCCAAAGAAGGGGGAAAAAATATGGCAATGAGATTGAAGATTGAGGAGGGGGTGGAGGGGGGTGGGGGAGCAGCGTATTGGGGGAGGGGGAGGATTCTGTTATATAAACAGAGCAACTAACTTTAACCCATTTTACCGGTAGTCAAAATAAATAAAAGTCTTGTGAAAGAATACATTCAAAGATTTGTGCCGCATTTTCACGATTTAAAAAAAATAGCAGACCTACAAGCTCTGAGCTTGTAGATCTGCTATTTTTCAATAGCTAA
Source organism: Protomyctophum parallelum (assembly GCF_964188405.1). Classification (NCBI taxonomy): domain Eukaryota; kingdom Metazoa; phylum Chordata; class Actinopteri; order Myctophiformes; family Myctophidae; genus Protomyctophum; species Protomyctophum parallelum. Next base: position 21,332,114 of record NC_139714.1, on the reverse strand, counting down.
AGTATAACATAATGCTTAGTTAAAACACCAAAAGGGGTTCCCACCCAGAATGAATTTACATTTGAATAAATTGCTGCCACTTTTTTATATATATACTAAGTGAATGCAAAAACATTGAAACGCTGCTGTCAACTTTCAAAAGTATAAAGCTGACGTCTCCTATATGGATGTATTGACTATATCTCTGACAGACAATGCACAATCTTTTTATCGTTTCACAGGATAGTATTAGTGTTCATGTAACCACAGCTCTGTTTACACCTTTATTTAATTCCCATTTATATTCAATTTATTTGTAAATACGTTGTTTTATTTTGTATTGTCTTGTTCCACTTTTACTTCGGCAATGTAAACGTACGCTTTCTCATGAGAGAGAGAGAGAGAGAGAGAGAGAGAGAGAGAGAGAGGTGGGTGGGGGGGAGACTACATGAGGGAGTGGGAGAGATGGTGGGAGATCAAGGAAGAGGGAATGTGAAAGAGAGAGACAAAAAACAAACTGGAGAAGAGAAAATAAAGAGACTATGTCCGCTCCGTCCCTGTCTTTATCAGTGGCGTGCACAGACATTTAGAGGGGCAGGTGCTCAAGTGAAAAAAGGGCACCTAGCACGTGGAACCGGCCGGTTGCCTTAACCCATTCTGACCTGAGATCAGATTCTAAAAATGTCTTCTACATCCTGACAGTTTTCTGAAAAAGCCATGTTTCTATGTCAGTCGTTCTTCGATTTTTAAAAAATAGCAGACCTACAAGCTCGTAGTGCGCCACTCGGTGGCGTGCTATGAGCTTGTAGATCTGCTATTTTTCAATAGCTAAAGCATAACATAATGCTAACACCAAAAGGGGTGCTCTAGCACCCCCTAGTGTCTATCTGTGCACGCCACTGGTCTTTATACCTTGGAGTCTGAGGGGCAGCATGTCCCTGAGCCCCGAGGAATATACAGACGCCTGCATTTTATCTGAGCCGCAGAGCTTCTCCATTTTGCGCACGCTCGCTCGCTCGCACGCACGCGTGTTGTTCCGAAGTGAGAGCGCGCGAACAGCAGCAATCACAGCTTGCCCGGTATCAAGGTTCCTCACATGTCCACTTAGGCTCAAACACAGCTGCTTGCTAACATGAATCATTCATGCGCGGGCTCCTCATGAAATATTCACGTGTGAAAAAAATCATAAGAAGAAGAAGAAGAAGAACCCCAGCTCTCTCTCCCCTCTCTCTCTCCCGGGGGCGTTGGCTATACACCCACAGTCCTCTGGTGTGGGATGGACGCGGGGGGGCAGCGCATCATGCATGCGGGCAGGCTGGCGGTTACAGTGTGTACCAGCGGCCGGGGCCTGGTTGTTTAACCTCCCATCAGCTCTCGGCGGCGCTGCATTGGCACCGTAATGACGGGAGAGGCCATGCACGCACGGGCTATTTAGCTCCTTTCCTCTTCGCTGGCTCTCGCTCGCTTTCTTGACCCCACACACACACACACACACACACACACACACACACACACCCGGCTGTCGTCTCCTCCTTCCTTTTTCCTCCTTTTGGACTGATCGATTTGTACTGTTGGGCAGCTGAGCCCCCAGCCCTGGGGGAGGGAGGGGGGGGAGGGGAGAGAGAGAGAGAGAGAGAGAGAGAGAGAGAGAGAGAGAGAGAGAGAGAGAGAGAGAGAGACCTTCTCGTGAGCCGGATCGAGAACACTGAGCCTTTGGCTAAATGGATGGAGAGCGCAGTTGGGTGGGGGGGGGGGGTAATACGTGAGCGGAGGAATGGAGTACAACACGCACGCACGCACGCATGCGCACACGACTGTGGCTCAAGAGGTAGAGCAGGTCGTCCAATGATCCATGGGTCGGCGGTTCGAATCCCGGCTCCTCCTGTCTACATGTCGAAGTGTCCTTGGGCAAGACACTGAACCCCAACTTGCTCCCGATGTGCTGGTTGGTACCTTGCATGGCTTCCGCCGCAATCGGTGTATGAATGTGTGTGTGAATGGGTGAATGTATTGCACAATCTATGTAAAGCGCCTTGGATAAAGGCGCTATATAAATGCACCATTTGCCATTTACCGTTTACACACACACACACACACACACACACACACACACAGTATAAAATAGATAACTATTAATAAAGAATTGCCCTCTGGTCGAGAATAAAACATTACATTGTATTGCCTCAAGGATGCGTTATAGAGGAAATGTGGGCCGCAGAAGAATGAGGAAAGGTAAATAATAAAAAAAGGTAAATAAAATAAAAACAGACAGAGAGAGAGACAGAGACAGGGGGGGGGGGGGGGTGAGGGGGCAGTCGTTCTATAGCATCAGGTGTTCATAATAGCCATTTGTTCAATATGTCTGACATCAGCTCCCGGTGCCCGGTGCGCGTGGTGCAGCGCGGTGTTCCCTTGTTGGTGGTGTCTGTCTGTAGAAGTCTTCTGTTGGCATTTTCTATGCTTTAGTTTCCCATAGGTCAGGCAAAGGGTGGAGGGACAAGGAACAGAAGGACGGAGAGAGAGAGAGAGAGAGAGAGAGAGAGAGAGAGAGAGAGGATAGATTTGCGAGACAAGATGGTGTTGGATGCGAACACTATAAGCGGATGAGTCACCATGCAGGCACCTGCACTATACAGTTGTCCCGATACCTGTACTTCATTTACTTAATTTTTTGTACTCGCCGATACAGAGTATATACCGATATGAGTACTTTTTTGAATTTTTGTTGAGTAACCACTTATTTGACCCCCTTTTTTTTTACAGTATGCTTGTAGATCAATCGGCTGTTTCGGGACCGAGTAATATATCGGAACAACTCTAGGCACCACGCTGATGTATAAGTCTGCATATATATATATATATATATATATATATATAGGAACTGTACTGTTGGTGCAGTTTACAGCAGTGTTTCTCAAACTTTTTCAGGTCAAGGACCCCCAAATTGACACTAATTAGCCCCGCAGACCCCCATTTGAAGGGATGTGCCATGCAGGGAATAAGAGAAGATTTGTACGGCTCTGGCAGTTGTTTCTCTGGCAGAGTTTTCTAAACTCACTTCCACAACATTTTATGCCTATAGAGACGGGTGTGCATGAACCCCTGACACGCACACACGCACACACGCATGCACGCACGCACACATGCACGCACGCATTACAATCTACAGGCAATTATTCTTCCGTGTGTGGCCTATATCATTGTTCCTGTCATGTAACCTTTGAAATGCAATTCATCATTAACTTCCAGTCGAGGATAGATGGTACAATGTTATCGTCACAGTGCTGTTGTGTATGTATATAGCCTGGGACTGCAGCGGGAGGTGGGGGGGACGGGGCGCTTATATAAAATACCGCGGACCCCTCTCTGGCCCTCTGTTTCGTGCTCCGTGGAATGGATGGGGGTCAGGTGTGGTGAAACATGGTGGGGGAAAGTGGTGTCTCCTCTCCACGGGGACCTGAGGCGCTGATGTGGGATCAGCGTTTCCCACCCATATCACCATGACCTGCAGCCCGGGCCCTTTACAACTAAATAGCCATGCTGACCCCCGAGCAGCGCCCGGGGGCAAGCCCCTATCCGCACCACACACACACACACACACACACACACACACACACACACACACACACTCAGCCGCACTGTATGTGTGGACTGTGCACATTCCATGTCTTTTTTTTCTCCCAGTGACCCAGATACTCATGCTCTTCCTCTAGAGAGAGAGAGAGAGAGAGAGAGAGAGAGAGCTGCCTTTCTCTGGCTAAGTAAGAAAGGCTCATTATTTGACTGGAGTACCTCCCTCTTTTTATGGGGGCAAAGTGTATGGGGGCAAAGTGGTCGACTGTACTGTGGTTCCACGGGGAGCCACGTAGCAGATCCACGCAATTATAAACATGGCGCCGTAAAATAGAGTCAGCGAATTTTGCGCCTGCACATTATGGCTCATTACGAGGCCATTCCCATGCGTGATGGCAGTGGCGTGCACAGATAGACACTAGGGGGTGCTAGAGCACCCCCTGCCCTTTTTGGCAATGTGCTCTTAAAAAAAAAAAAAAAAAAAAAAGTTTATTTTTTTTCTTAATTTGTAGTGTGTGGACCATGCGGTGACATTGATCAAATCTTCATAAAAACGCTTCTACTATATTATTTAGGCCCCACACAATCTAAAGCTATGTTTCTATGTCAGTGGTTCTTCGATAAAAAAAAAATAGCAGACCTACAAGCTCGTAGCGCGCCACTCGGTGGCGCGCTATGAGCTTGTAGATCTGCTATTTTTCAATAGCTAAAGCACCAAAATGGGTTCCCGCCCGAAAATGCACTGCACGCGGTGCCCTTTTTTTTCACTTGAGCACCTGCCCCTCTAAATGTCTGTGCACGCCACTGGCTCATTACGAGGCCATTCCCATGCGTGATGGCACCTCTCCAAATGTGATCCTCTCGTTTGATTGCTAATCATCTCACTATAGACAAGACGCGCTATTCACAGGAACGTGCGTGCAACGGTGCAATGGAAACAGTTTGTTTTATGTTGGCTCTGCAATGCATTTATTATTATTATTATTATTACGCACTCAAAGAGTTTGTGCGCGACGCGGCCGTTATTGTGTGCAAGTGTTTTTTGGCACCATGTGCGTTCAATTATAATGCGTTTGAGTCAAGAGTCGAGACATGACATTAATGTGCAAATTTAATTCGGGACCGGTGAGAGACTGCCTGAGTAAATAAGCTGGATGAAAATGATTCGTCCGGTCCCGTCCCGTCCTGGTATATAGCGGTGTGGTTAAATTATGATTCTAGCTGCAGCGTTGCGCGCTGCCTGCCTGCCTGCCCGGGCCGCCACGGCCACGCCCAGTGGCGTGCACAGACATTTAGAGGGGCAGGTGCTCAAGTGGTGCTTTAGCTATTGAAAAATAGCAGACCTACAAGCTCGTAGCGCGCCACTCGGTGGCGCGCTACGAGCTTGTAGGTCTGCTATTTGTCTTTAATCGAAGAACCACTGACATAGAAACATAGCTTTAGATTGTGGGGGGGGGGGCTAAATAATATAATAGAAGCGGTTTTTTTTTAAGAGCAAAATTGCCAAAGGGGCAATTCTAGGGGGTGCTAGAGCACCCCCTAGTGTCTATCTGTGCACGCCACTGGCCACGCCTCCCGATTCAGCAGCACCTGCGGCTGGTTGTATGTGGTATTCCACAGCCCGAGGGAGAGAGACACAGAGTTGGTGGAGGGAGAGAGAGAGAGAGAGAGAGAGACGAAGAGAATGTGACAACTGCCGAGTGGAGTGGAGTGTTGTAGTCTGTGGATATGTACTGCTGCCTTTTGGGAAGGCCTGGCTACTACTATTATATAGTATATATATACTATAGGCTCTTCCTTGCAGGCTTGCACCACCACCACCACCACCTGTCCCCCTCCGTCCGTCTCTAGTTTCCGCGGCCAGTCAGCCTGCATTCAGGCAGCAGCAGTTGAACTAGAGAGAGAGAGAGAGAGAGAGAGAGAGAGAGAGAGAGAGAGAGAGAGAGAGAGAGAGACGCTCGTTGGATGTGTCAGGCTGCACTCCTAGTATCCCCTACTATAGGCAGAGCATAGAGGAGAGCAGAGCACAGCGGCGGAGCGGAGAGGAGAGTGGAGAGGAGAGAGAGAGAGAATATAAGGCAGCATGACTTCATCCTACAGCAGTCTGGATTTTCTGCCCGATATGATGGTCGAGAGCCGCCTGCTCGTTCCGGGAGACAGAATGTGAGTCACATATATATATTTTTTGTATCCTCAATGATACAAAACGCGCACGCACACACACACACGCCTCCCTTTTTCTCCGCCTGTGGGGTTTTTCTTTTTTGTTATTGAAAACAGCTGTGTCCAATTTGGAAGTGTTTGTCTGTGTAATGTGGATGGATTGTGTGGCTGGAATCGCGGGGTCATAATTAGGCTATATATAGTTGTCGCGGGGCTGCATCTCTCTGCATTATTGTTTTTGAGTGTTCATTGTTATTGTAGATCGATAATAAATCATGTTATCGTGTGCACGCACGCGCGTGTGCCCGCCGCCCGGGGGGCTATTATCACAAGACAGGACTGTGATGAATGAGCGCCATTATCCGGATAATGATGTCGCCATAAATAAACCTTGTCTTTATTAATGTGTGGGTGTTTTTTTATATATATATAATTGTCTAGTATAGTGTCGTGAAATTGTTGTAGCCTATTAAGTCGTCTGTTATATTTTAGCTATAGGATATTATAGGATCGGCTGCATGGCATTAGATTGAGGGGAAGTTCCTTTGATTTGCAGCTAGCCTCCCATTAAGATTTCACACGGTCTTGTGCGTGTGCGTGTGTGTGTGTGTGTGCGCGCACTGTCTGTGCACATGCTGAGACGAGCTCTTATTCATTCATTCTCCACTATAGCCACCAACACAGAATATCCGAGGGAGTGATCATCATCTCATCTCAGTCACATGAGACTGATTTCATAACTCCGCTGCCTGAAGCCCATTCAGTTGCATTATGCTCGTCTCCGCCGTTTGGCACACATTTTGTGCACATTCGAGAATTTAACGAATTAACCATATTATTGATCGACTAATTTCCTGTGTCCGCGCTGGCACACTTTTGACAGTTTTGTTCCCCCTTTTTTTTGGGGGGGGGGGGGCTTTATATCTGCTGGAGTCAGACTACACGAAAGCTATTGCAGCCAGCCATTATGATGTATTCAGGGCGATGGAGGGAGGGAGGGGGGCTTATTAAAACCATATCGGAATGCAGGATGACTAGTGTCCCGCGTGCTCCCAATTGGATTTGTTGCTGCAGCGAGAGTTCTAAAGGGAGAGGAGAAATGTGATTAGGACCGCGTGCACAACGAACGAGACCTCCCTAATTCACTTAAAGTCCAGGATTCCAAGAAGAACGAACGTTACGGCCGGGGACAAAGGGAGGGTTTCATCCCCACATAATCATCATGGTCTGTTCTGTCCTCCCTCTCTCTCTCTCTCTCCCTCTCTCTCTCTCTCTCTCTCTCTCTCTGCGCGCACAGAACAGCACAGCTGACTTGTTATGTGGCGTTCCCAGCCTGTCCCACTTACGTCCCCTTGGCTTAGAGCACTTCGCCGTTGATGGGGCATGTTCTTCCAAGCGCTGTAAAAAACAATATATATATATATATATATATATATATATATATCTCCTCCGTTTCTTCTGTTGATATGACGCTCTCTCCTTTTGTTTCCATCCAATGACTCAACTCTAGTAGGCCTACACGTACACTACACAGTGTGTCGTTGAGTAACGGCGCTCGAGTGTGTGTGTGTGTGTGTGTGTGTGTGTGTGTGTGTGTGACTGTGTGTCTCTCGACAGCAGCATGAAATAATTGTATGTCTCAGTCCAGCCCTGTCTACAGTATATGCTATAGGGCTGGGCAATATATCAATATTGTATCGATATCGTGATATAGGAAACTATATAGATCATATGATCTGGCATTTGGGATGTTGTATAATATTGTGACGTGGTTGTCGTTTCACTTAAGTGCATTTCATGCTTTCAAAAGTACAAAATAAATATTTTACGAAAATAGCCGTTCTACAAGCTAACAATGTATTGCGATGTGCTGTGAGCTTGTAGTACATCTGCTATTTTCACTATTATTACTACTAAACATTTCTTAAAAAGAAAAGAAAACAATATACTGTCACAATGCGACATTATCGTCACAATATCAATATTGAGGTATTTGGCCAAAATGACTCATATTGGATTTAGGACATATCTGGCCCAGTTCAGTTCAGTTCAGTTCAGTTTTATTCTCGGAATGGTGGACATACAGTTCACACAACACACATCATTTCCACTTTTTTTCTACTTTTTTGAGTTTCCGTTGCTTACTGTATATGTCCTGTCCAATATCCGAAAAAGGGCTATGGAGAAGCCATAGGCTTGTGGGCCTGGGGAGTGGAGACATGCTTACACACTTGTTGTCAGAGTCCGGCATCCAGGGTTGTGGATTTTTTTATTGGCCTAACATAATTTGTCTAAATACATTGATGAATCCACTTGCTGACCGGCGTCCGGCTGTCAACATTGAGCAATTTGTTTTATAGGGGAAACTATACCATTAACATCCAAACTACATGTGACATGTCAAACTAGGGGGTTTTCATGATTCCGAATTCATTCCAAGCATTCGTTTTGCACAAAAAACACATTTCATCACATTTGTGATGACGGCTATGGCCGTTTTTAGCCCAAGGAGTGTTTTTTTTTGTGCAAAACTAATGCTTGGAATGGATTCGGAATCATGAAAACCCCCTAGTTTGCTACATGCATGTTGCTCACATGCTACATAAAGCATAATGTATAATGTATAAAGGATGTTAATATTTAGGATCACATATAAGCCCCTATAAAACAAATTGCTCATTCTTGTGTGTTCAACTGCAACCTAGAAAAGCCTTTTTTGGCTTTATGGGTGACATTTTATGTTGCGTGCACATCCATCCATCCATCCATCCATCCATCCATCCATCCATCCATCCATCCATCCATCTATCTATCTATCTATCTATCTATCTATCTATCTATCTATCTATCTATCTATCTATCTATCTATCTATCTATCTATCTATCTATCTATCTATCTATCTATCTATCTATCTATCTATCTATCTATCTATCTATCTATCTATCTATCTATCTATCTATCCATCTATCTCTATCGCCAGGCCATCTGCAATGAGCACACACACACACACACACACACACTCACTCACTCACTCACTCACTCACTCTCTCTGGACATTGAAACAAGTTGCGTCTGTGTGTGCCCCCGGGTGGTGGTCTGGACTGTGGAGCCAGACGGTGGTTCTGGTCTGTGTGTGCCCCGGGTAGTGGTCTGGACTGTGGAGCCAGACGGTGGTTCTGGTCTGTGTGTGCCCCCGGGTAGTGGTCTGGACTGTGGAGCCAGACGGTGGTTCTGGTCTGTGTGTGCCCCCGGGTAGTGGTCTGGACTGTGGAGCCAGACGGTGGTTATGGTCTGTGTGTGCCCCGTGTAGTGGTCTGGACTGTGGAGCCAGACGGTGGTTCTGGAGATGACAGTTTCTATTTACGCCAACACGCATTCCAAGCAAGGCCATTTAGCTTGGCAGCAAGTGTTCTTCTGGGGATGTTTTATACAACGCAGCTATATAGGGCTCGCAGCCAATATTTGTGCCAGTATATACTTGTAATGACACTTGCTACTTTAGATGTCATTTTTTAATCTGCCATAGTTTTTATTACCAAGTCAATTCTTTTTTTTTGTCCTCCATAGTGCTTGGTATCTCTCTCTCTCTCTCTCTCTCTCTCTCTCTCTCTCTCTCTCTCTCTCTCTCTCTCTCTCTCTCTCTCTCTCTCTCTCTCTCTCTCTCTCTCTCTCTCTCTCTCTCTCTCTCTCTCGCATGCTGTCTCTCTCTGTCTCGCTCTCACTCTGTCCTTTCCACTTCCTTGTTAGGTGACTATTCTGTTTGTGCTGATATTTTGTGCAAATATTTCTCCCAGAAAGATTATATTGCCTGAGCTCAAATACCGACCACATAGCTGACAAAGTGGGTTATCTCTTATCGCACTATCAAGCCTTATCGGTCGACATGGAAATGGGATCATGGAAGACAAGCCACTGACTCTTAATGGCTATATAGTCTACTTGCCAGCCCATAGAGCCCCATTGTGAATCCGGACATGTTGAGTACACCGACGTTTTATGTTATACATGTCGAGTATGGGTCCCCAGCATGTAGAAACTGCCAGATGCTAATTTGCATAATGTGACCATGCCATTAACAAGCTATAGAAGAAAATGTCATCATGCTGTATGTAGCATGTGATATGTCAAACTAGGGGGTTTTCATGATGCTGAATCCATTCCAAGCAGTAGTTTTACACTCATTGGGCTTAAAACGGCCATGCCCACTTGCCCATATGTGCTGACATCATCACATTTGTGATGACGGCATTGCCTGTTTTTAGCCCAATGAGTATTTTCTTTGCAAAACTAATGCTTGGAATGGATTCAGCATCATGAAAACCCCCTAGTTTGACACGTCAAATGCTACATAAAGCACGATGACATTTTGAACATGTTGACCTTCTATTTAGGTTGTAATTATGCCAATTATCACATATTATGCCAATTATGAAAATTGCTCAACATATGCAAGTTAGCATCCGGCTGTTTCTACATGCTATGGGGACCCATACTCAGCATTTATAACATCAGTTTCTACATGCTATGGGGACCCATACTCAACATTTATAACATCAGTTTCTACATGCTATGGGGACCCATACTCAGCATTTCTAACATAAAACGTTGGTGTACTCAACATGTCCGGGTTCACAATGGGGCTCTGTGGGCTGGCTACTAGACTCTAAGCTAGAGCAGACACAGATCATTGACCCAACAGCAGAGCGGCCCTTATTGTGATAGAGGAACATGAGAGTTCACGGGAAAAAAAAAAAAAGTGGTCGAGAGGAGAGCCCGAGTACAAGGTCCTCTACACTTTAGAGGACAAGAGAGAGAGAGAGGTCAGTTTGGGGTGTGTGTGTGTGTGTGTGTGTGCCTCGCTCCCTAGAGATATCTAGGGAGCGAGACGGGACAGGGAAAAGGGACGAGTTTGAGAAATGCCACGGCGAGGCAAAAAGCAGCTGGGGAGATTACGGGTATATGGAAAAAGCGGCGCGAGCGTGAGTGATGGTTTGACAGGATACGATTCAGTGGCGTGCCAGATGTGGATACACCGCAGACAGCCAGATTTGATTTGAATTGTGTCTTATCTATATAGTGTGGAGATTGAGAGAGAGTTGGAGAGAGAGAGAGGGGGACGTGGTGGTGGGGGGGCTTATCTTTTCTTCCCCCCCCCCCCCCCCCTCCCCCCCACAGTACCGGCGGAGAGAGTCCTTTTCAGGCACACCGCTGCAGGCTGTG
>NC_139714.1:21311178-21316178 GCF_964188405.1 Protomyctophum parallelum | reverse complement strand
GTGTGTGGGGGGGATGGACCGAGAGGATATACACAAACAATGTGTCAGAGAGCTGCTGTTGCTGCACACACACACACACACACACACACACACACACACACACACGCACACGCACACGCACACACTCGTCTCTTTCCCTTGACAGTCCTCCCTATATTTTCGAAGCCCTTTCCTTCCCTCTCTCTCTCTCTCTCTCTCTCTCTCTCACTCTCTCTCTCTCTCTCTCTCTCAAATCAAACGCAGCATGCAGCATGTCGGCCCCAGCTCTCCGCCCGGCCCTCGTCCTCCTCCCGTCCTGTTCTTACAGAGTAAAGCGAGGAGGGCCCATCGGCAGGGCGCGGAGATAGCAGTTCCGTTTCGGTGTGTGTGACGTGCGTGCATGTGTGTGTGCGCTCCGCCGGTTGATCGATGAGCACGTTGTTGGGGGGGGGGGGGGGGGGGGCGTTTATTGTGTTTGGGAAGGCTAAAGGGGGGCGCGGTGGGGTGGGGTGGGTGCGGGCGGAGCGGGCCGCCGTTGACGGGTTTATTGAGAAGCGTGATCTAGTGCTCCGCCCCGGGACACTTAGATGTAGTTAGAGAAGGTGCAGGGGGGTTGGGGGGGTGCTGAGGAGCTTTGGCGTCATGGGGGGGGAGGTATAGCAGAGAAAGAGGTGAGGGAGGGAGGGGGGGTCGGGGGGAGGGGGGAGCAAGAGGGATGTGGAGAGGATGCAGGAGGCGCAGAAGTGGGATTAGATGAGTGCTTTATCTGTTTATGTTTATCTAGTGTGTCCTGGGGGGACCGTGTGCACTCATAACCGTGATCTAATCTGCACCTCTGGAGGGCCCTGGAGACGCGTGCACGCACACACACACACACGCACACGCACACACACAATTACAGACACACCCATACAGCCGGCTCGCTCTCATCATGATCCATCCTCTATACCAGTCTTCATTTTAAACATTTCATCTGTTCTCCGTTTTCTCCCTTCCATCCACTCCCTGCAGTTTTCCACTTTGTCATTTTCTTGTTCCTTGTTTTTTTTTTTTTTTTTTTTTTTACGGCCTGGAATTCCTTCCGTCCCGCCGTCACCTCCGTCGCGATACGATGGATGGCCTTTTCCTCAGTGGTGGAAAAAGTACTCCCAATGTTTTACTTAAGTGCAGTACATGTACCACTGGAGTACATCTACTTTGTACAGCACTGCAGTGCTTCTTGTGTGTGTGTGTGTGGGGGGGTGCATAACGGGGGGGAGAAGGGGGGGATGTAATGAGAATCTTATACTGTTGCCTGCGGTGAATCGTGGTAGTGGGGTGGTGGTGGGGGTGGTGGGGGGGATATTATATTAAAAAAGTACATTAACGATTGACCCCTGCATTCCCCTTGGGTCTGGCGGTGTGCAATGGGGCGCGTACGTGTGTTTGTTTGAATGGTGGTGTGAGTAAACAGGCGAGGAGTCAACACTCTCCTCTATTTACCATTTATTTCCCCTTCTTCTCCCTCGTCTATTCATGGGAGCCGCAGCATGGCCAGCATTTTTCAAAAATAGCAGACCTACAAGCTCGTAGCGCGCCACTCGGTGGCGTGCTATGAGCTTGTAGATCTGCTTTTTTTTCAATGGCTAAAGCATAGCATAATGCTAACACCAAAAGGGGTTCCCGCCCCGAAATGGGTTATCTTTGACGATGGAGAGGGCCACTATAAATTTCCACACTCACTCCAGAGGGGCCAGATTGCATGTATTAATACTGTCGTATAGCACAAAATAGTACATATGTAGACTGAAGTAGTTAAAGCGGGGTCATGTTTTCATGTTTGGAATCGCAACAGCTGGAATCAATAATATATCAGTGTTATGATATTATTAACCTGAGGGCCACATTATTAGCCCATTTTGGGCGCGGGGAACCCCTTTTGGTGTTATAGCATCATGTCATGCTTTAGCTATTGAGAAATAGCAGATCTACAAGCTCATAGCGCGCCACCGAGTGGCGCGCTACGAGCTTGTAGATCTGCTATTTAAAAAAAATCAACATAGAAACATAGCTTTTTCAGAAAACTGTCAGGACGTAGAAGACATTTTTAGAATCTGATCTCAGGTCAGAATGTTTTAAGAAGGATGGTGCCCTCGGGCCGCCAATTACCCATGTATGTACGACCACACATTATGCTTGGAGATGAGTCGGCCATGGGTGTGAGGTTACACACACACACACACACACACACACACAGAGACGTGCGTTTTGCTTTGCGAGCGAGGGCTCATACTCTCTATAGTCTGTATACACTACAGACTACAGTATCATGACCATCTCTTTCATATACTCGTGGCGAGTTGCGTTTGGGTTTGGGGGGCGTTGCCCCTGTCTTTATAGTGAATTGCCATGGGGCGTCTTTCACTCTCTTTCTCTTTGTCGTGCCAGAGCGAGTCGTTTAAGTGCATCAGCAGTCTGTGTCGGCATGGAGCCTCACGTGGTGAAAATGGCCCTGCATGCTCTCTCCAACGCAGGCGTCTGCCTGCCTGCCGTGACCAAGACAGCCGTTTAAAGGCGGAGAGAGAGAGAAATACAAGTGGTCCTTCTTTTTCAAATGCACTGCATTTGTCGTGCCCTATGAGAGGCTGAAACATGAGCCGTTGATTCACCGTTGTCCCGTGCCTTGCCTTGCCGAGCGAGCGAGCGAGAGAACACGAAGGATGATGTGGGTGGAACGGACGGGGTGCACGCGGGGAGAAGACATTCCTGCAGTGGAAGAAATGCAAACATCTGGTGCATGTTAAAGCCTCACTTGCCCTTGGAGAGATGCTGTAATGCCTGTGTGATTGCTTTGCGTGTGTGTGCGCGCGCGCGTGACTGCAACATGTGCACACACAATGCATTTGAACTCATTAGCACAGTCAGCCATGCTCATGTCTGCGCTCATACATAATTGTGTTATGGTTACATCCCAACCATGCGATATAGCCATGCAGGCAGGCAGCTACAGTAATGGCCTTCCCCTCTTAAGGCGGGGGAAGGGGAGAGTGGTCTCTGAGCCCCCGAAGGGAGGGAATATACGAGACATGGAAATAACATCGTCTCTCTCTCTCTCTCCGTCCAAGGCGCTCCCGATCAAACTCACTCCATGGCTTCGGCAAGCTGGGGGAAAAAAAAAACTCAAGAAATGCACTGCTGGAAAGACATATGACTTGCAGGGGGAAATATCCCTTTTAAAGGGACCAAAATGGAGCATCTCCACTATTTGGTTCATTTCCCACCATGGAACTACACGTCTATTTTACACCGGCCTAGTCCAGCGTGGAGCTTAGGCTGCACTTACAGATGTGCCGTTTTTTGAGAACCTCACATGTCCTCCTATGCCATTGGATTGTCAGACAGTGCATTGTCAGCGAGAAGGGGGGGGGGGGGGGCATTTGACAAGGTGTTATTATGTTAATTCTATTCAGATTCCCCCTGAATATCACGCAATTTCATATTTCATTTCATATCAGCAAAATGCACATAAAGTGCACAAAGACCCGGCGCACAGCGCCCTGCACTTATTATTTATAGGCAACGTTTCGGTCAAAGACCGTCTTCAGGCTCTCATATTATCGGCAGAATTGTAAGAGTAGAGTAGAGTCTCTGGGAATGTAGCGGCTCATATTGTAGAGTAGAGTAGAGTCTCTGGGAATGTAGCGGCTCATATTGCCATATCTACAGTGATTTAAGGTCACGGTAGTATAGTACTCACCGGCACTTATCAAAGCACCGTCTAAAAGGAGCAACAGAGCTATTTATTATGATATTTCTCCCAGTAAACACACATGGGACATCCATTACATTTACACGGATTATAGCTCCGGGTTTTGGCGAGACTTCTGTGTCGGCGCAACAGTTGATACCTTGCTAAAGTAAACGGGGTTCCAGAAGGGCTGGTGGAAAAGTAAAGTCATTAATCTTTTATGTCTCATAACGCGCTGCGTGTTTTTGGGGACGCAACACTCAGGGAAGGCGATCTGCTGTGGAAGAAAAGGCCGAACACACGATGATAAACCCCATATCTGCTGCTAGTGCGCGTACAGCTGCACACAGAGATTCATTTCTTGACCTCCGTGCACCACCACTATAGCTCCGTTTGGAACCTCTTAGTCTATACATCGACGCTGCTATACTACGCTTTAGCTCCGAGAAGAGGTTCCGTGGAAAGCCGTCCCTGCACAGGGCGAAATGGAGTCGAGCCCCGTCCACAAACAGTGGATTAAACCCCTTTCGCAGTATTTTTTTTCCCAAAAAGTAAAAGAAGAAGATAGAAGATACCAAGATACAGTTAACATGGGCACGTAACATTTGAACATATAGGCATCAAACGACCGCTTATACAAAGCGGTTGTTTGTCAGCCAGTTTTCCCCGGTTTCCCCCCAATGCAATCTTATACAGAAGCAGTATACTGCACATGCGAACGGGGGGGTTAACTGGACTAAATTATTATTTAAAGCCTGATTTAAGTGGTTGATTGATGCCTATGTTAAAATGTTACGTGCCTTGTGTGTGTGTGTGTGTGTGTGTGTGTGTGTGTGTGTGGAGCCTCTGGGCACATTGTGATGGCGTTTTGGACGGCTGCCCTCGTTCTCATGTCCCTATCGACTCTCTGGCCCACATGGCTTATTCACTCACACTCACACACTCACACACACACACACACACACACACACACACACACACACACACACACACACACACACACACACACACACACACAGAGAGAGAGTGGATTTTCTGACAGCTTTTGGGACTGGATTTGAATCCAGGGCAGTGATAAAATGTCAGTGGGTGACGACGGGGTCCTGAACTGCAGGGAGGGAGGGAGGGAGGGAGAGAGAGAGAGAGAGAGAGAGAGAGAGAGAGAGAGAGAGAGAGAGAGAGAGAGAGAGAGAGAGAGAGAGAGAGAGAGAGAGAGAGAGAGAGAGAGAGAGAGAGAGAGAGAGAGAGAGAGAGAGAGAGAGAGAGAGAGAGAGAGAGAGAGAGAGAGAGAAGA
>NC_139714.1:21273678-21306178 GCF_964188405.1 Protomyctophum parallelum | reverse complement strand
AGTGGTGCAACGAGCTCGTAGCGCGCCACCGAGTGGTGCAACGAGCTTGTATAGATCTGCTATTTTTGACATAGAAGACATTTTTTTTAATCTGATCTCAGGTCAAAATGGGTTAATGGGATGTGACTCGTCCAGGGAGACGCACACACACACACGCGCGCACAAGCACACACACACACACACACACACAAACACACAATGCTAAACGCGTGGGGAGGTTTGTACCCGTTTTCTCCCCCTTGTTTATTTCCCCCTCGGAGCGTACGGCCGCTCCTCTCGCGGACGTCATGGTTTCCTATAATATATACGTGTGTCGTGTTTGCCGAGCTGCGGTTCTTTTGGTCGGGTTGTGAGAGGCGGCGGGCGGCGGCGGTGGTGAGTGCAGTCTGGCAGCGGGGCGGTGTAATTAGGAGTGCATGATGATTGCCGGCTGGGTGGCGTATAAGGAGGTGTGTGCAGGTTGTCAGGCGGGTGGCGACGGCTGGCGGCGGTGGCGTGAAGTGTGACTGACAGTGAGTGGGCACGGCGGCCCGTGGGCACTGCATGCCGCCCGCCGCGGCGGCTATATGCTGTGGTCGGCCGAGATTGGCAGGCGCGGCTTTTCTGTTGCAACCGCTCCTCTTTGACTGGCAGTGATTATGGGGCCTCTGGGTCTCTGGGGTGCTTTAACTATAGGGAGAGTGTATGTACTGTGTGTGTGTACTCTCTTTGTGTGTGTGTGTGTGTGTGTGTGTGTGTGTGTGTGTGTGTGTGTGAGCATGTGCATGTGTGCGTGCACGTGTTGCTGGCTGTGTGTGTGTGGCAAGGATAAAAAACTGCAGTATGCAACTCTGCTCTGATCCCTTTTGAGGAGTGTGGTTTCTTTTATAAACCCAGAGGCACAGTATAGCCACACACACACACACGCACGCACACACACACACACACACACACACACACACACACACACACACACACACACACGCAGACGCGCACACACAGATGGATCGCTGGTTGTGTTTACCTAGTCACATGTGTTTAAACTCTCTCTGGGCCAAACCACTCGCAAATCACTCCTTGCTGTGCACAGTGAGCATACAGTACTAAACACAACACAGACGCAGACACACACACACACACACACACACACACACACACGCACATGTATACGCTCAAACACATCTATACCCATACATAGTCAAATCCAGAGTCTTAATTTAAACCCTTTCAAGTTAAAATAACACTCCGGGCCCCGGCTTCCATGACCAGGTCTCTTTGCGCTCTAGATTGACACTGTGTGTGTGTGTGTGTGTGTGTGTGTGTGTGTGTGTGTGTGTGCGTGTGCGTGCCACCGTGCGTGTGCGTGTCACCGTGCGTGTGCGTGCATACTGAAAACGGTATCCTTTGTTATGTAGAGTAGATGCAGTAAAAAAAACTCATCTCCAAAAGAGCATGCCTCGTGCAACCTGTCATGTTGAGTGCAACAGCTGAGGGTGCGCGTGCGTGCGTGCGTCCGTGCGTGCATGCGTGTGTACGTGCACACACTGAGAACGGTAACTGAGAGCAGTGAACCACTGACTAAGAAAGTGGGCAAACATATAGATCTACAAAAAGCATTCGAAACGGTGGAGAAACATCCACAGCCCTCGGTGCCACTTTACTCTGTGCTCTACTACTGGCCACGTTAGGTGTTGCAGCTGTCCGTGCTCGGACACAGAGACACGTACGTGCACGTATACGTACACACACACACAGGGACACACATAGCATTGCGTGCGTGCATGCGTGCGTGCGTGTGGGGCCAGTGTACTGTAATCTCTAAACTTGCAAGAGTTCCAGAGGTCTGTGTTTTAATGAGCAGGCAGCTCCCTCTGAGCGAGAGAACAGCTAATCAGAAGGGCCTCTGGGATGTGTTTTGGTCCATGTGAATGTGTGTCCTTTGTAGTTGACTTAACTTTTCCCTCTGTCTCTGTTCTGTCTGAGCGCGGCAGCTCCTTAAAACTGCACTCTGACACCACACCAATCCTCTCGTTACTGTTGTTGTTGTTGTTGTTGTCAGGACTGGCTTGTGAACTCATGCAAAGATATAGACACGCACGTGCGCACGCGCGCACACACGCACACGCACACGCACACACACACGTACGTGGACACACATGTAGTCTAAGTCTAAGTAAACTGCATGGTGCTGGCCAGAGAGAACACTGAAGGTTTTAATGATGTCCATGACACACACACACACACATGCATTCGCACACGTTTGATTGATTGATTGATTTATTGATTGGTTTGGAGAATTACAGTACATTTATATATAGTACAACTCAATGCAAAACTGTTAACTGTGGACGACACCATATACTGTACATGAAGCATTACACTTGTTTACAATAGGGTCCACCATGTTAAATTCATCATAACATTTAGAGACGTACAAATATAGCCAACATGTCAGATTTTACTGCATGGGGCCAGTTTCCAATTGCAGCCGTCCGTAGGTGCCCTTTGAGAGTACATGCACTTCATCTCACTTGCTCTTAACCCATTCTGACCTAAGATCAGATTCATACGAGGTTTCAACGGGACACACACTGGTCTGATTAAACACACGCACACACGCAAAGCTCACAGAAATGTTGTATTGTTGCCTCAGCCTAAATACAATACATCTCGTCACCAGCTTGACAGCCACAGCAAATACCTACAGTATTAACCCATTCTGACCCGAGATCAGATTCTAAAAATGTCAGTCGTTCTTCGATTTTTCAAAAAATATCAGATCTACAAGCTCATATCGCGCCACTCGGTGGCGCGATATGAGCTTGTAGATCTGCTATTTTTAAATAGCTAAAGCATAACACAATGCTAACACCAAAATGGGTCCCCGTTCTGAATGGGTTAAACACACGCACGCAACGCACGCACGCAAAGCTCACAGAAATGTTGTATTGTTGCCTCAGCCTAAATACAATACATCTCGTCACCAGCTTCACAGCCACAGCAAATACCTACAGTATTAAGTGTGTGGCAAACAGGCTTTCAGCGTGTGTGTGTGTGTGTGTGTGTGTGTGTGTGTGTGTGTGTGTGTGTGTGTGTGTGTGTGTGTGTGTGTGTGCGTGTGCGCGTGTGCGTGTGTGTGTTTGCGTCTTGGCTGTGAGACGGAGTGAAAGAGGTGACATTGCAGTTAGCATTAGCCTTCGCCAGGCTCCCCCACTGCATGGCTGTCAGCCTGCGCTTACCTAAGCGTCTTCATCTGCGGAGGATTAGCATACAGCGCTATAGCCAGCCAGCAGCCTGAGCCCCTCCGTGCACATGGCTCTCTCTCTCTCTCTGTATCTCTCTCGCTTTCCTTAAGTCGGTCTCGCTCTCTGTCTCTTTCCGTCTCTCCTCTTTCGGTCCTTCCTCGGCGGCGCAGGGCACGTTGTGAAGCCTCCACATGCAGGGAAGGTCTAATGGAGGGACCACGAGGCCTCGCCACTATAGCCTCGTTCTATTCAGACTATAGTTTTAGCATGCGGGATGTTAACTCTTGTTTTCCCGTGCAGGTACGTATATATCGACGCTAGGTGGCGTCATATCCCAGGTCCGTATATATACCTTAAAGGGACACTTCACCCTTTTTGCAAAAAGATATATGTTAATGGCGTTTAGAAGCTTTAGAACACTTTATGTGTGTAATATGTGGTTTTAGATATTTTAGATTGTAGCAGTGAGCACAGTGTCTCTGATGTCATGGACACTGGTCTCACTACTTTCCTGGACTACAATTCCCATAATTCTTTGGTGCACTGCTCCTCATTGTGGATAGGGGGAGAGCTGTCTTACTGAGACAACATGTAGTCCAGGAAGGAAGTGAGCCCAGTGTCCATGACATCAGAGACACCGGGCTCACTGCTACAATCTAAAATATCTAAAACCACATATTACACACATAAAGACCCCCAGGAAAGTGTTCTAAAACTTCTAAACGTCATTAACATATATTTTTTTGCAAAAAAAGAGATATAGAGTTAAGCAGATGGGTGTGTTTTTAAGTCTCTATAGCAGGCTATACTCCACGACATTACCATGCCATATGTGTCCCATGCGAACGGTTATTGCCTCCATCGGGGCTGGACACATAAGGGCGATAAGGGCCTCTTAATGTCCGCGCGTTTTCCTGCGTATATATAGGAAAAGACAGGCCCGCGGGACGCTCCGAGAGGGTCGTTTGCATGCCGGCCATGAATGGAAACGGGGCGTTTATAGTCCGTCTGTGTGAAGGAGGCAGGGCCTCCGGGGAGCATCAGAGCTATATATCCCAGAAGCCTTTGCAGGACCGACGGCATCACGGTGAAGGGGAAAAGTCCCCTGGGTGCTCATTATGGAAAACACGCTCCGTGTGACGGGGCCAAAAAATGGAATTACCTACAGTATATATATATACATGTGTGAGGGTGTGTGTGTGTGTGTGGGCGCGTGGCGCACACACACACACACACACACACACACACTTGTGTGAAAGAATCGTTAGCTGTGCATTTCTGTAGTCTGGTCTTTGTGAGTGTAGCACTCGCTCACTGGACAAACGTGCATAATGCACACATACATACATACACACGCGCACACACACACACACACACACACACACACACACACACACACACACACACACACACCACACTAGAGAATTGGAAACCACCGCCGGGCTACATGTGACGGTCTATAACTTCAGACAGAAAGAATGATGGAAGACAGGGAAATACTGAGAGAGAGCGAGAGAGAGAGAGAGAGGACAGAGAGAGAGAGACAGAGAGAGAGAGAGAGACAGACAGAGAGAGAGAGAGAGAGAGAGACAGAGAGAGACAGAGACAGCGAGAGAGAGAGAGAGAGATGGAAGAACACACACTCATAGGTGGCCACAGAGCAGGGAGATAGCTTTAGGCAACAGGCTATAAGATTGAAGCTATACACACAGTATGGCGACAGATGAAGAGCTCACGCATGGAGAGAGAGAGAGAGAGAGAGAGAGAGAGAAGAGAGACGAGGAGGGGGTGGAGGAGGAGGAGGGGGAGGGGGAGGGGGATGCAGGCGAACGCCGTGTCGACGCTCCCGGTGCTCCCGGGTCTCCCAGGGTGGCACGTCGTATACATACGTTGTTCCACGCTGCGCGGCGCCAGAGACACACACACACAGGGATGAGTAATGGCCTCTGACGACGTGCACGTCGTCTCTCTCTCGTCTCTCTCTCTCTCTGCCCTCCATCCGTTTCGTCATTACGCGCCATCAATCTCCACGTCTCTCAATCTTCCTGTCGGCTTGTTCTGCTGCTGCTGCCCCCCCCCCTATTCACCCACCCACCCACCCCCCCTCCCTCTCTCTCTCTCTCTCTCTCTCTCTGCCGTGCGCTGCATCGCTCCGGTTTCTCACCTCAGTCCCAGTTTAATTTCACCGTGTGAGCTATGCTATTATACCTACACAGGCACGTGCACAAGCATGTACACACCCACGCACGCACACGCACGCACACGCACCACCTCCAAGCACATGCAGCCAGACTATATGTGTGCCTGTCAGGCAATAATGGTTGTTTAGTGTAATTCAACTGTACCGCCATTGTATAGCCTCAGCGTCGTCAATGGGAATCATTACCCAGATTGCATAATGGGGTAATTTCTCTCGCCTCGTATACAGTATACACAGCTCTATATATATATATGGCGGCAGCACAGGGTGTTGGGAGACAGGAAATACCCTGTTACTGTACATCTGGAGAGCAGAAATATACAGTAATGTGCCCGCACCTCACCCCCTCCCCTCCTCTCCTCTCCTCTCCTCTGCTCTCTCCCCCCGGTTCACATCCATGCCTGTTACTCTTAACAAACCAGCATGGATCCAGCACATTGATTTGTCGACACACACACACACACACACACACACACACTTGCGGTGTGTCGTGAGCTTGTAGATCGGCCATTTCTGCCGCGCCACCCCGCACGCTATATGGGTCAGTGACGTGACACCCCAAAAAAAGTGTTTTTTTAAAAACCTTTAAATAACAGGAATAAAAATGATTTACTTTTGTTCTACTCACTCTCATCTTTATGGAAACATATTTTGTTTTTAGATATTTTATAGGAATCAGAATTTATTCAGCATTTTGTTTAGGCTCACAAATAGACATCTATATTATATTTATGGAATTTTCTAGGGATGCACCGAAAATTCGGCCACCGAAAATATTCGGCCGAAAATGGCTAAAAATGTATTTTCGGCCTATTCGGTTTCGGCTCAAATAGGCCGAAAATATATCACCGAATAGTCAAAACACCGGGTCGGTATAAACACAACACGCGATTGTCTTGAACGTAACCAGAGCGCTCCGCATCTACCTCTCTCTCTCTCCCAAGTCCCAACTTCAGTCCCCCCCCCCACACACACACACACACACAGCGTCAAGTTGCTCTGTGCTGTGGCTGCGATGCGCTCCGCGAAATCTGCGAGCTCATGAACAGGTCCCAAAACATGGTATTTGTGAGCACCGCCACTGTCTATTCTTTTGTCGTAGGCTATGACAAAAAATGCTCCCCAATGTCTGAATCTGTGAGTTTGCATGCAGGCTACGACGAACACTAGCACTAGTAGCTTGCTCGTTAGCTCCTCAATTTTTTTCCACCTGTGTGTAATCTCAGCAGCGCATTGAAGTGGGCACAGGCAGGGCAAAAGCAGAAGCAGAACGTCCGTGAACGTTTTGCTTAACAATGATCAGTTGTTCAGTGCTGTTTAACTTTGGCAATATGTGATACTAGAGCCTAGAGAACATGCTAATATGGCTGCTAAATAAGAACGTTTTCCCTATCAGCTAGCATGCTATTGTGTGTGTGTGTGTGTGTGTGTGTGTGTGTGTGTGTGTGTGTGTGTGTGTGTTTGTGCGTGCGGTGCGTCCACACACTGTGTAGGACAGTGGTTCTCATAGTGGGAGTTCCAGCTAAATTATAGATAGTTAGGAAGTAAACCAAGTGGGGCCGGTCTGTAACAGAGTGCAAAAATGGAACCAAATAGACTCTCAAAATTTACATAGATTTTTACAATAGAAATAAAAAATAAATTGGGGTCCAGAGATAGAAATGGGAAGAAAGATAGTCAGCTATACACAGTCAACATTACAGATTACAGTATCATTACAAGTACAAGGAATGGCAATGAAATCAAATTGTATTAAAAAGGGGGTAAAATATAAATTTTGAAGGAGTATTCATTTTATTGTCTTTATTGTTAGTTACAATAACTTGAAGCATTTTCTTAAAGGTAATTGCAAAAAGGTGGCATAATCCGATTAATCATTTAAATAATCGCCCGATGAATCGATTATGAAAATCCATAATCATGTCTTTTGCCATAATCAGGTAGCTTTACAACAAAGCTGTATTCGGCTTTTCGGTATTCGGTTTTCGGCCAACTGTTTCCTATATTCGGTATTCGGTTTCGGCAAGAATTTCCCTTTCGGTGCATCCCTAGAATTTTCCTTAGTTTTATTTAAGTTCCTACTTTGAGAAACAAGGCCGGGACAGTCGCACCATATGATCTTTGCTGTGTTTGGTTGAAAATTCTCACATTTTCTCAAAATTATTTTTTTTTAATCTTGAGTATATGTTCACATGAAGCCCCCCCCCCCCCCCCTTTTTACTTTTACTATAGTCAACTAGTACCAACAAGGTCAACTAGTGGATTTGCTAGTCGACTAGTTGACTTGTCGACTAGTTGAATAGTCGACTAGTTGCTTAAAAGGCCCTAATGTATCCGCGCTGATAGAACCCCACGGCGGGACGCTATACATCTGTTTTGAACCTCTCTCAACCCCCCTCCCCCTCCCACCCCACCCCCCCCCCCCCTCCCACCCCACCCCCCCCCCCCTCCCACCCCCCCCCTCCCCCCCTCCCCTGCGCTGACTCCCGCGACGCGACTCTATACCTCGCCAGGTGCCTGCATATGACGAGTAATTGAGTCTCCAGCATGCCCCACCCCCAACGCTGCAGGTCATCGGTTCCCATAAGCGACGGTTTGCTACATGTGTTCTCTAATTGCACAGACATCGCCAGCCGTCGGACGCCCCGCGCGCACGCCAGCTTGTTCCGTTTCCTCCGACTGCGTTCAGGGCGCGCACGGACGCAACACGCACGGACGCACAGATGCACACGAAACCCCCCAATCCCCAGTAGCCCCTCCCCCTCTCTCTCTCCTCTCAGCTGCACAGATGT
Organism: Protomyctophum parallelum; assembly: GCF_964188405.1. Classification (NCBI taxonomy): domain Eukaryota; kingdom Metazoa; phylum Chordata; class Actinopteri; order Myctophiformes; family Myctophidae; genus Protomyctophum; species Protomyctophum parallelum. The sequence continues at coordinate 21,297,962 of NC_139714.1, read as the reverse complement.
GTTGGGACCAGACTGCCAATATTGTACTTACATTAAGTGCGTGTAATTCAATAGACCCTGAGAAGAAGTTCACTCTCCATCAATTTACCCACACAGGTGTCTAACCTTGACGCCTCGCCCAGCATGGCTATTCATAGGCATTAATTAGAGCAGCATCCTGCTAATTAACACACACACACACACACACACGCACGTACGTCGCACGCACGCAAGTCGCACGCACGCACCGCTTCTCAAGCACCAATGAATCCACTCTCTTCATGTTGGAGTGCTGTTTAATGCAGCCCGTTTGATTTGCCCTGCTGAAGTAATGAGTTTGGAAAGTTGACAGAAAATGAAGTGTGTTTCTCTGGAGGAGACGAGAGGAGTGCTAGGTTTAAAGTCCCGGGGCTGTGGCTTAGAAAACGTACCATCACGCTGCATGGCGTGCACAAACTTAGAGAGAAAAACACCGGTGTTGGCGTGTGAATTGCGTGTCTATGCTTTCACATGCTTTACTCAACTGAAGTGTTCAGTGTTTTCAAAGATGGGTTCAAAGATGGGTTGTTGCACCTATACGCTGTGGAATGACTTACCACTCTACTTGAGAAACGCTGTGTCTGTTCTGTTGACATCTTAAGAAGCTACTAAAAACTCATTTGTACCGCAAACATTTTGGTTTGCTCCAGTGATTGCTTCAATTTTCTGTTGATTTCTTTGTACTGTTCTATTTGATCTGTTTCTAGGTACTGTCTTTGCTGCTCTGTTTCTTATTTCATTGTTGGTTTACTTTTGATTGAAATGTTCTTATTTTATTCCTTTTATTTTATTGTACAGCACCTTGTAACAGCTGTTTTGAAAGGCGCTTTATAAATAAAAAATTACCTTGCCTTACCTTACCTTACCTCACATCCCACAGCCGGCACTGAACGTGAGAGAGTAAGTCACGTTAAGTGTGGTAGAGCGAGGGAACACTGTGTGGAGAGAGAGAGAGAGAGAGGAGAGAGCTAAGGATAGTTTGCCTCAATACAGCTCCATGGAGTGCACAATATCCCCTCGTCCATTTCACGGATGTTTTATGTTCTGGAACTGTGTTTGTGAGCTTGTATAGAGCTGCTATTTTCACTATAGTTTGGGTCCCGGGGCAAATGACGTCTACTTTACTTTTTTGGGGTCTTTTTTGGGGGGAACTACAAAGTCACCACATCCTCCCCGGGACCCGCACCCCCACCCCCACCCCACCCACCCCAGTATGACCCCCCCCCACCACCACCACCACCCCCCATGCTTTCAGCCGCCAGACCAATGGAGAAGGAGGGATTGGTTCCAATGGCGGTGTCACATCACGGCAGGTGGAGGAAAACGAAGAGAGGTGCAGTGATGTAGATGAGCCTGCCCTCTCTCTCTCTCTCTCTCTCTCTCTCTCTCTCTCTCTCTCTCTCTCTCTCTCTCTCCGTCTCCTCAGCATTCCACAGTCATCCTCACAAAATAGAAGTCTGTGGCGTCTGTAAGTTTGCAGGGAGACACACAGAGAGAGAGAGAGGGTGAAAGATGGTTCATTAAACATTTAGAGTGACAGGGAGAGAAGCAGAGAGAGAGACCTCCATTTCTTTCCTCTTACTGCTCTGTAGATCAGGACATGGACTTGAATGGGAATGGAAAAAGCACCTATATGCATCACACGAGGAGTGAGTGAAAAAACAACTATATGCATCACACGAGGAGTGAGTGAAAAAACACCTATATGCATCACACGAGGAGTGAGTGCGTGCGTGAAGCTTCACTGCATAACCCGCTAAACACGCCTTTTATTCCATTGTCTTTCCCTCATGCGGAAGGCGCTAAACCCGCCGTTTGTTTTTACATGTTCAATTCACCGTTTAACCCCTTCTGACCTGAGATCAGATAAAAAAAATGTCTATTACATCCTGACAGTTTCATTATCGAAGAACGACTGACATTTTTTAGAATCTGATCTCAGGTCAGAATGGGTTAATCAGACCAGTGTGTGTCCAGTGGAAACCTCGTATGAATCTGATCTCAGGTCAGAATGGGTTAATGTCGGGCCGCTGATGAATCCTGGCTTGGCCCACAGGTCTGGATAGTGGCTGGTGAGACGGATAACAACATGGCCCTAAAAATAGCAAAACCACCGTCATTCCTGCTTCACTGTGCTGAATCCTTGTATAGTGCAACATTCACGGTCACACACAGAGCTCCGGAGGCGCGCACGCACACACGCACGTGCGCACGAGCGCGCGCACACACACACACACACACCGGAAGTCATTTAAAAAAAATCTTTATGGATCCGTTAGAGTTAAATTAACTCTGGATGAACACAGGTGCGGTAATTGTCAGGCTGGGAGATGGAATCTACATTGGGTTATATTATATATATACCTCCGCCTCCCGATAATATGCACAACACACACGAGTGTATTTACCCTTGTGCACACCTCTGTGCATTGTTCCACTTGGCATGCGTCTCCTCTCATGCATCCTAATGGCCCCAGAGAGCCGGGTCTGTTCCGCTGTCTGTTATTAGCGAGCACGGCGCAGATCAGATCAATGGGCCCCGGGACCAGCGGCTCTGCAGCCTGTTAGCGTTAGCGCTATCCCTGTTCTATTCAGGCTCACTCAGCCGCGGCTAACGCCGCCGCGCTAAAGCACTCGCTAGCTTAAAGCCCCATGCGATGGGGCTGAGGCGCACCTGCACCCTCCTCCTCCCCACTTACACACGCAAGCACGCCCGTCCGCCCTGTGTGTGTGTGTGTGTGTGACTGTGTGTGTGCGTGTGCATGTGTGTGTGTCAGCTATAGTCCGCCTCCATGTCTCTGCGAGCACTGGAAGTCTTGGGGAGGGGGGGGGGGGGGACTCTATACTACATCTTGGATCCAAATGTTGCACTTTTACTCCACTACATTTATTTGAAAACTTCAGTTACTGTAGTTACTTTGTAGATTTGGATTATTATAACGCATGTATTATAACCACTTCAGCCCCATGTATACATTTACATGTATTATACATTATACATTACATCCATTATAACCACTTCAGCCCCATGTATACATTTACATGTATTATACATTATACATTACATGCATTATAACCACTTCAGCCCCATGTATACATTTACATGTATTATACATTATACATTACATGCATTATAACCACTTCAGCCCCATGTATACATTTACATGTATTATACATTATACATTACATCCATTATAACCACTTCAGCCCCATGTATACATTTCGGCCATTTGAAAATAGCCGATCTACAAAGCTCACGATTCTGCGTCCCATGGCGGCGAGCTGTGAGCTTGTATATCGGGCTTGAAATACTTTCTACCTTTCTACTGTACGTACTTTGAGAACGTTTTGATACCAATACTTTTGTACTGTAACTCAGAAATTACAGAAATTTTAATTTATATAATTGCATTTTATGGATGCTTTTACTCAAGTAGAACAAAATACATAACACGTTGAGGGCTTTATATTAATACATATATTAATATACCGAGGCTGCCGGGATTGTTTAATTACCTTTGGAGCATACGTTGTGCCTTTTGATCCATGAAAACCCGCTTGAAAAAACTCCCATCATTGAGCCGACAAAAAAGCCACTTCCGTGTTCCGGGTCACAGACAAAGAGCTAAGATTGTCCCTACACACCCTCGTTCACTTTGCAGTGGACTCAGTTTCCCAGAAGCCCTTGCATCCTGGTCGCCAGGTCCGCAACAAATCCGCAATTTATTTTAAATGATTACAAAACGGCGAATTAAACGCATAAATGAAATGGCGGGTTTTTGCATATTACGCAGGGGGAGTAGTAGCCTTGCCGAGCCATGAGGCCCATATAGGGCAGGAGCCTATCTCCTGTTTCTGTAGCCATGAGGCCCATAGGGCAGGAGCCTATCTCCTGTTTCTGTAGCCATGAGGCCCATAGGGCAGGAGCCTATCTCCTGTTTCTGTAGCCATGAGGCCCATAGGGCAGGAGCCTATCTCCTGTTTCTGTAGCCATGAGGCCCATAGGACAGGAGCCTATCTCCTGTTTCTGTAGCCATGAGGCCCACAGGACAGGAGCCTATCTCCTGTTTCTGTAGCCATGAGGCCCATAGGACAGGAACCTATCTCCTGTGTCTGTAGCCATGAGGCCCACAGGACAGGAGCCTATCTCCTGTTTCTGTAGCCATGAGGCCCATAGGACAGGAGCCTATCTCCTGTTTCTGTAGCCATGAGGCCCACAGGACAGGAGCCTATCTCCTGTTTCTGTAGCCATGAGGCCCATAGGGCAGGAGCCTATCTCCTGTTTCTGTAGCTATGAGGCCCATAGGGCAGGAGCCTATCTCCTGTTTCTGTAGCTATGAGGCCCATAGGGCAGGAGCCTATCTCCTGTTTCTGTAGCCATGAGGCCCACAGGACAGGAGCCTATCTCCTGTTTCTGTAGCCATGAGGCCCATAGGGCAGGAGCCTATCTCCTGTTTCTGTAGCCATGAGGCCCATAGGGCAGGAGCCTATCTCCTGTTTCTGTAGCCATGAGGCCCATAGGGCAGGAGCCTATCTCCTGTTTCTGTAGCCATGAGGCCCATAGGGCAGGAGCCTATCTCCTGTTTCTGTAGCGTGAGGCAGCTTGATGTACAAGTACACCCCCTGGACATGACGCTATAGTATGTCGCAGGGACTTACCCCCAATCCAACCCTTGATGCTGAGTGTCAAGCAGGGAGGCACTGGGTCCCATTTTTACAGTCTTTGGACTTTGGTATGACGTGGCCGGGGATTGAACACCGACCTTCCAGTCTCTGGGCGGACACTCTGACCACAAGGCCACTGAGGTGACAGTGGCCTTGTTAAATGGCGTGGAACGCGGGTTATGCTGTCAAACTGTTAAATGGTTCCACCACTGGTATCTGAACACGCTTGTGTTCAAGGTCTCATAGAGACAGCATCCTCTCAACAGCCTCTTGTGTACACACATGCATAACCCATTTAGACCCCAGGACCATTCTACAACATGCCTTCTATAAATCCTGACAGTTTTCTTTAAAACACCTCGTGTTTCTACGTCAGTCGTTCGTGTCAAGGACCCCCGTGATTGGCCGCCGTTTGCTGTGAAAGAATATTATTTTCAAAGATCTGCGCCCCATTTTCACATTTTTGTGTCAAAAATAGCAGATCTACAAGCTCGCATAGCGCGGCACTCTGTGCCTGAATGGGATAATCATCTATAATAATATCTCTCTTGGTTTCTCTCTCTCCCACGAATCTCTCTCTCTCTCTCTCTCTCTCTCTCTCTCTCTCTCTCTCTCATCAACATGGCCCCTCTCTCCTCGGAGAGGGTTGAGCAGCAGACTGCTCCGGGTTTGTGTCCTCTCCGGGTCCTGATCTGGGGGTTTGGAGGAGGAGAGGCGAGGGAATATAGAAACGGGCTCTCTCCTCAAACGGCTGTCGGCGATATCAAGTCTCTCACCTTCATTGACTATAGCCTGATACTGTTGTTCATGAGTGCTCATTGTTGGTCTCCAGTTCCCTTCAGCACACACAGTTCAACAGCACTCTCTCTCTCTCTCTCTCTCTCTCTCTCTCTCTCTCTCTCTCTCTCTCTCTCTCTCTCTCTCTCCCTCTCTCTCTCTCTCTCTCTCTCTTTCTCTCTCTCTCTCTCGCTCTGTGTGTGTGTGTGTGTGTGTGTGTGTCCGCGCGCACGCGTGCACATGCGAGTAACACAGCTCGCGACCATATTGAGCCATCTGTTCCAATTACTAATTGGTATGCATGACAATGTTTTTCTAGCCCATAAAACCTAATGAAAATCAACACCGCCACCCCCGCCCTAATATCCCCTAATGGTATCACCCGCTCCGCCCCGACCCCTCCTCCTCCCCCCCTCCTCCTCAAGTGTGTGTGTGTGTGTGTGTGTGTGTGTGTGTGTGTGTGTGTGTGTGTGTGTGTGTGTGTGTGTGTGTGTGTGTGTCCGCACGCACACATGCACCTGGAATTTTATATGCATAATTACGTTATGGTGGGAATTAGCTGCCACTGCAGCGGCTGACTGCCCCAATCAGGGGAGCATGTTTGAGGTTGTCGGGGGGACAGCAGGCACTTCAATTCAATTCAATGGCAGGCACTGGCAGAGCATCTCCCAGATCCCCCCCCCCTGTTCACCTGTGGAACAGTCCCCCCCCCCCCCCCCTGTTCACCTGTGGAACAGATCCCAACCACCCCCCCCTGTTCACCTGTGTAACAGATTCTTTAAAGAAACAGACACCCACGCCCTATTACACAAAACGTCATTCCACCCGACACACTCCTACACAGGGATAGTCAAATCACAACTACTAAGATTCCATAGGATTTGCACGCAAAGAAGTGATTTCAAAATAGCTTGTAAAACACTATTTAAGGCCCTCAGACTAAGAGGATACACTAGGACATTCCTCCGGAAAGCTCAAAATACCTTCTTAGAAATAAGAGTGCAGGATTCAGGTCCCAAAATTGGGCCTGATATCCAGTTATTCAACACAGAGCACACTAGCCAACAACAGAATAAAAAGGAATTTTGAGAACCGAACGGATGATCTTCTAAAAGATTATAAAATTATATCGGCCTACAGAAAAAACAAAAACCTTAAAGATTATCTAGTACACAGCAAGCTAAAAGAATCAACACACCAGCACGCCAGGGACCAGAATACTTCAAACCCAAACAATTAGTCAAAAATAGAACTACAAAACGCGTGTTAGAGATTAAACAACAAATAACAACCAGAACCAGCAACTGCATTTACTTAATCACATGTGAAAAATGTGGTTTACAATATGTCGGAGAAACGGGTAAAACAATAGGTACAAGGCTGGGACAACACAGATACAATATTAACAATGGAAAAAAGACAACCACAAGGTTTGTGCAACATTTCATGGCTCACGGCATTGAAGCTCTAAAATGCGCTGGACTTCAACACAATCCCAACTGGACAGTAGGACAAAGACGTTTTAATGAAAAACAGTGGATTAAGAACCTCAACACGGATTTGCCTAAAATCTGATCTTGAACACAACAAAAACTTAAACTCAGGATTAAACTGGAGAAATCTAAAAATTATTGGATCAGACTTCCTTCGGATACATGGCGAATGCATTTATTCCTTGCATGGTGCCTACACATGTTGCGACCTGCAGTCGCAACATGTGTAGGCTAGGCACAGTGCACTGAAGTTTTTTAATTCCCCCCCTGTTCACCTGTGGAACAGATCCCCCCCCCCCCTGTTCACCTGTGGAACAGACCCCCCCCCCCCCTGTTCACCTGTGGAACAACAGACCCCCCCCCCCCTGTTCACCTGTGGAACAGACCCCCCCCCCCCCTGTTCACCTGTGGAACAGACCCCCCCCCCCTGTTCACCTGTGGAACAGATCCCCCCCCCCCCCCTGTTCACCTGTGGAACAGATCCCCCCCCCCCCCTGTTCACCTGTGGAACAGATCCCCCCCCCCCCCCTGTTCACCTGTGGAACAGATCCCCCCCCCCCCCCCCTGTTCACCTGTGGAACAGATCCCCCCCCCCCCCCTCCCTGTTCACCTGTGGAACAGATCCCCTCCCCCCCCCTCCCTGTTCACCTGTGGAACAGATCCCCCCCCCCCCCCCTGTTCACTCTGTGGAAAAGATCCCCCCCCCCCCTCCCTGTTCACCTGTGGAACAGATCCCCCCCCCCCCCCTGTTCACCTGTGGAACAGATCCCCCCCCCCCCCCCTGTTCACCTGTGAAAAGATCCCCCCCCCCCCCTCCCTGTTCACCTGTGGAACAGATCCCCCCCCCCCCCCCCCTGTTCACCTGTGGAACAGTAACTAACTGCAGTCCAACTGTGAGGTGATGGAATGGAACACACAACACAGCTCTTGGAAACACAGGCTGGCTGCAACCAGAGAGAGAGAGAGAGAGAGAGAGAGAGATGCGACATGCATGCGTTGGTCTGGCTGCAAAGCGGGGGGGTTCTGTAGTTCCAGACATTGGAACTTCCTCATTGAGATATAGGATGAGAACTTCCGCATTCCATTCTTAAGGTCATTACACACTGGCGAATTAGCGACGCGATGCGAATAAGCGATCTGAAAATGCGAAATATTTGCCCGGCGAATTTATTCGCGTTTGCCTATGCAGTGTACACATCTATATGCGACGCGTATTGTGCGATTATAGCTCCTCTCCTCTCCCTCCTCCTCTCCTCTCCTGTCCTCTCCTCTCCTCCCCCTCCCGCTTTGGTATCCTTTCTTTAATACCCCCGTATCCAGTACTTCACAGATGGAGGGGTCCAATTGGTACCGGCCCACATATGGTAGGCTACAATTGGTACCGGCCGCGCCCGTGCATGTGGGCATATATTCCGGTTATAAAGTCTTTATTTTCGGGTCAAAAACGGGTCTGCACAGCAGAAATAGCCTAGTGCAAATCTTACCTTTTTGATGAGCCTGTTCACTGGTTATTTTAACTTTTTTCAATATTGGCATATTGCCTATGGTAAATACCATAATAACGTCAACGCATCAATTTAACTTGAACAACTCGATCCTCCTCTCCTCTCCTCCTCCACTCCACTCCACTACTCTTCTCCTGCGTTATGTCATTTATTGGTATCCTTAATTTCTTTCATACCCTAAAGAGAAGGCACTCATGTGCCGAAACGTTGGTCTTTAATAGAAGTGTTCTGTATCGTGATTCGTGACTACGAGCTGTGCAACCGATCCTTTACAAGTTTGTCTCCCGTCCCGTGGTCAGCATGCACCTCGATCCTCAATAAATTGGTGTGCAGCGTGCGCTAATACCTCTTTTGTTTGTATTGGTATATCCTACTATCCTTTCCACCACTTCTTGTCTTCTTCACTACCGTGAAGTGGAGTCCAGAGTCATTTGGGATCGACGGCCGGTCGGCTGCTCACCCGTGCCGTCGATAAAATAAAATTATAAATAGGGGGATGTCAGCTAATTTGGGCCACTTTTTGGTAATTTGGTAATTAAACTGAGATATAAAGCAATGCATGACACTAAATTGGGGTTATATGATTATTATTGACTGTTTAATATCATGTTTAAGTTAAATGTATTTAATAACAAATAATAGTTTAGTCCCTACAGCTTCTGACTGAAACAAGCTGTCACATATTTTTAAGATGTAGCATTTTCATGTAAAATAAGCCACCTGATCAGCTAAGATGGGCCACCGTTTTTTTTAGCCTTGCTTTTTAAAGTTGAACAGCCAATGGATGCACATGATTCTCGCTACAAGTGTACTTGACATAAAACAGTCTATGGTTGTTATGGCGGGAGATGCAATGCAACAGATGAAATAATATCAGTCATATATGACTACTCAGGGTAAATGCCAGGTGAAAGCAATCTCAGTTGTCAATGATAAGGTGATCACGTATACTGCTTAGCCGACTTTTTTTTATTTTTTTATATATATTTATATATATACAGCTAAAATGGGCCACTCAAGCTGCAAAGAAAAACAGTCATTTACTCATTTCTGATTTAAAAGAAATCACATCCGTGTGAAGTGAGGGGTGCTCTTTTCATCGTACATTATCCATTCATTGTCAATGGGAATTTAGTCTGTGTAGGACAAAAATCAGCGATTTGCTCAGACACATGACGTAAATTCTCCATTCATTGTGAATGGCATTTCATGTTTTTGTTAGGACAAAAATCGACACTATAGCTGAATATAGGAGGGGCTATACCCACATTCCCACAATAATGTCATTAGCCCTACATCGTATTAATAAAACCAGTAAGACACCCTGAGGGCAAGAAGCGAGCATGCATGCATCCGCCTGGGTGACAGCAGACTGCTGGGTGAGCGCTGGCACTTTGGCATGGGGGGATCAGATCAACATATGGAATGAATTCTGTACTGGCCATAAATGGAGCGTGTCTTTCTTGAGTGTACAGATGAGGTCAGATCAACATATGGAATGTCAGAACAGGTCAGCTCCATATATGGAGATCTATGGGTGGCAGCGGGGGCAGTGTCTTGAGTGTACATGGTGTGATGAGGGCCCAGGTAGGGCCGGCCCTTAATTTTTGGGCCCATTGAGGACTTTAGTTTTTGCTGGCTGCCGGGTGTGGCTGCACTAATAACTTACCCAGGGGGCAAAGGGGGTTGACCTGCATTTGTCATAACATACAAAGTTGTCCACCAGAAATAATATCTATGACCCAGTAGGATCACAACCTATATGGACAACCTGGTCAATTGTTGGGCGAAAGTCCAATATGGCCGCCCCAATATTAGCACGCAGAAAATATGTTTGGCTTGAACTTCTGAACCAGATGAGCTAGAAACGCAAACTTGGTATCTATTTCATGGTTTCTGACCATGAGATACTCAATGGAATACCTATTTTTATTATTGGGTGTGTCAATAAAAGTCATGAACATAGTCAGCACCATAAGCAATTTCCGATACTTATAGCAGCCCATTTAATTGCAGCAGGGCTATGGCAGGAGAAAGCACACAAACTATACCAGTGTTCCATGCATTGACGGGTTGTGACACTGTGTCAAGCATGTTGGCCACGGGAAAAAGACTGCGCGGGCTGTATGGGCTTCTGAGCTTATACACATGCCCTGTGATATTCATTTGAGAGGTAGAAGGAAGCTTCTGGCCAATTCAAAGATTGAATTCTGGATCATAAAAAAATACTGATTTGACACCGAGATCACCCATATCAGACAATCATACAAGTGATGGCGGCCATCTTGAATATCAATGACAATTTTCAATTATGCAAAAGACCCTTACCAAGTACTATAATGGTAAATGAGTCTGAAATATCATATTATATCCATCATTCATAAGAAAACAGTTGTTGCTGGTGGCCATTTTGAAAAATGGCTGCCATGGTAAAAATAAATAAAAAATAGACCAATCAAATCAATTGTTTTGTCAAGTACAGCTGTGTCAAGACATATGTGCTGTGTGCACATGATGTGCAGCATTGGCTGTTAAAACTCAAAGGTCTAGGAGGCAGAAACCTTGGCTCATTTTACCTTAGTGATGGCCCACTTTACCTGAGACCACCCTACATACAGACCAAAGTCTGGCGGAGCCCGTTGCTCGCTTTTGCCGTTGCGTGCTGTTAGCACACGCACACACAATGTGCCATGTCCACGCACACGCACGCGCGCATGCACACGCGAGCGCACACACACCCAACTAGTTGTAGGAGGGAGGTGTGACCGTGTGCAACAGTGTGTGCTGCTGCGCTATCCCCGACCTGCGTTGCCGGACCGACTGCTGCTCTGTTGACGTTGCACACCCATGTGCCATGTCCACGGCACGCACAGCACGCACACGCGAGCGCACACACACCCAACGAGTTGTAAGGAGGGGAGGTGTGCAACAGTGTGTGCTGCTGCGCTATCCCGACCTGCGTAGCCGGACCGACGGCTGCTCTGTTGACAGCTACTGTACGGATCGCCGCTGTTTATAACAGCAACAAGTTTGGACTGCATTCTGATTGGTCAGAGGTGCTGCAGTTCGCCTGCGAATGTCTGCAAAATTCGACACCAGAGCGAACAAATAAAGAGCGAAAACTGTCGCATTTTCGCACATTCGCACATTCGCCACTGATGTGGAAGCTTGCATTGACTTCAATTGGTTTTAATAAAATGCGAATTATTCGCACGAATATATCGCGTCGCCAATTCGCCAGTGTGTAATGACCTTTACAATGGGAGTCTATGCTATAGTGACGTAACTCTCTCTCTCTCTCTCTCTCTCTCTCTCTCTCTCTCTCTCTCTCTCTCTCTCTCTCTCTCTCTCTCTCTCTCGGTCTGGCTGCAACATGCAAACGATTTCATTCCCAACACTGACGGCACGCAGAAGGAATTAAGCAAAGGGGAGAGAGAGAGAGAGAGGGAGAGAGAGAGATGAGGATTGTGTGTGTGTGTGTGCGTGTGTGTGTGTGTGTGTGTGTGGGGTGGGGTGGGGGGGGGGGGGGGGTTATTGAGAGGAAAATAGATTGAAAGGTTCAGGTGCAGATGATGGATGGTTGAAATGCGAAAACAAACAGCGCATTTGGAGTGTAAACAATGTGAGTGTGTGTGGGGGGGAGTGGGGGGGGGGGTGGGGGTGGTGTGGGGGGGGGGGGGGGAGTGGGGGGATGTGGGGGGGGATGGGGGGGGGGGGGGGGGCGAGGGATGATGAAGAGGGAGAGAACTCAGTGAGAAGAGCTCTGCAGAGATGTGGCGTAAAGCGTGGCTTATAATCCACATGATTCATATATAGAGGCCTGCAGGGTCTCCGAGTGCAGCCAGTGACGACATGCCTGTGTGTGGGTGTGTGTGTGTGTGTGTGTGTGTGTGTGTGTGTGTGTGTGTGTGTGTGTGTGTGTGTGTGTGTGTGTGTGTGTGTGTGTGTGTGTGTGTGTGTGTGTGTGTGTGTGTGTGCGCCATGTGGAGAAAATATCCAGTAGTATCGTGTTTAAGGGACCGCGAGGACATGCTACACAAGCCTTATGCAAATGAGTACACAACGCGCACACACACACCACGCACGCACGACACGTACGCACGCACGCACGCACGCACAACACACACACACACACACACGCACACGGTACCGTACATGTATGGCTGCACACATTTAGACAGCGATGCCCTCGACGCACAATGAAATGATCTACGGGGAAATGATGTACAGGAGCGTACAGATGTGCTCTCATAGCGAAAACAAACAACGCCATAAACATTGGTCTGTTTGATGTACTCTCTTCATTTGCTCACCCGCGTGCCGCGTGCGCACACACACACACACACACACACACACACACACACACACACCACAGCAGCAGCCGATAAATAGATCTCCTCAGGCTTCCACCCAGTGTGTGTGTGTGTGTGTGTGTGTGGTGTAGTAAAGGTGGTTTGTTAACAGTTTGACTGTTTTTTACGATTAACCCGCATTTTAATCAACCCCCCTTCAATGCCGAGATGTTGTATTACCTTTAGAGCACACGCTGAATTATTTGGGCTTTTAATCCGCGAAAATCGAGCGAAAATAGCTCCCCCCGTTTGTTATGAACGATCGAACCACCCGCCATCTTGCTACACCGAGAAGAGGCAGCACAGGACCCCGCCTCCATGAGGCGTTGAACCCAATGCGTTTGCATTGGCCTCAATTTCCCAGAAGCCCTAGCAGCTCACAGCATGTGACGATTTCCGGTTCATTGTCAACACGAAATGCACCTCCTCTCTTCCTAAGCGGCGAAAAAGAATTTTCTTTTTTTTGTTTACATTACGGCGGATTAAACACATAAAACAAAAGTCGCGTAAGTCTTTTATGGCAGCGACATTAACCTGGAGTAATCCATTCCCGGCACGGAAACTGTTAAAGTGTCAGAGAGGGTTTCTGCTTGTCCTCACCTAAGGAACACTGAGCGAGAACAGCAGTGTGTGTGTGTGTGTGTGTGTGTGTGCGTGCACAGTGTTGTGTGAATGCGTGTGCAGTGCACTTGTGTTAGCGTAGACGTGACATTCTGTGGGTTGGCCCAGTTTCTCCTCGCAAGCAGGACAAAAAAATCAGTTCCACTTTTTGTGCTGCACGGCGTTCCATTTATACAAGTATGGGTTTCATTGGCATGCCATAGGAATACATCTGCCTTCGCCAAATGCTAATAGAAATGATAGCTCTGCTTTTGTAACCTTTTGTGGCGGCAAATGTGGGGAACAGAAGTACAGCTTTACTCACAATGGGACATAATTGCACTGTGAGGGCCACTGAAGCCCGGTATACAACAAATGGACTCATGTTGTTAAATCAATGGAGTTTGTAAGCTGGCAACTGGCTGCCATTTCTCCCAGGCATAGCCGCGCTCACTGACACATGCTCGCTCTCTCTCTCTCTCTCTCTCTCTCGCTCTCTCTCTCTCTCCCCCGCCCCCCCTTTCTCTCTCTGTTAAACACCCACTCTCCTGCCTTGCCTTCCTCTCCGTCTCCTGTTATTACCGTAGTGCTATCGTATTGCTGTACCGTATCGCATTGCTACCGTATTGCTTACCATATTATTATCTCCTGTTATTAACGTATTGGCGGAACAATTAATGAATGATTATACCTGGCAGTGAAGGCCTGAGGCCGTTAAATGCAATGGTTCATACACTCTTTCTTTTTTTTTTTTTTTTGTTGCACATATCTCTCAAAAAGTGTCTGAGCAAATCACAACACAAAACATTAACCCATTTTGGGGCGGGAACCCCCTTTTGGTGTTTTAAAGCATTATGTTGTACTTTAGCTATTGAAAAATAGCAGATCTACAAGCTTGTAGGTCTGCTATGTTTTGAAAAATCGTGAAAATGTGGCGCAGATCTTTAGGGTTTTTCAGAAAACCCGTCATGATTTAGAAGACATTTGCAGAATCGTTCCCAGGTCAAAATGGGTTAAATGCCATTGACGATGGTTAAAAAATAATAACATAAGTTGACAAATGAATGCAGGAGGAAGTATATAAAAAAATATATTGGATGATGTACGATGATAAGAGCGCCCCTCACTTCACACAGGTGTGATGTTTGAATAGCCAAATAGCCCCACCCCCAAAAAAAAAAAACGTGGTTGTGTCCCGGTTTGAATGGGTCAAAAAACAAGCCCGTGTTCCGAGTTCTGTCGTCCCCTCGTGTCGGGAACACTGTAAACCCCTTCAGACCTGAGGGACGACAGTTTTCTGACAAACCTCATGTTTCTGTGTCAGTGGGTCTCAAACTATGTCGAGGACCCCTAATATATATAATATATATGTAATCGGCCGCCGACCCCCACCTGAGAATATGTTGTTCCAGGGACCCCACCAGAAGCAAAGACTTGAGTCAAAAATGTTCGCTCTGAAAGAATATATTCAAAGCTTTGCGCCACATTTTCACGATTTTGCTAAAATAGCAGCTCTACAAGCTCGTAGCGCGCCACTCGGTGGCACGCTACGAGCTTGTAGGTCTGCTATTTTCCAATAGCTAAAGCATAACATAGTGCTTGAAAACACCAAAAGGGCTTCCCCCCCGCCTAGAATGGGTCAAAAGCTGTGAATGGACCACACAGATGACCGCAGTAACAATAACAATAACAATAACAGTAATCATTTCATTCAACAACAGCCATAACAGGAAAAAGCACAGCGAAGAAACCACACTAAAATAATTGATTGGCAGATGGCAAAACAATGGTGGCCTTCCACGCACGCACGCGCACGCACACACACTCACTGCATTTATGGGGCCTGGGTGACCCATCTGACCATGTGTGTCCCAGACTTTAGTGACAAGCCGTATTGAAGCAATACATTGTGATGTGACGGGGGACCCAGTGACGGTCCCATGTGGTGCTCCCGGTGTTCTGGGCTGTTGGCCCGCTCCGTGGAGCAGCGTTATGAGCCATCATCCCTGTCGGCCAGTCAGATGATGGCTTTTGGCAAGAATGCAGCCGCGGCGCTGTAGATGCCAGACAATTGCAGCCATTGCCATTTCATCACACGCACGCACACAGACAAACACACACACACACACGCACACGCGCGCGCACATCTGTGCACACAGACACACACACTGCAAACAAGCTGTTTCTCATTAAGCCTGCAAGCATGTGAGCATGAGTGAGTGAAATACTGCAGGAGAAAGCAGAGGAGGGAACTGAAGGCTTTTTTTCCCCTCCTCCACTGTGAGATCAGCGAGGAGAAGGAGAGCAACCCGGTCTCACGGAAACCCGGTGAAATGGCACCAGGGTTGGCCTTTCCGTAATCCGTATACATACAGTATAGAAAACCCAAACATCCGTATACGTATTGCACTGACATCCTCCCCGTAGACCTTGACGGAGGGGCTGATGGTGGTATCACACGCTTCGACGTCGCAACTCGCGAACTTCAGTGCCTGGTACGGCCAATCTGTGCTATTTCACCGTTTGTTGGGTGAGATCGGGCTGAGGAGAGAGAGAATGATGGAATGAGAGAGAGAGACAGACAGACAGACAGACAGACCACCCCGGCTATAAGACGGTATAGAGACAGTGTTGTTCACATGGTGCAGACAGTGTAGAGTCCAGGTGTGTGTATATATGTATATATATGTATATATATATATATATATATATGTATATATATATATATATATATATATATATATATATATATATATATGGGAGGTCGGGACGGCCTGTCATCGTGTGATAGGCCCCCGCGCCCCCCCCAGACTCACCCTACCCCCCCCACCACCCACCCACCAGCACCACCACCAGCTTGTTCCCATGGCAACAAGATTTGGGGGAAAGAGCCTGGGACAAGGATACAGCGGGATGAGAGCAGAGGATGGTGCGGAGAGGGAGGGGGGAGAGGGGGGGGTGTGTGTGGGGGGGGGGGGTTCGTGCATGCAGCGTGCTGGAGATTAGGGTGGGCACTTGGCCGCATGGCGGTGGGATCTGACCAATCTGCTGTCGAGGCTTTACGGTTCTTTAATTCCTCTCAATTTCTCTGAAGGCTGCCAGCCTTCGCTTGCGCACGCACGCACGCACGCACGCACGCACTCGAACCTAAACCAAGACACTCAAAGAGATCAGACCACCGTGGTCAATATAGCACCTATATACAGGCCTATAATAGAATGATATACCAATAATGGTCGATCCGAGGGATGAGTATATAAACGAGCCGTTTATTTAATTTGAGCGCGGCTCCTGGTGTGGAAGCAGCTGGTGTGTGACTGTGTGTGTGTACCGAAGGAGGCCATGTGGTTGTCTAGACACCCTCCACCACCGGGCCAAGAGTGGGGGGCTGGCACAGAACTGGGACCCCCAGTACACACATGGGGAATTATTGGCAACGAATAATCTTCGGTAGAAAGTTAAATAAAAATCACACCCGCGTGAACCGAGTGGTGCAACTCCCCTCTCTCCTCCCCCCCCCCCCCTCCTCTCTCTCTCTCTCTCTCTCTCTCTCTCTCTCATTAGCAGGCAACAGTGCAGGCTGTGCAGCACTCTCTCTCTATCTGTTTCTGGCAAACAGCGCCCCTACTGGTACTCAGATAATACTGGTGCTCATTAACGTACACAGACACACACACGTCACATAGACACAGACACGTCGGACATTGCTGTTCCTTGGAGTGGTCGCACCACTCAAAAATCACACCCGTGTGAACTGAGCGGTCCAAGCATTTGCGTGGTCGAAGCGCGTCCGCTAGCGCAGTGGTGAATTGTTGCGAACGCAGTGAGCCACTTAGTATGACAGCAAGGGCTGAATGTCTGTGTGTCACGCTGTTACACCACCCGCCCGCCACCAGAGGGCGCAGCTAGACAGCAAGGGCTGACGCAGCTAGACAGCAAGGGCTGAATGTCTGTGTGTCCCGCTGTTACACCACCCGCCGCTGCTTAACAACGACACTGTCTGTAACTTGCTCGCTGTTACACCACCCGCCGCTGCTTAACAACGACACTGTCTGTAACTTGCTGTACTAGGCCCAACATAAAAATAATACTGTCACAACGACACTGTCTGTAACTAGGCTGTGTGTGCATATGGGCTAACGTTAGCTAAGCAGTCACAGTCCTGTTTACTGCTGCTCAACAACGACACACCAGAGGGCGCAGCTAGACAGCAAGGGCTGAATGTCTGTGTGTCCCGCTGTTACACCACCCGCCGCTGCTTAACAACGACACTGAATGTCTGTGTGTCCCGCTGTTACACCACCCGCTGCTGCACACAGGGCGCAGCTGTAGCACACAAACACACACACACACACACACACACACACACACACACAACCACACACACACAAGCTGCGTTCGCTTCCCGCGTTTGCGCGTCTTACTTGTTATTTATTCAACATGAATTGTAACGTTTTTCGTTCTAATTTATTGGTCCCTCTCATATGATGTTTGTTCGTACTTCTGTGTCTTTTTCTACTGTGTGTGAATGTGTGATGTTTGGCTGTATGTCTGTTTTTAGAGCACTAAAACTAATTCTCATCAACTCTGTTGACGAATCTGAATCGAATCTATATGTTGTCACATTCAGTTTTCGTCAGTGAAAAAAAAGGTAGTCGACGAACATTTTTCGTCTTAGTTTTAGTCGACGAAAACAACACCGCTCTTGACAAGGTGTGCTGACGACGTCAAAAACTTGAATCTTAAGCTTCAAATAGACATATTGGTTGTTCAGTTTGTTTGACCTGCCAGTTTTGGAGATATGGCTTATATATGGCCTGTATTTTGCGTGTCTTAAGTACCAGGTCTTATTCCCTAACTTGAGTAAACTAAAGACCTGGAGGCGTGATCAATGCCATTTGGCTATTCTGAGTGGCCAAAGAGCATTGAACACGCCTCCAGGTCTTTAGTTTACTCAAGTTAGGGAATAAGACCTGGTACTTACAGTAAGACACGCAAAATACAGGCCCTAGAGTATAATGTCTTGCAGAAAACAGCCAGTTGAGAAAACAGGCCTGAAAGTGAAAGGTCCACTTCTGCAACCTAGCTAAATGTTTAAGCATTTATCTCATATTTTATTTACAGCTCTGACATTCTGTGCTATGAACTCATTTTGCCGCCATGACTGTCTCTGTATGAAAAAGAGTCACATATCTCTTTTTTTTCCTGAAATCAATCCCTCACAGAGTGTCCAAGTGTCACACACACAAGTAGTGTAAATAGCAGATCTACAAGCTCACATAGATCAGCTAATTTCACGTATTTCTTTAGTTCTGCCTATATTTCATAGTTCCCAGTAAGTTGACAGGGAATGGGGAGAGATGGGGAGTGGCACGCAGCAAAGGTCGTTGGGATCTGTATTAGCAGCCTATAGGCCTAATTTCACTATTATAAATGGTTCCTGATACCTTGATACAATCTACATCCCTGGGACCCCCAATCTGCATTGTGACACTGTCCGTTCATTTCAACTCGGGGAGGGTGTATAAATTGTACAAATGTAAATGTATACGTGGACCTATGCGAGGCATCCATTTTGCTCCTATATGACTATACTCTGAAACCTCCACTTTTTAAAAACGCTAATGGACACTTTAGTCACATCTTAGACGTCATTTCTGAGCTTGGGCTCGTGAAGTCATTGGTGGATGACGTAGGAGAGGGAGAGACTTGACAGCAGAGGCCTGTCTCTCAAGAGTGTTAAGTGTGTGCGTGCGCGCATGCTTGCGTGTGTGTGTGTGTGTGTGTGTGTGTGTGTGTGTGTGTGTGCGTGTGTGTGTGTGTGTGTGTGTGTGTGTGTGTGCGTGCGTGCGTGCGTGTGTGCATGCTTGCGGTCCTCAGTTGCCCCTCTCCCCTGGGAGTGGTGGAGCTGATGTTTCTCACTGTGGTTGACAGCCAGATTAGTTCTCCCGTGGGACGGTGGGCCCACTGCCTTCTGAGCAATACTCCCCATGAGAAGACGTGTCTGGCAGCTCGGCCGGAAGAAATACCCTCGGAGAACTCAAACACAAACACATTGGGGTGTGTGTGTGTGTGTGTGTGTGTGTGTGTGTGTGTGTGTGTGTGTGTGTGTGTGTGTGAGAGAGAGCTGGAGAAGGGGAGATGGGAGGATGTTTGTGTGTTAAAGCAGAAACAGAAGGGAGATCAACTCAGTCAGCCCATGCAGCTCCACACAGAGACATGCTGAATGTCTCTCTCTCTCTCTCTCTCTCTCTCTCTCTCTCTCTCTCTCTCTCTCTCTCGGGTGTAAACGTGCACCCCGCCTGACATTTTTTTGAGTGAGTTTAATCAACACTCAGGATTTCACGCCTATCTGCATCTGTCTCCACTCTCTCTCTCTCTCTCTCTCTCTCTCTCTCTCTCTCTCTCTCTCTCTCCACTCTCTCTCTCTCTCTCTCTCTCTGAGTTAATGCTGTAAAAGCAGGATTCGTATAGAGATGCCAGAGGGGAAATGCCTTGTCTGCATTGACCCCCCCCCCCCCCCCCCCCCCCCCCCCGAAGCAAAGCAAAGATTTGAGTAGAAGAATGTTCGCTCTGAAAGAATAGTTTTTAGGCACATTCTTCACGATCTTTTTCATAAATAACTAAAGTATAACATAATGCTTAAGATAGAGGAGCATGTGGAGCTGCAGATGAACCAGGGACCTTGTCATTCTGTGTACCTGCTGACGCTGTGGACTTTACAATGTTATGTATAGCCGGCAGTTAATATCATCCTTGACAGTTTGTATCCTCTATTGTTTGCATCATCACGTCCGTGCAGCTTTCTCTGTTATTTCTGTCCGCGCAGACATATCGATTTGTATTGTGTGTTTTCCTTTTTCGCACAATGCCGCCAACGACTGGCCAACGAAGTGCCTGTTGAGGGACGGCAAAGTCGTTTTCGATTTTGTAAAGACTCTTTACTTTTATTTATCAAACATGACCAGAAAACATGTCTTCTTTAACCCATTTTGCGCGGGAACCCCTTTTGGTGTTTTAAAGCATTATGTTATACTTTAGCTGTTGAAAAATAGCAGATCTACAAGCTCATATAGGAGCTTGCAAAGATCGTGAAAAGGTTCCTCAAATCTGCGTGATTTATTTTTACTCAAATCTTTGCTTCTGCAGGGAGGTCTCTGGAACAACATATTTTCAGATGGGGGGGGGCGGAGGCATATTACATATAATTTTTGGGGGTCCTTGACATGAAATATTGAGCACCACTGATACAGAAACATGAGGTTTTTTCAGAAAACTGGATTTAGATGGCATTTTTTTTATGTTGACGTCAGGCCTAAATGGGTTAATAAATGCCTTTTGCAGAAATACCATTTAGAACTGACATTCAACTAAACGCACACGCACACACGCACACACACACACACACACACACACACACACACACACACACACACACACACACACACTTGTGCCTGTAAATAAACCCTCAGTCACAGCCTTGGGCTGCAACGGATGGCGGAGTGATAGAAGCAATACTTAAGCTTTAAAGCAGTCGATTGGCTCAAATTGAGAGGGAAAAGAGGGACAGAAAGGAGGAGGAAGGGGAGCGATGGAGAGGGGGGGGGGGCACGACAAGAGTGGATCCACTCAGCGACTTAACCCATTCTGAACGGGCACCCATTTTGGTGTCGGCATCATGTTATGCTTTAGCTATTGAAAATAGCCACCGAGTGGCGCGATACGAGCTTGTAGGTCTGCTATTTTTGAATAATCGAAGAACGACTGACATTTTTAGAATCTGATCTCAGGTCAGAATGGGTTCATCAGACCAGTGTGTGTCCAGTGGAAACCTCGTATGAATCTGATCTCAGGTCAGACTGGGTTAATCCAGGCCCCGGGACACACTCCTGCCGAGCTACGCGCTGGCATGCGCGACACACACACACACACACACACACACACTTGTGCACGCGCACACAGGCATGCCGTCTTATTTTGCATGCTTTGCTCCGTCTGCAATAACATCTTGTCAGCCTTGGCTGCAGGGGCAACGGGAAACAGTACTCATTGTCTCCACCAGGCCGAAGGCATGTGGGGAGAGTATGTTTTGCACTCCGTCCGTCCGCATGTCCGTCCGTCCGTCCGTCCGTCCGTGTGTCCGTGAACAGCTAATCTCGGCCACCGTTAACCCGGTCAATGCCATATTTTGCACACACACTCCCTGGATGCCAACCATGAACCTCTGCCCCAAACTTTCCAGAACGGCCTGTTATAGCGCCACCAGGAGGCCGCTTTGTGCAAAACAAGTTTTTGCACAGTACACCTACAGATTTTGTCCAAACATCACGCAAATTGGTACACAGTCTCTCTAGAGCCATTCAACGAAACGGGTCTTTCAGATTTATCAGACTCCATCCTGATTGGTTAAGATTGGCTTCCAAAGTTCACAGGAGTGCTCAGTTTCAAACAAAATGCTGCAAATCATGAACACATCGCTGTGATTTCCGTGAAATTGTGCACCCACATTCCCACTAGGCCGAGGACGAAATGCCACATGAACAATTTCAACTCAGCCTCAAGGTGGCGCTATAACTGGCCGAAAAGTGTTTTTACCTCTAACTGCACGGATCTGTGGATAACCTGGTGGAGACCTGTGCCCGGAAGGGCACTTTTTCTAGTTCCTTTGTGCAGAAGAGAGAGAGAGAGAGAGTCCCTCCAGATGCACAGTTGCAGGCAGAGAACAGAGCCAATCCACCCTTTTTTACCGGGTTATGAAGCTTCGTATAGGCATGATTCACACACTGTAGGGCCCTGCGGATGGATGGCGGCCGGAGTGCAGCGGGTGTAATGCTATGTTATCCATCGTCTTATGGAGCACAGGTCAAATCTGGAGCGTTGATTTGACTCTGAGGCTGTGAAAACTGACACTGAAGCACCCCATAGCTCTCCCTGCGTATATATATATATATATATATATAGTGCAGAGTGGACGGTGTGAGCCGGAATACAGGGCGTTACAGCTATGTGTGAGGGAGAGAGAGAGAGAGAGAGAGAGAGAGAGAGAGAGAGAGAGAGAGATGCCTCTGAATGGCCTCCTCTGACACTGGCTATTGTATCTCTTTCCCCATGGACTCATTCTATAACGGCAGGCTTCGGCACAAACACTGAACAATGAGCGATTGTCTCCATGCTATTCTCCACTCATTCTGTCCAATCTCTCTCTCTCTCTCTCTCCTCTCTCTCTCTCCTCTCTCTCTCTCTCTCTCTCTCTCTCTCTCTCTCTCTCTCCGTCACAATCATCAGAGCTGTGTGTGTGTGTGTGTGTGTGTGTGTGTGTGTGTGTGTGTGTGTGCGCATGCTTGTGTGCTGGGATTTGTGTCCCAGAGGGCAGAGGGATGGATGCAGAGCGCAGGCAGGCGACCAGTCTGAACCCAGGGACCAGGCAGACCGTTCATCTCCCACTTAAACACCCTCCCGCATTGTGCTCCTTTATGTGAGCCTAAACACCGGCACGGCGTCAGCCGGTGATTGTGGCTGTAACTCCTGACCCCCCCACCCCCCCACCCCCCCCCCCCCCCCCCCCCTCCAGGCTCCCTCAAACCAAGCGGGGCCAGAAGAATTTACCGGGGCAGCTTATATATTATGTGTGGCTGTTGTTGCCGTTGGGGGGACTGTTGGCACCGGCTTCGCCTCGTTGACTCCCTTTCTCTGGCTCTCTGGCTTTTTAATTTATTTTTTTTATATATATTTTTTTATTTGACATGTCCTTTAAGTCCTTTAAAGAATTGGGCGTTTCTGCCGAGCGCCTCGGCTCCCTCTGCAAAAGATGGATGGCCCGCGTTCAAAGGTCTGTATGCGTTGTTGTTTTTTTATTCCCTCCTCCTCTCCCCTGGCTCTTTCTTTATACCTCCGCTGTCCCCGCCTTGCCCTCCTCCGTGCTTTCTGACTGCTCTTTATAGGGTGGTATTAGTGTTGTCAGCTAACAAAGCCAGGGGGATTTGCCTTTTGTTTTGCTTTCACCTCTTTGAGACGACGCTCGCTCCCTCCTCGCCTCTCCTGACAAAAAGATAACAAAAGCTAAAGCAGGGCGATAAAACCAAACCGGCGCACCGGTCAACCTTGCCTTGGGTGTTGAGTCGGTTGCCCCCCCCCCCCCCCCCCCGTTGACTGGACCGCGCGCACACCAGCAATGATGTGCGCCAGTGAGACGCGTGTGTGTTTGATGTTTGATGATAGCCGTGTGTGTGCGGGAGTCATCTCCACTGCAGAGCTGTGCTCGTGAGATTTTCCCTGCTTGCTTTTTTGTTCACGTTCAAGTTCAAGTTCACGTTGGCCTTTTTCCGACGAACGCGGAAGACAGACGAGCGTGTTTTGTGGCGATAAAGTCTTGTAGCTGTCAAATAAAAGTGGTGAAAATGCTTGGGTTTCTTTTTTCTCCAAAAAAAAGATTGCTTAATCGTAGCATGTGTGTAGCGTATAAGAGGCCCTAAGGGTCTACTCTACTCTACACTATACAACCTAATCTCCAATGCAGAGCGAGAGCCAACTGCGTCTTAACACCCACACACACACATCTATTCAACACTCAGTTAAGCAGAAGAGCAGCTAGCGCGCACACACATTCAGTAGCGCACAAATAAAACAGGCCAGCATATATATCCAGTATCGCATGCTCGTACTGTACACAAATACAGTTAAAATGCTCATTAAATCCGTGCAGAGACCCCTCCTTCCTTCATGCTGGGTTTGTGGGTGTATATAGGTACTGTGTATATACACCGTATTACCACCATGTGAATGAAATCTCCAGTATATGCTCATGGTCTCATTCAGAAGATTTGGAACAACCTTGAACAGTGCACTGCTGTTTACAATCCTCAAAGGCTCTGTCA
>NC_139714.1:21238895-21273478 GCF_964188405.1 Protomyctophum parallelum | reverse complement strand
ATTTTGCGCGGGAACCCCTTTTGGTGTTTTAAAGCATTATGTTATACTTTAGCTGTTGAAAAATAGCAGATCTACAAGCTCATATAGGAGCTTGCAAAGATCGTGAAAAGGTTCCTCAAATCTGCGTGATTTATTTTTACTCAAATCTTTGCTTCTGCAGGGAGGTCTCTGGAACAACATATTTTCAGATGGGGGGGGGGGCGAGGCATATTACATATAATTTTTGGGGTCCTTGACATGAAATATTGAGCACCACTGATACAGAAACATGAGGTTTTTCAGAAAACTGGATTAGATGGCATTTTTTTTATGTTGACGTCAGGCCTAAATGGGTTAATAAATGCCTTTTGCAGAAATACCATTTAGAACTGACATTCAACTAAACGCACACGCACACACGCACACACACACACACACACACACACACACACACACACACACACACACACACACACTTGTGCCTGTAAATAAACCCTCAGTCACAGCCTTGGGCTGCAACGGATGGCGGAGTGATAGAAGCAATACTTAAGCTTTTAAGCAGTCGATTGGCTCAAATTGAGAGGGGAAAAGAGGGAGCAGAAAGGAGGAGGAAGGGGAGCGATGGAGAGGGGGGGGGGGGCACGACAAGAGTGGATCCACTCAGCGACTTAATCCAGGCCCCGGACACACTCCTGCCGAGCTACGCGCTGGCAATGCGCGACACACACACACACACACACACACACACTTGTGCACGCGCACACAGGCATGCCGTCTTATTTTGCATGCTTTGCTCCGTCTGCAATAACATCTTGTCAGCCTTGGCTGCAGGGGCAACGGGAAACAGTACTCATTGTCTCCACCAGGCCGAAGGCATGTGGGGAGAGTATGTTTTGCACTCCGTCCGTCCGCATGTCCGTCCGTCCGTCCGTCCGTCCGTGTGTCCGTGAACAGCTAATCTCGGCCACCGTTAACCCGGTCCAATGCCATATTTTTGCACACACACTCCTGGATGCCAACCATGAACCTCTGCCCCAAACTTTCCAGAACGGCCTGTTATAGCGCCACCAGGAGGCCGCTTTGTGCAAAACAAGTTTTTTGCACAGTACACCTACAGATTTTGTCCAAACATCACGCAAATTGGTACCAGTCTCTCTAGAGCCATTCAACGAAACGGGTCTTTCAGATTTATCAGACTCCATCCTGATTGGTTAAGATTGGCTTCCAAAGTTCACAGGAGTGCTCAGTTTCAAACCAAAATGCTGCAAATCATGAACACATCGCGTGATTTCCGTGAAATTGTGCACCACATTCCCAACTAGGCCGAGGACGAAATGCCACATGAACAATTTCAACTCAGCCTCAAGGTGGCGCTATAACTGGCCGAAAAGTGTTTTTACCTCTAACTGCACGGATCTGTGGATAACCTGGTGGAGACCTGTGCCCGGAAGGGCACTTTTTCTAGTTCCTTTGTGCAGAAGAGAGAGAGAGAGAGTCCTCCAGATGCACAGTTGCAGGCAGAGAACAGAGCCAATCCACCCTTTTTTACCGGGTTATGAAGCTTCGTATAGGCATGATTCACACACTGTAGGGCCCTGCGGATGGATGGCGGCCGGAGTGCAGCGGGTGTAATGCTATGTTATCCATCGTCTTATGGAGCACAGGTCAAATCTGGAGCGTTGATTTGACTCTGAGGCTGTGAAAACTGACACTGAGCACCCCATAGCTCTCCCTGCGTATATATATATATATATATATATAGTGCAGAGTGGACGGTGTGAGCCGGAATACAGGGGCGTTACAGCTATGTGTGAGGGAGAGAGAGAGAGAGAGGAGAGAGAGAGAGAGAGAGAGAGAGAGAGAGAGATGCCTCTGGAATGGCCTCCCTCTGACACTGGCTATTGTATCTCTTTCCCCATGGACTCATTCTATAACGGCAGGCTTCGGCACAAACACTGAACAATGAGCGATTGTCTCCATGCTATTCTCCACTCATTCTGTCCAATCTCTCTCTCTCTCTCTCTCTCTCTCTCTCTCTCTCTCTCTCTCTCTCTCTCTCTCTCTCTCTCTCTCTCTCTCTCCGTCACAATCATCAGAGCTGTGTGTGTGTGTGTTTGTGTGTGGGTGTGTGTGTGTGTGTGTGTGTGCGCATGCTTGTGTGCTGGATTTGTGTCCCAGAGGGCAGAGGGATGGATGCAGAGCGCAGGGCAGGCGACCAGTCTGAACCCAGGGACCAGGCAGACCCGTTCATCTCCCACTTAACACCCTCCGCATTGTGCTCCTTTATGTGAGCCTAAACACCGGCACGGCGTCAGCCGGTGATTGTGGCTGTAACTCCTGACCCCCCCCAACCCCCCCCACCCCCCCCCCCCCCCCCCCCCCCCCTCCAGGCTCCCCTCAAACCAAGCGGGGCCAGAAGAATTTACCGGGGGCAGCTTATATATTATTGTGTGGCTGTTGTTGCCGTTGGGGGGACTGTTTGGCACCGGCTTCGCCTCGTTGACTCCCTTTCTCTGGCTCTCTGGCTTTTTAATTTATTTTTTTTATATATATTTTTTATTTGACATGTCCTTTAAGTCCTTTAAAGAATTGGGCGTTTCTGCGAGCGCCTCGGCTCCCTCTGCAAAAGATGGATGGCCCGCGTTCAAAGGTCTGTATGCGTTGTTGTTTTTTATTCCCCTCCTCCTCTCCCCTGGCTCTTTCTTTATACCTCCGCTGTCCCCGCCTTGCCCTCCTCCGTGCTTTCTGACTGCTCTTTATAGGGTGGTATTAGTGTTGTCAGCTAACAAAGCAGGGGGATTTGCCTTTTGTTTTGCTTTCACCTCTTTGAGACGACGCTCGCTCCCTCCTCGCCTCTCCTGACAAAAAGATAACAAAAGCTAAAGCAGGGCGATAAAACCAAACGGCGCACCGGTCAACCTTGCCTTGGGTGTTGAGTCGGTTTGCACCCCCCCCCCCCCCCCCCCCGTTGACTGGACCGCGCGCACACCAGCAATGATGTGCGCCAGTGAGACGCGTGTGTGTTTGATGTTTGATGATAGCCGTGTGTGTGCGGGAGTCATCTCCACTGCAGAGCTGTGCTCGTGAGATTTTCCCTGCTTGCTTTTTTGTTCACGTTCAAGTTCAAGTTCACGTTGGCCTTTCCGACGAACGCGGAAGACAGACGAGCGTGTTTTGTGGCGATAAAGTCTTGTAGCTGTCAAATAAAAGTGGTGAAAATGCTTGGGTTTCTTTTTTCTCCAAAAAAAGATTGCTTAATCGTAGCATGTGTGTAGCGTATAAGGCCATAAGGGTCTACTCTACTCTACACTATACAACCTAATCTCCAATGCAGAGCGAGAGCAACTGCGTCTTAACACCCACACACACACATCTAGTTAACACTCAGTTAAGCAGAAGAGCTAGCGCGCACACACATTCAGTAGCGCACATTAAAACAGGCAGCATATATAATCCTGTATCGCATGCTCGTACGTACACAAATACAGTAACCCATTCTGAACGGGAACCATTTTGGTGTTAGCATCATGTCGTGCTTTAGCTATTCAAAAATAGCAGATCTACAAGCTCATATCGTGCCACCGAGTGGCGCGATACGAGCTTGTAGGTCTGCTATTTTTGAAAAATCGAAGAACGACTTACTTGAAACTGTAGCATGAGTAGAAATGCTTTGTCTGGATTGTCAGGTTGAATGGGTTTATAGATCCAGGTCAGAATGGGTATATGCTCATTAATAGGCTGTGTAAATAGAACTTATTCATGGCTGGGATGGTGGGTGTATATAGTTAATGGTGTATATACACGTTTTACCACCATTGTGAGATGAATACCATTCCTCATGTGGTCTGTCAGGGTTATAGTGGATATGGAATTCACCATGCAGGGCAATTGAAATCTCCAGTCAGGATTCTGTTCAGGTTATCGAAGATTTGGAAACCTTGAATGTGCACTGCATTGTTGAAAAAGGCTCATCGTCGTTCGCATGTATCGCGTCGTGAACGTCTCTCCGGATCATTTTCTACGGTTCTGTATGTCTCTCCAAAACCGGATCCTTTACTGTATATGTCTCTCACTCAACCGATCCTTTTACTGTATATGTCTCTTCTCACTCAACCGGATCCTTTACTGTCTATGTTCTCACTCAAAACGGATCCTTTTACTGTATATGTTGTAAGGATTCGAAGTAACGCGCAAGTTGCCTTATTGGAAACAATTCCTCTCCTACAGGATGGAGGGTAAGTGTGTTGATCAGATAATAGGCTCGGAGTGGTAGTGACTAGTGGTGGTGACTATTGGTTGTCTGAGAGGTAGTGGTGTCTGACTAGTGGTGTCTGACTAGTGGTGGGGATGACTAGTGGTGTTGACTAGTGGGTGTCTGACTAGTGTGTGTCTGACTAGTGGGTGTCTGACTAGTGTGTCGACTAGGGTGTCTGTAGTGTGGAGTAGTGTGCTAGTGGTGTCTGACTAGTGTTTGTCTGACTAGTGGGGTGGGCTGGTCTGACTAGTGGGAGAGTGTCTTGAGGTGTTGAGTGTGTCTGTTACTGAGTAGAAGGTTGAGATGTGCCCAGTGTAAGCTCAAGTCAACAGAGCACTGTGTCACAGTTGGTAACCTATAAAAGCACATAGGGGACATAGATAGGGACGGACATTGCGGTCATTGGACTAGACGATTTGGAGTGGCTGCAACCACTCAAAAACAAGACATCTTCTGTGCCTAACCATTCTGACCGGGCACCCATTTTGGTGTCAGCATCATGTTATGCTTTAGCTATTTAAAAATAGCAGATCTACAAGCTCATATCGCGCCACCGAGTGGCGCGATACGAGCTTGTAGGTCTGCTATTTTTGAAAAATCGAAGAGCGACTGACATTTTTAGAATCTGATCTCAGGTCAGAATGGGTTCATCAGACCAGTGTGTGTCCGGCGGAAACCTCGTATGAATCTGATCTCAGGTCAGAATGTGCTGACAGCTCTGTGTCATTTCCTCCTCCCACAGCAATGCACGGCCGGTAAGATGAACGGGGCGCTGGAGCACTCGGACCAGCCGGACCCGGACGCCATCAAGATGTTCGTGGGCCAGATCCCTCGCTCCTGGTCGGACAAGGAGCTGAAAGAGCTGTTTGAGCCCTACGGCACCGTCTACCAGATCAACATCCTCCGCGGACCGCAGCCAGAACCCTCAGAGCAAAGGTAAGGTATACAGCACGCACACACACACACACACACACACACCTAAGGGTTAGAGGAGCACCCTTGTTGCCGAAAGGTTCCCGGTTCGATTCCCCGGACGGGCAGGAAAATTCTGGGTGGGAAGTGATTGGTCATCACTCACCCAGCACCGCTGAAGTGCCCTTGAGCAAGGCACTGCCTGACTGAACCCCCCAACTGCTCCAGTTGGGGGGGTGGCCTTAGTGGCCGACAGTATCAGACTGTGGTTGTACTGGTCAGCTCCCAGGTTTGAATGTGTGTGTCTGTCTGTGTGTGTCTGTGTGTTTCTATGTGCAGGGCGTTGCTGAAAATGAGAACTTGTGGAAAAAAAAGGAAAAAATAAAAACGTAAAAGATATTGAGGTGTGGTACTTGGTCGAACATAATATGTCATCTATGATGTATCTATGACATAACACAGTTTGGCTCTGATCAGTACAGTGGTTTGGGAGATTGTGGACACACACACACACACACACGCACATACACACGCACATACATGCGCACGCACACACAAATATTCTGAAATGTTCAAGATTGTTTTATGCTCAACTTTCAGGGCTTTGCACGAGAATGCCACAGCACGTATAAAATTATGTTTTGACGACGAGGCGAAACATTCTTCCGCGGCACACATATTGGGGACAAAGACTTATGTTGTCAATTGTGCAAAAAAACCACCATTAGCTGTGCCGCAATTCCTTTCCCCACGTTCGCCCCCTCGGTTCTCTTTGATGAATTTGTCAGGAGTGAGGCCAAACAATAGAGACAGGCGCGACGAGGAGGCAGACAATAGTGCTGCCATATTAATCCATTTTGAGCGGGGAACCCCTTTTGGTGTTATAGCATTATGCTATGCTTTAGCTATCGAAAAATAGCAGATCTACAAGCTCATAGGGCGCCACCGAGTGGCGCGCTACGAGCTTGTAGGTCTGCTATTTTTTGGAAAATCGAAAAGAACGGCTGACACGGAAACATGGCTTTTTCAGAAAACTGTCAGGATGTGTAGAAGACATTTTTTTTAGAATCTGATCTCAGGTCAGAACGGGTTAACGGCCATCAAACAGAGGGACACAAAGTGGAAGGCTGATGACACTCCAGATGTGACGGTGTGGGAGGATGGAGGGATGCACAGAGAGAGAGAGAGAGAGAGAGAGAGAGAGACAGGTGGGCTGGCACAAGTATTGTTGGAAACGTGTCTGTCAAACAAATGACTGAATCAGATTATATTTTGAAGAGTAGGAGCGCACCGTCTGTCTGTCTGTCTGTCTGTCTGTCTGTCTGTATGTGTCTCTCTCTCTCTCTCTCTCTCTCTCTCTCTGTCTCTCTGTCTCTCTCTCAGGTTTTTCTCCTCCACTGTGTCTCTGTCAGGGAGGGAGTTGTATCACAAAGCAGGCTCCCATCAAACCCAATCACCTTGTTTTTGCACATGCACCTCCAACACTGTCACATGTTTTCTGTTTTCTGCGTGCGTGCGTGCGTCCCGTGCGTTTGTGCGTGCGTGCCGTGCGTGCGTGCGTGTCGTGCCGTGCGTGCGTGCCGTGCGTCCCGTGCGTGCATGTTCGTACCCTTCCAATGACTTTCTCCTCTTCTATAGTTTCAATCTGCTCTGTTCTGCTTTGAAGAAGGATAAAGTAGAAGGTCACAGATATGTTCTCCTCCATCAACAACCTCTCTCTCTCTCTCTGTCTCTCTCTCTCTCTCTCTCTCTCCCTCTCTCTCTCTCTCTCTCTCTCTCTCTCTCTCTCTCTCTCTCTCTGTCTCTCTCTCTCTCTCTCTATCTCACTCTCTCTCTCTCTCTCTCTCTCTCTCTCTCTCTCTCTCTCTGTCTTGGGGCTCTTAAATGAGTTGTTGTTCGTGGCTCAGTATCACTCACTGCCTCTTCTCGTCGGAAGAAGAACACACCTATGTCATTTTCCACCAACGGCAGCTTTTCCTATCACTTCTTAAGCGCCTGCCCCTCCCAGCTCCCCTTCTTAAGCGCCTGCCCCTCCCAGCTCCCCTTCTTAAGCGCCTGCCCCTCCCAGCTCCCCTTCTTAAGCGCCTGCCCCTCCCAGCTCCCCTTCTTAAGCGCCTGCCCCTCCCAGCTCCCCTTCTTAAGCGCCTGCCCCTCCCAGCTCCCCTTCTTAAGCGCCTGCCCCTCCCAGCTCCCCTTATTAAGCGCCTGCCCCTCCCAGCTCCCCTTCTTAAGCGCCTGCCCCTCCCAGCTCCCCTTCTTAAGCGCCTGCCCCTCCCAGCTCCCCTTCTTAAGCGCCTGCCCCTCCCAGCTCCCCTTCCTTCCTGCAAGACGGAGTGTTTTAAGAGCAAATGGACCATTTGATTGGCCCCTTATACCTGCCTTGTTTTATTCGCCGAGCTTTCGACAGCTGTTATTTCCTCTGATCTAACGTAAACACTCTGGAGTCTCTGGCGTTCCGCCTGGCCTCGTCTGCACCCTTCCTCACACCAGGGGTCTGTGGGCGCTTTGAATGGTCCTGATGCAGTCCACCCTACAGCAGGGGTCTGTGGGCGCTTTGAATGGTCCTGATGCAGTCCACCCTACAGGGGTCTGTGGGCGCTTTGAATGGTCCTGATGCAGTCCACCCTACAGGGGTCTGTGGGCGCTTTGAATGGTCCTGATGCAGTCCACCCTACAGGGGTCTGTGGGCGCTTTGAATGGTCCTGATGCAGTCCACCCTACAGGGGTCTGTGGGCGCTTTGAATGGTCCTGATGCAGTCCACCCTACAGGGGTCTGTGGGCGCTTTGAATGGTCCTGATGCAGTCCACCCTACAGGGGTCTGTGGGCGCTTTGAATGGTCCTGATGCAGTCCACCCTACAGGGGTCTGTGGGCGCTTTGAATGGTCCTGATGCAGTCCACCCTTTGAATGGTCCTGATGCAGTCCACCCTACAGGGGTCTGTGGGCGCTTTGAATGGTCCTGATGTAGTCCACCCTTTGAATGGTCCTGATGCAGTCCACCCTACAGCAGGGGTCTGTGGGCGCTTTGAATGGTCCTGATGCAGTCCACCCTACAGGGGTCTGTGGGCGCTTTGAATGGTCCTGATGCAGTCCACCCTACAGGGGTCTGTGGGCGCTTTGAATGGTCCTGATGCAGTCCACCCTACAGGGGTCTGTGGGCGCTTTGAATGGTCCTGATGCAGTCCACCCTTTGAATGGTCCTGATGCAGTCCACCCTACAGGGGTCTGTGGGCGCTTTGAATGGTCCTGATGTAGTCCACCCTTTGAATGGTCCTGATGCAGTCCACCCTACAGCAGGGGTCTGTGGGCGCTTTGAATGGTCCTGATGCAGTCCACCCTACAGGGGTCTGTGGGCGCTTTGAATGGTCCTGATGCAGTCCACCCTACAGGGGTCTGTGGGCGCTTTGAATGGTCCTGATGCAGTCCACCCTACAGGGGTCTGTGGGCGCTTTGAATGGTCCTGATGCAGTCCACCCTTTGAATGGTCCTGATGCAGTCCACCCTACAGGGGTCTGTGGGCGCTTTGAATGGTCCTGATGTAGTCCACCCTTTGAATGGTCCTGATGCAGTCCACCCTACAGGGGTCTGTGGGCGCTTTGAATGGTCCTGATGCAGTCCACCCTACAGGGGTCTGTGGGCGCTTTGAATGGTCCTGATGCAGTCCACCCTACAGGGGTCTGTGGGCGCTTTGAATGGTCCTGATGCAGTCCACCCTTTGAATGGTCCTGATGCAGTCCACCCTACAGGGGTCTGTGGGCGCTTTGAATGGTCCTGATGCAGTCCACCCTACAGCAGGGGTCTGTGGGCGCTTTGAATGGTCCTGATGCAGTCCACCCTACAGGGGTCTGTGGGCGCTTTGAATGGTCCTGATGCAGTCCACCCTACAGGGGTCTGTGGGCGCTTTGAATGGTCCTGATGCAGTCCACCCTACGCATTTAGCACTATAGCGCTTTGAATGGTCCTGATGCAGTCCACCCTACGCATTTAGCACTATAGCGCTCTAGCAAGAGGCCTTAAGTCTTCTTTGTTAGTATGAGTGTCAACATTGCACTGCATCATTTGCGGCGCATCTTTTGCTGCACAACACGCGCCATGGCGTCTGAATCATTCGTCATTCGTGTTAACCCATTCTGACCGGGCACCCATTTTGGTGTTGGCATCATGTCATGCTTTAGCTATTGAAAAATAGCAGATCTACAAGCTCATATCGCGCCACCGAGTGGCGCGATACGAGCTTGTAGGTCTGCTATTTTTGAAAAATCGAAGAACGATTTTTAGAATCTGATCTCAGGTCAGAATGGGTTAATCAGACCAGTGTGTGTCCAGTGGAAACCTCGTATGAATCTGATCTCAGGTCAGAATGGGTTAAACACATCGGCTTCGTTTTGGCGTCCTTCGCGGACACATCGATCACCGGTCGTGTCGATCGCATTGCGTCGTTTTGCGGGCGATGCCCGGTGTGTAGTCTGCGTGTGCTCACTGTGTACTCTGCATGCACTCGTGCCAAAAGGTGGGTTTTGGACGAGCCCCCTTCACACGTGAGTCGTGACTCTACTTCCTTCAGGCATCAGCAAACACACACGTCAAATGTGAAGGTGATCTTTGGTCGAGCACGGACAGAGATGTGTGGAATGCATTGAGGAGATCAACAGATGAGAGAATGTGCTGAGAAGTGGTGTTAAGAGAGAAATGGAATGATTTTGAACTGACAGATAGGGCTGAGTATTACATACCATTTAGGCCCGACGTCGAAGTAAAATAAACGTTCACACTGAAAGAATATATATATTC
Source organism: Protomyctophum parallelum (assembly GCF_964188405.1). NCBI lineage: Eukaryota > Metazoa > Chordata > Actinopteri > Myctophiformes > Myctophidae > Protomyctophum > Protomyctophum parallelum. The sequence goes on along the minus strand of NC_139714.1, from coordinate 21,263,541 downwards.
AAAGATTTGTGCCACATTTTCACGATTTTTCTAAAATAGCAGACCTACAAGCTCGTAGCGCGCCAGTCGGGGGCATGCTATGAGCTTGTAGAATGGGTTTTATTTTTGAACTGACAGATGGGCAGTTCCATCAGTCGCACGCACGCATGCACGCGCGCACGCACACACTCATACAATGCTGTGTGTCAGTGCTGCAGTTGAGAGGAAAGAAGGTGAGAAATGCATGCTGTCGATATTTTATGAAGGGGTAAAAAAAAAAGGCAAAACATTTTCGAATGGGGGGACGACGACGACACTAATCTTAATAGACGTCTGACAGCAAGTTGGAGTATGCTGTAGAGATAGTTCAGTCTTGTCTCGTGGAAAACATATGGGAAAGCAATGAGAAAGCAACGAGATGATCCAGAGTTTTATTGCTCAGGAAAGCTATTTCTTGAACGCAAAAAACAGCTGCAATATATAATTCAATTTCTGTGATTCAATTGTTCTGAGTGGAACAATTGCAAAAATAATTTCAAGCTTTGAGTAACTAATGTGTGTCTATTTGGACGCACACACGCACACACACACACACACACACACACACACACACACACACACACACACACACACACACACACACACACACACACACACACACACACACACACACACACACACACAGTCTCGCACACAGGAATTCAAGCACATTTAGACAAAGAAATGTGTTCAGTCACACTGAACACGTATGCGCAACACACACGCACACGCATGCGCTCGCGCACGCACACACACACACACACACACACACACACACACACGTCTCTTCCAGAGTTTTCCTGGTGTATCCAGCAGCTTCCTGCCGTCCAGTTCCAATGCAGACGTTCGCTGTGAAATTACAAGCCAACTGCATATATTCTCCCGCTCGATGCTTTGCTTAACGTCCAAGGCAATTATCTGCTTTAATGGATTCAGCTGAGGCCGGGGCCGACCCCAAGACGCGCAGCTTATTTATTTCATTCTTTCCCCCAAAGCAAACCAGCCAATTATATTGGCTTAACAAGACGTTAGCTTTGTTAGCAGACAACCCCAGGCCCAATTAGAGAGAGCCACACTAGCAGGTGGATTTAAATGGGATAGGGGATTGTCACATTTGTTTGTGCGTGCGTTGCGTTGCGTTGCGTTGCGTTGCGTTGCGTTGCGTGTGTGCGTGCGTTGCGTGTGTGCGTTGCGTGCGTTGTGTGCGTGCGTGCATGCGTTGCGTGCGTTGCGTGCGTTGCGTGCGTGCTCAAACTCTTTCGCATGCCTCAGTACTCAGTCGGTCGCCGGGTTCAGCAGCACAGAGTGAGGCTGGAATCTTTTTTCTGGGCTCGGGGATCTTTCTTTCTAAAGTGCTGGGGGTCGGCCAGAAGGCAGCTTTGATTCCAGAATGTTGCTCATGTGTGCTGCAGCCAGGGAGCCAGGGAGGGAGGGATGGAGGGGGGGATTTGCAGGGTGACATTGGTGGAGTGGTGCTCCTCCACCAAAGTATAACTCGTCGATCGTATATAAAAAAAATTACACCTCTGGAGGGCTGAGAGCCGGAGTGGGTCCTGTGGAAACGGGATTAGAACGGCCAGCCAGTCGTTTTCCAGGAATGCAGCGTCGTTTTAAGTCATGTCGTCGGTCCATACACTGTAATCCTCAGTGTTATAGTTTAACTCTGACGGTCTGACCTGAGATCAGATTCTAAAAATGTCTTCTACATCCTGACGGTTTTCTGAAAAAGCTATGTTTCTGTGTCAGTCATTCTTCGATGTTTCAAAAATAGCAGACCTACAAGCTCGTATCGCGCCACTCAGTGGCGCGATATGAGCTTGTAGATCTGCTATTTTTCAATAGCTAAAGCACAACACAATGCTAACACCAAAAGGGGTTCCCGCCCATGCCGAATGGGTTAAGAGTAGGGACGGAGCTCGATAACCGATACCCGATACAATCCGATAACAAGCTCATTGAGTACCACGTTATCAATACATTTTATTGGGACTTATCAAGCCTGTTATGGAGCATAGCGGCCCGTGACGTCACGTTCAAACGATCATGGCAAGGGGCGATCAGGAAATACATGTAATCATCCACGCTGGCACAAACATGTCGGTCTAAAAGTGTATTGATACCTGCCAATCAGTGCTGCCAGGGTAAACGCAATAACACTTTGAAGTTTAACAGTTTCTTTAATATCATTTTGGTAAAAAGGTCAATTGCCTGTTAGAAATGTACTGTATTTGAAGGCCCTAGTAAAAGATACTGGTTCTGTTCATAATGTATTGTCTCCTGTCTTTCCACAAAATAATAGAAAATGCTCGACAGTGGGCTCGATAAGAACCCGGCTCGATAAGCCTGATCGATAAGTGATCGTTATCAATAAAGAATTAACGAGCTCCATCCCTACTTAAGAGTGTATATACAGATGTTCAAGGTTCAAGGTTCAAGTTTATTTAGTGTCCCTGAAGGGCAAATTGTGTTGCAGCATAGACAGTACATTAAACAATGAATGAAACAGTACAGACAACAAACAGTTCACATAGCGGATACCAGAGTAAAAGGTGCACACAACCATTAAAGTGCAGGCGTTTAAAGTGCTATGCGATAGGTCATAAAAGTGCGTGTGCATAGACATAGGCACAAGATAATACAGTGAAAAGTAAAACTGCTCATCATAAGGTTATATCCTCGATCTACCCACAGCAGCATTCAGTGTGTGAATAGAGACCGGGACAAAGGAATGTTTGTGCCTGTTTTTTGTGGCACAGGATGTATAAGTAAAGGGACCCAGAAGGGTACATTTGGTTACATTTGTACACGCATGGATTATGTTCTGTGTATCGCCCGCTCCCTTTTCTTGTAATGCCTGACCGCTGTTCTAATTACTGTCGGAATCTTAATGCACAGTATATTTCTCCGCCTTTCTCCCAGCGTTGTCAGTCAATGTCAGGACGAGAGAGAGAGACTACAGTAGTGTATGTCCCATGCCACCCAGAGGGCTGTGTGAGCAGTAATTGCAGTAGACTGAGTAGAGTGCAGTTAATGTGGGTCAGCAGTTGAGTGGAGCCCCAAGGGCTGGAGGAGAAGGGGGGGGGGGGTTCACACTATAGCCCATGGAGGGGTGCTGGGATGGGGGGCCCTCAGTTCACATCCCACCATGGCCCATGGAGGGGTACTGGGATGTGGTAAATGGTAAATGGTGCATTTATATAGCGCCTTTATCCAAGGCGCTTTACATAGATTGTGCATTACATTCACACACATTCACACACACATTCATACACCGATTGCGGCGGAAGCCATGCAAGGCACCAACCAGCACATCGGGAGCAATTTGGGGTTCAGTGTCTTGCGCCCCAAGGACACTTCGACACGTAGACAGTAGGAGGAGCCGGGATTCGAACCGCCGACCCACGGATCATTGGACGACCTGCTCTACCTCCTGAGCCACAGCCGCCCCCGATGATGGGCTAAAGAGCAGGAGTGTAACAGTTCTCAAACCGAATCGGAAAAGAATCGCCAACCAAATGTCCGCCGTCCCGAACTGCATTCCCTTCACCATGTTGGAGCTATAGTATAATGTCTAAACACAATCGGATACAGATCTTGCCGTTGCATCATGCTTTGGAATGTTTTTATTTTTGTTGGTACAGACAAAGCAGCGTCAGACGACTCACAGTGGCCTAGTATTTATTTGACTGACTGTATGAGGTTCTCAGGTTGTTGCTGAGAGTTGTTGCAAGAAGCTCCAGTGCAAGTCGGGTGTCGGGGGTATACCTACTGTATACCTGCTCTGCTGTGCTACTGTATATACTGTGCAACCTTATGTACAGTATGCAGGCTCTACAGGTTCAGGTGCAGGGCCTCTGAGTCAATAACCGACATCATCAACTGACCCCGCACGCCGGTCGTCATCTAAATAGTGTAACCATTGGCGCACATGTTGGTATGTCAGAAGCTGAACAGTGTAGGACAGGTGCATTTCATTTTAATTTTATCATTTTTACGCACGCACGCACGCACACACGCACACACACACACACACACACACACACACACACTCATCACTATTCTCTCTCATTCCCTCCCTCTCTCTTTCTCTCTCTCTCTCTCTCTCTCTCTCTCTCTCTCTCTCTCTCTCTCTCTCTCTCTCTCTCTCTCTAAGCCCCCCCCCATTAATAAACCATGCTCTCACTCTGCTCTCTCGACTATGGAGCCAATAAGGCCGGCTCTAATAGCTCTATATGCACAACAGCCATGAATGGAAAGAAGGAATTGGAACCTCTTCCTTTAACCCATTCTGACCTGAGATCAGATTCATACGAGGTTTTCCACTGGACACACACTGGTCTGATGAACCCATTCTGACCTGAGATCAGATTCATACGAGGTTTCCACTGGACACACACTGGTCTGATTAACCCATTCTGACCTGAGATCAGATTCTAAAATTGTCAGTCGTTCTTCGATAAAAAAAAAAAATAGCAAACCTACAAGCTCGTATCGCGCCACTCGGTGGCGCGATATGAGCTTGTAGATCTGCTATTTTTAAATAGCTAAAGCATGACATGATGCTGACACCAAAATGGGTGCCCGGTCAGAATGGGTTAAGGCTATACATACAGTATGTGTTCCATCCAGTAATCAATACGTCAACACAAACCTGGACACATCATCAGTGGACCCCCACTGTCTCATGGGGGTCCAGAGACAAGAGTGAGTGGGGAAGTTATGGCTGATGAGATAGTTGCTAACACTAGAAGGCTCTATAGGGCGCTGTATAGGGTTGCCCCCGGGCCTGAAGGCTCCTCTGAACCAGAAGTATAAAGTGCCAGATATCCTTCTGCGCCGCTGTCCTTCTGAACAGCCCATACGTCTCGGCCTCGGCGGGACATATTAGCGTAGCACAGTATTTAGTCTCTCTATACGACGTCCTCAGACGGCGTCTCCTCTCCAGTCATCTCTCTCGGTTCCCCATAATGCATCTGCCCAGCTCATTTGTGCTTTCTGCACCAGCATCTTTCTTTAGTACGTCCACGTATGTCGAGCGATGCCCGTGCGTTGGTTTTCCCGACAGTACAAGCTTTTCTACAAGCTTTTCTACAAGCTCACAAGCTTGTAGGTCTGCTATTTTTGAAAAATCGAAGAACGACTGACATTTTTTTTAATCTGATCTCGGGTCAGAATGGGTTAATCAGACCAGTGTGTGTGTCCAGTGGAAACCTCGTATGAATCTGATCTCAGGTCAGAATGGGTTAACCTATCTTCTCTGTTACTGTTGGTAATGCCCCGTAAGTAACAGTGTGGTTCTCAAAAAATATATATTTCAAAAGGACCCCCATAACTCTGAGAGTGTAACGAATGGAACCAAATGAACCTGTCCGTGGTTTCATTTGTATCCAAATTTGACTGAGGGACTGCCATTGGATTTGTGTTTGAACGTTTGGTTCCATGTCATGTGAAAGCATGGAATCATATGGACAATATGTTTGTTCCATGTCATGTGAAAGCATGGAATCATATGGACAATATGTCAAATTGACATATTGGTCTGACCCAGCGGTTTTGGAGATATGGCTCATAGAGTAATGTCTTGCAGAAAACAGCGAGTTGAGAAAACAGGCTTGAAAGGTTGACTTCTGTGGTCTCTAACATTACACCTATAGCTACATGTCTAAGCATTTATTTCATATTTACATGTCAATTTCAGCTCTGACACTTATTTCAGACATATGCTCTAGTATGTGAAGAGTCTGCCAACTCATTTTGAGAAAATTGGGATTAAGTTGGGATCGGAGGACACCACTGCAGCGGGCTCCAACTTGCCTGGGGTGACCATGGGGGCTGATGATGTCATCATGTGACCTGGGGGCTCGCCATGGGGTGTGTGATGGGAATTATGTGACGAAAACGCAATATCGTGGCGATATGTCTGCCGTGCATAGAGCCTATTTAGCGTCTTTAGTCTTTACCTCGCCAAGCCCTGCCGGCCATTCTTTCCATTTAGACCCGAGGATGTCTTCTCTAAATCATGACAGGTTTCTTGAAAAACCTCATGTTTCTATGTCAGCGGTTCTCACAGGGTTAAAAACCTCATGTTTCTATGTCAGTGGTTCTCAAATTATTTCATGTCAAGGAGCACTAGCATTTTATGTATTTTTCTATGTATATTTATATGTATTATATGCTTCTGACCCCCTCAGAAGCAAAGATTTGAGTTAAAAACGTCCCTAAGAAAATATACATTCAAAGATTTGCGCCACCTTTTCGCGCTAGCAGACCTGCAACCTCATACAAGCTTCAAAATAGCTCATAGCGCGGCACTCGGTGCCACGCTATGAGCTATTTTGAGCTATTTTCAATAGCTAAAGTTTATTATATTATTATATAATATATATCCATGCCAAACTTTGCACACAAACTTTGCACACATATAATAAATATTATTATTATTATTATTATATTGCGCCACCGAGTGGCGCGCTATGAGTTTGTAGATCTGCTATTTTTGAAAAAAAATCGAAGAACGACTGACATTTTTTAGAATCTGATCTCAGGTCAGAATGGGTTAATCAGACCAGCGTGTGTCCAGTGGAAACCTCGTATGAATCTGATCTCAGGTCAGAATGCTTTAAAACACCAAAAGGGGGTTCCCGGGCGGCGCTCATCACCTCCTCTGACCCGGCCTGGGAAGCCAGCGTTGACCTGCGGTCTGTTGGGTTGGTTGGGTTGACCCCTGCCTCATGGGCCGCGGCGGGGGGCGGGGGGGACGGGGGGACGGGGGAGGCCTTTCAGCCAGTCAAAGGCCTACTTCAGTCACCATGAAGCATTTATGAATCCGGGGCAGCTCCCTGCAGGGCTGCTTCCTATTCCATTCACAGCCTCTGTTATTCTCTGGGTTTTATTTTCTTTATTCCTCTTTTTCTTTTGCTCTCTCTCTCAAACATCCATCCAATCACACACCAGTGTTCGAGCACACGTGGAATACACATGAAACATACACGGGCATAGCCACAGACAGACGCACGCACGCACGCACGCACGCACGCACGCACGCACGCACGCAAACACAGACACGCACGCACACGCATGGATGTATTATGCATCGCCCCCCTCTTACAGTGGGTTTGTGTGTGTGTGTGTGTGTGTGTGTGTGTTCCTTTGCAAAACAACTCCAGCAGCAGACACTATCTCTCTGCTCTGAGCCATATCTCAGCCTTCTGGTTAAATGTTTGTGTTTAGAGGAGGAGCACACACATCTGTAAGCTCACAATGTCACAATGCGTCGCATCACTACATACCAACCTGTGAGCTTGCAGATCAACTATCCTCAGTCATTGTCGTATACCACGAGGAATAAAGGGTTTAACCCATTCTGAACGGGAACCCATTTTGGTGTTAGCATCATGTTATGCTTTAGCTATTTAAAAATAGCAGATCTACAAGCTCGTATCGCGCCACCGAGTGGCGCGATACGAGCTTGTAGGTCTGCTATTTTTGAAAAATCGAAGAGCGACTGACATTTTTTTAGAATCTGATCTCAGGTCAGAATGGGTTAAGCTGGTGTCCTAATCGTGCGTTGCATCATCCTGCACATATCTTACACGATTGTCCTCTCTGTAATCTCAAACGTGCACACACTACGAGATTTGAAAGTAACTGCATGCGTGTGCATCGCACAGTCATAGACTATATTATAGGACTTATATGAGGATCACTGTGCCTGGCTGCGTAGCGTAGTGACTCACATCATCACATCATAGTTTTGTAAAGAGGGCGGACTGCCACGCCCCCCTGCTGTTCATTTTGATGGAAGTTGCTCAGTGGCGTTTTGGAGCAACCAGAAGAACGCTCTACTTTTTTTTAATTAATTTTTATCCCATGATTTTGTAACTCATTTTTCCACCCCTGTGTCAATTATCTAATGTGATCCTGGGCTCTACACACACCCGGCCTCCGCCAACCTGGGGAGAGCAACGGACTTGAACTCATGCTTCCTTCATGCATGAGTGTCCAAGTTGCTCCTTTTCACCTGACAGGGGGGGAGTTTCCCTGGTTGGACGTAGCGCGTGGAAGTAACACGTTATTCCAACCAGTTCCTTTCCCCTCCATCAGGCGTCCCGGCTGGCCAGGGGGAGGCAGTTTAGAGACCAGGATTACTGCATGTTTTTTGTGAGGGTACCTACCCTAGGGGACACTGGGAGAACAATGCAAACTCCACACAGAAAGACCCTTTCGCCAACCCCGCCTTCGGGTATGGGCACTGATGACGCGGAGGAGAGAGCACGCCCACCCCCCCAGCGCCCACAGCGTCCCCAGCGGGGAATCGAACCCAGGACCTTCTAGCTGTGAGGCGACAGCACTATACCGACTGTGCCACCGTGCCCCCCTACTTCCGCATTTTTAACCCTATACACCAACATGTGGTGCCCAATATGTGGAAGTGCTCAACGTTAAACCCCGGCTGCAGCAGGCAGCTTCACCGTTGGCCATGCAGCCTTTCTGCATGGGACTTTGGATCACATGTGATGTGATAAAGTGCCCATTGGCACATAGGTCTCCACCAGGGCAGGTCAGGTCAGGTTGTGGCCTCCTGGTGGCGCCATAACAGGCCGTTGAGGAATATCTTGGGGCAGAGGTTCGTCGTTGGCATCCAGGGAGTGTGTGTGCAAAGTTTGGCATGGATCGGGCCAACGGTGCCGGAGATTAGCTGATAACGGACGGACGGACACACACACACACACACACACACACACACGGACGGACGGACGGAAGGACACACACACACACACACACGGAAGGACACACGGACGGAGTGCAAAACATACTCCCCCCTATGGAGACAACAATGGGGGCCAGGTTTAACTTGCTGTGTGTGTGTCTGGGAGCACGGCAGACAAGTGGTGTTCTTGCCACATATCGACACGCACGGCCTCGGCCTGTCCAAAGCATCCACACAGGCTGCTATACTGCATGCCAATAGTCCTCCCGTTCGCTTCCCTCCGTGTAGAGACCTGTCTCTCTCGCGGGCGCAGTGTGCCCGCCCGCGGCTTTTATATGTGGTTCATATGCAGTATTGCTTTATTTTTTTAACCCATTCTGAGCTGAGATCAGATTCATACGAGGTTTCCACTAGGACACACACTGGTCTGATTAACCCATTCTTCTGACCTGAGATCAGATTCTAAAAGAATGTCAGTCGCTCTTCGATTTTTCAAAAATAGCAGACCTACAAGCTCGTAGCGCGCCGCTCGTAGCGCGCCACTCGGTGGCGCGCTATGAGCTTGTAGATCTGCTATTTTTCAATAGCTAAAGCATAACATGATGCTAATACCAAAATGGGTTCCCGTTCAGAATGGGTTAATATATATATATATATACGTTTTGGCTGGAAGGTTGTTGTTGTTGCCGAGACGCTGTTTTCGTAACATATAGAGAAAGCCACACTTAAACGTGAACACATAATATATTCTCATTGGCTCTGGCCACTGCTGTGTGTTGAGCCTGGGAGTGCATTGACTCTTAAATAGGTGAAGCACTATCTGCAGAAGCGTGTGTGTGTGTGTGTGTGTGTGTGTGTGTGTGTGTGTGTGTGTGTGTGTGTGTGCGCGTGCGTGTGCGCTTGTGCGTGCGTGCGTGCGTGCATACGTACGTACGTACGTACGCGTGTGCATGTGAGGTCCACTCTTTGCCCTTTGTTCCTCGTCTTGACAGCCCACCACCTGGGACATTCTGCCACATGCTGCATGGCTGAGCCTCTCAGGCCCCGCGCTACACCACGGGAATGACAACACACAGCCAACCCTCTCCCATACACATACAGTATATAATATATAATAATAATACACTCTATGCTCGCGGAATCGCCAACGCCGCACTGTATTACTAAAAGCCAACCCTCCCACGTACTGTATGCATGCGCACGCACATGCAAAGTGCCATCGGAATCGTAAATTCCCCCCTCACTATAACCCGACGACGCGCTATAGCCCCCCCCATAAGGTTGCCATTTGGAATGGCTAATGCCACACCACACCAGAGGCCTGCTCGAACACACCAGTACAGTAGGTGGAACTGGAATCTTAATGTATAGGATAATAGTGCGGCCGCGCTCTGCCTGTCCGGCACACGCACAGACCGGCCGCATTAAACACCACTAGCATTCTGCAACAAGTCCACCTTTGTCCGACAACCCAATCATAATGCCTCCAAGGCTATGTTAAAACAGAGATCCTGCACCACGGGAATCATCATAACGGCCATGCTCTAGCGCTATAAGCTAAGAGTTATCCCCGCTAATGCGCCGGGCCGGGCTGCATGGGCCCGCACACCGCAACAACTCGAAAATGCGCGTCACGTTGCTAATGCTCGGCTAAGGGCCAATTAGTCATCGGGCCCCGGTACTCGGGGGGGACTCGGTTGCGTTACGCTCGCGCACGTGGGCCTCATCAAAGGGACTTTGGGATATGTGGATGGTTGCCTATCCCATTTAGGCAATTCTTCTGAAAGAATATATATTCAAAGATCCGTGCTGCATTTTTCTACACATTCTTCAAAAATAGAACACCTACACAAGCTCGTAGCGTGCCACCAGAGTGGCTCGCTATACGAATGTAAAGGGTTGAGAATGTTCCGCGGTCACGAGAGCGGAAGTGCTGACCGGGTGTAACTCCTCGCTTCGGGAGGAGTATAGTCTTGACTAAAGGCTTGCCGATCGAGTAGATGAGATTTCGGGTTTAAAAGATAAGCTTAGGCCCCAAATGGAGTCCATGTCCCCGTGTCTCACGTCGGTGTCTGACTGACTGTGCAGTTTGGATTGTTTTCTGTGCGGCTGACGGAGACTGGCCCCACGTATACCGCTCCACTGTTTCAGCCCTCCTCCTCTGCGGGGATTATGGAAGGATTAATGGCGAGATAGCCCCCTCTTCTCACGCTCTCTCTCTCTCTCTCTCTCTCTCCGTGTGTGTGTGCGTGTACGTGCGTGCGTGTGTGTGTGTGTGTGTGTGTGTGTGTACGCGCATGTGTGTGAGGCTCAAGCAGTTACCACCACCATTCAAAGTGAATCCAGAACAACATGTTTTTTCCTTCCTCTCTTCTTATCAGGTTGTTTTGTCATTTCGTTCGTCTGCCGTCTATGGTGTCGACCGGCAAGGCCAAGTGGAGAAAGTAAATATCTCTTTGTTGGCTCCTTACCTGTGTCCCTCTCTCTCTCTCTCTCTCTCTCCCCCAGGCTGCTGTTTTGTCACATATTACACAAGGAAAGCCGCCCTTGAAGCCCAGAATGCACTGCATAACATAAAGACCTTAACAGGGGTAAGTGTGCGTCCTCCTCAGGCCTCCTCTGCCTACACCCAGCCTCCCCTAATTGCACACTCACAGCAGCACCCCCGGAGCCCTCTCACACCACCGACACGCTTTCTGCTCGTGCGTGCGTGCGTGCATGCGTGCGTGCGTGCGTGCGTGCGTGCGTGCGTGCATTTGTGTGTCAGCCTGTCTACCGTTGCACAGTTTTGCCCCAAAATCTGGAGTGTTCATTTATATCTCAAAGAGTCCAAATACGTTTTGATTGATTGATTGATTGATTGATTGAAATATTTATTAGCAGTTTGCAGAACTACAGTACATTACAAGCACAAACTCAATACAAAGACATGTTAACTGTGAGTGGAACGACCCAATTGAGCATTACACTTGTTTACAAGAGGGTCCACCTTGTTCAATTCATCAAAACATTTAGAGACGTACAATTAGACACTTCTATATAGTCAAAGAACAGAACGGGAATTCATCATAAAGGAGGTAAAAAGGGGAAGAGAAACATATACAGTGAGGGGGTAAAGGGGTGGGCGATGGGGGGGGGGGGGGGGGGTCCATGACTGACTGTAAAATATATAGATATATCTATATATAGATATATATATTTATTGTCTCTTTATCAATGCCTGTGAGTGCAGCTGGACTTTGGACAAGAACGCTATTCTCCGTCAACATATAGTGATATAGATAATTGACTTTGCGTTAGCTGCTTCCTATAACAACAACAAAATAAAACATTTAAAATAATAATACACGTGAGTGCACCAAAGTATAGTTGTTGTAGCGCATTGTTTCGACCCGGGACGTTGCCTGGACGTTGCCTTATCCTGGTGGATTTTGTTTTTGTTTTTTAAGCATCATGTTATGCTTTAGCTATTGAAAAATAGCAGATCTACAAGCTCATAGCGCGCTACGAGCTTGTAGGTCTGCTATTTTTGAAAGAATCGTTAAAATGTGGCGCAAATCATTGAATACAGAGCGAACATTTTTAACTAAGACCTTTGCTTCTGGGGGGGGGGGGGTCCCTGGAACTACATATTTTGAGATGGGGGTCCGTGGACCAATGGAGATAATTCTGGGGGTACTTGACATGAAAAACGTTGAGCACCACTGACATATAGAAACATGGGTTTTTCAGAAAGATGTTAGGATTTAGAAGCCTTTTTTTTGTAAAAAAAAAAATGGGTTAACCTGCCAGGTCTAAAAGATGTGCAGATATGCAGTACTTTACCCTGTTCACTTGTTCACAATGAAACCACCACCAGCCAAGCAGAGTTTAACCCATTCTGAACGGGAACCAATTTTGGTGTTAGCATCATGTCATGCTTTAACTATTGAAAAATAGCAGATCTAGGTCTGCTATTTTTGAAAAAAATCGAAGAACGACTGACATTTTTAGAATCTGATCTCAGGTCAGAATTGGTTCATCAGACCAGTGTGTGTCCAGTGGAAACCTCGTGTGAATCTGATCTCAGGTCAGAATGGGTTATCTCAGGGGTTCTCAGGCCAGGGGCAGGTTATATGGACTCTCTGCCAACGTCTTCCAAACAGACAGATGGGGGTGAAGGTTTGAGAGGACAGATGAAGTCCATGTAATGATCAAGGCTGGCTTTGCCGTCTCCACCCCTCACCAAATATCCACTCTCGAGAATAAAGGAAAATGCAGTATAATACAAAATGCATACAGAAGTACAAAATACTGAAACGGCTGGCCGTATTATATCCCCTATTAGTATATGATACAACATGCATGACTAGGAATTGTCAAAGAAGTATCCAACACAACCTATAGCTCTTTCTCTTAACCCTGGTTTTAACCACCCTGGGCAAGACCTACGCGGAAGTTGCGGGATTTTAGCGGAAGTATTGCCCAAGGAAATTACGTTGATGCTTTTACAAATCAGTTTACATTCTCCGTGAATGAGTTGTGATTGGTCGGGGAAAATATTGTATCCGGGGGGAAATACATTTGACGGATGTTCCGGAGGATACATCCGCCGATAGCTTCTCTGCGTTTACGTTGTGACCTGCAGGCTTTTCTTTTTGCAGATAAGTATAAGCCTTGGACCGAGGCTATAGGTTTTAATGTTCGGTACAACAGGACAACATCTTGTCTGATAGCTCCACTGTTCTCTCCCCTATAGCCCTGGAGCAAGGGGGGGAGAGGGAGTAGATAGGAATTTATTCATCCCCCTCCTCCTGCCTCCTTCTGTCTCTTAGACTTCGGTGGATATTTAAAGGCCCCTAAATCCTCCGTCCGGGCCTATATTGGCTCCTTTCCTTGCTCTCTACTTGGCTGCGCCGGCTAACTGGATTCTCACCAGTCGAGTGCCTTCGCCGGGCCGGCCGCCTTCCCCCGGCAGTCAGATCAGTGGATAGGCCTCCTGGGCAAGGCAGTGTGTCTGTTGATGCTATCTCACGAGGGCTATAATCAGGATCCGTGCTTGTGCGCCATTTGACTCTGAGTCAAGATTGTTTTTTTTTCCCCCTTGCAGAGTCGTGGCGTCAATGTTAATTGCTTGTGGAATAAGTGTGTCAAACACACACAGCCCGTTTCACCTGAACCCATTCAGGACGGGAGACCCCTTTTGGTGTTTTATATGCACTATGCATGCATGTTATACTTTAGCTATTCATAAATAGCAGATCTACAAGCTCGCACATACACATACAAGAGCTTGTAGATCTGCTATTTTTTTTTAATCGTGAAAATGTGGCGCACATCTTTGAATATATATTATTTCAGAGCGATGTGGGGGATGTCCCCGATACCAGATCTTCATATATGGAGGTGACCGGTTCTGACAATCCATATGTTGATCTGACCTCATCAAACCCTGTACACTCCATATATGGCCAGTACAGAATTCAGCATGTTTATCTGACCCCCCCCCATGCCAAAGCGCCAGCGCTCGCCCAGCTGTCTGCCGTCAACGAGGCGGATGTGTGCACGCGACCTCGCCCTTTAGGACGTCTTACTGGTTATTGTTATACTCTATTGTTTTCCCCTCACAACACACACTCTTGACATTCGCACCCGGTCTCTTCGGTCTGCCTCCTCCCTCACCCTGAAAGTCCTCCCAGCCCGTCTGTCCACCATGGGGTCAAGAGCCTTCAGCCGCTCTGCCCCTCACCTCTGGAACTCCCTCCCCCCCCCCCTGACCTCAGAAACATGGACTCTCTCACCATATTCCAAACTCACCTCAAAAACCCACCTGTTTAGGCAGGCCTATGACTCTGTGTGACCTGCATGTCTTCTGCTGTAAGCTGTGTTTTGTTCTGCCTTTAGCTGTGTTTTTTGTACTGTTTTTAACCTGTACGGCGACCTTGAGTGCCCTGAAAGGCGCCTTATAAATAAAATGTATTATTATTATTATTAGTAGTAGTAGTATGAGGTGCACTGGCAAAGAATTCCACCGACATTCTTAAAATGTTTGGGGTTGGTTGACAAATGATTAGGATAGGAGTAACCTACCTAACTTCCACTGTGATTGGCCGAGCTTTGCTTAACGTTTGTATAGTAGCTAATTGGCTGTTGTTGGTTACGTAACCAATCTATGTTTTACAATCGTTTATAAAGACATAAATGCCCTTGCAGGGGCAGAAGACCAAATTGACATTGAGGTCTTGTTACCACATTACTAATTAATTTAAAATGTAATAAATCATGTTCTGTGCATGATATCCTGTTCTACCCCCATTACTGTACAGGCATGAATGCATTGAATGCATGTGTTCCCTGAACACCTGCATTCAACGTGTGATTTATGCATGAATGAGGAAAACAACATGAGGAGATGAAGGTTGTGGTGTAGACCGTCAGGAACGACACGCCACTCTCACCCCTGTGTAGGTGTGAAATAGCCGCGAAGAAGACAAACGCCTTAGTGCTTTTTAGGATTATGGTAATGAAATCGCCTTTCTCACTCTCTCTCTCTCTCTCTCTCTCTCTCTCTCTCTCTCTCTCTCTGATTCTCTGTCGTTCTAGGCATTATCCATGCCAGCTTTCATCTCCTACCATTGGTTGCAAATCACATGTGACGAGGGGAAAAAAAACACTGCAGTTCGCACAACGGGCTGAGTCAATAGACACAGAATGGCCGCCGCGCTCTAAAGTGATTCTGCAGGGTTTACCGCTTTGAATAGGGTCTCGGCGGCAAAGTCGGAAATAGGACAAAGTTGGCTAACCAGACAACCTTGCCCGGGGGGGGGGGGGGGGGGAGAGAGAGGAGAGAGAGAGAGAGAGAGAGAGAGAGAGGCTGGAGGACACAGGCAGACGAGATGAGTCACACAAATGGATGACTAGCACAGTGACTTAATTGCTGAGGTGAGATGAAAGGACCGGCGGAGAGACAGAGAGGTGAGCGGAGGTGATCTGCAGATGGAGAGACAGAGAGGTGAGCGGAGGTGATCTGCAGATGGAAGGGAGGGAAAAAAGACAAGTGGAGAGTGGAGCACTCCAGCACGCTCCAGGGCAAAGCAATAAACGGGCCACAGTTAAAAACCAATACCTGCTTATTAACTTCCTCGCTCTCCCCTCGCTTGTAAAAAGCCAGCGGAACAATGTTTATATTGGCACTCTTTCCCTCCCCTTCTCTCTCCCCCCTCTCTCTCGTTGTTTTTCCGGACGCCCTGATTCGGTGAGATAGATACAATCACAGTCAGAGTTGGGCCGAGGCCACGTCGAAGGTAGCTGGCAGACAGTGCCGAACTGGCAGCCATGTTGGGTTAGGGCAGGAACTGTTTAATGGCAGCCATGTTGGGTTAGGGCAGGAACTGTTTAATGGCAGCCATGTTGGGTTAGGGCAGGAACAGTTTAATGGCAGCCATGTTGGGTTAGGGCAGGAACAGTTTAATGGCAGCCATGTTGGGTTAGGGCAGGAACAGTTTAATGGCAGCCATGTTGGGTTAGGGCAGGAACAGTTTAATGGCAGCCATGTTGGGTTAGGGCAGTAACAGTTTAATGGCAGCCATGTTGGGTTAGGGCAGGAACAGTTTAATGGCAGCCATGTTGGGTTAGGGCAGTAACAGTTTAATGGCAGCCATGTTGGGTTAGGGCAGGAACTGTTTAATGGCAGCCATGTTGGGTTAGGGCAGGAACTGTTTAATGGCAGCCATGTTGGGTTAGGGCAGGAACAGTTTAATGGCAGCCATGTTGGGTTAGGGCAGTAACAGTTTAATGGCAGCCATGTTGGGTTAGGGCAGGAACAGTTTAATGGCAGCCATGTTGGGTTAGGGCAGGAACTGTTTAATGGCAGCCATTTTGGGTTAGGGCAGGAACAGTTTAATGGCAGCCATGTTGGGTTAGGGCAGGAACAGTTTAATGGCAGCCATGTTGGGTTAGGGCATGGAACTGTTTAATGGCAGCCATGTTGGGTTAGGGCAGGAACAGTTTAATGGCAGCCATGTTGGGTTAGGGCAGGAACTGTTTAATGGCAGCCATGTTGGGTTAGGGCATGGAACAGTTTAATGGCAGCCATGTTGGGTTAGGGCAGGAACAGTTTAATGGCAGCCATGTTGGGTTAGGGCAGGAACTGTTTAATGGCAGCCATGTTGGGTTAGGGCAGTAACAGTTTAATGGCAGCCATGTTGGGTTAGGGCAGGAACAGTTTAATGGCAGCCATGTTGGGTTAAGGCATCGAACAGTTTAATGGCAGCCATGTTGGGTTAGGGCAGGAACAGTTTAATGGCAGCCATGTTGGGTTAGGGCAGGAACAGTTTAATGGCAGCGATGTTGGGTTAGGGCAGGAACTGTTTAATGGCAGCCATGTTGGGTTAGGGCAGGAACAGTTTAATGGCAGCCATGTTGGGTTAGGGCAGGAACAGTTTAATGGCAGCCATGTTGGGTTAGGGCAGTAACTGTTTAATGGCAGCCATGTTGGGTTAGGGCATGGAACAGTTTAATGGCAGCCATGTTGGGTTAGGGCAGGAACTGTTTAATGGCAGCCATGTTGGGTTAGGGCATGGAACAGTTTAATGGCAGCCATGTTGGGTTAGGGCATGGAACAGTTTAATGGCAGCCATGTTGGGTTAGGGCAGGAACAGTTTAATGGCAGCCATGTTGGGTTAGGGCAGTAACAGTTTAATGGCAGCCATGTTGGGTTAGGGCAGGAACAGTTTAATGGCAGCCATGTTGGGTTAGGGCAGGAACAGTTTAATGGCAGCCATGTTGGGTTAGGGCAGGAACAGTTTAATGGCAGCCATGTTGGGTTAGGGCAGGAACAGTTTAATGGCAGCCATGTTGGGTTAGGGCAGGAACAGTTTAATGGCAGCCATGTTGGGTTAGGGCAGGAACAGTTTAATGGCAGCCATGTTGGGTTAGGGCATGGAACAGTTTAATGGCAGACCCACCGCTTCAGACTCCATCTTGGCCCGTAGCACTTGCCCTATAGCCACAACGACCTTACAGGCGTATGCAAAGGCTCAACTTATGTAACTTAGATAGCATTTTATGTGCTATCACACATTTTATGTGCGTAGCACTATATAGTAGTATATACTGTGTGCATAGTTCATATAAATTCCACTGTTACGTTCGTAGCTTACGTATATGATTCATGATAACAATTACATGGTGTATTGCCATGTTTTAGTTTTTATTCTCTAATGTAAATCGCTCTCGATTAAGAGCGTCTGCTAAATGCCTAAATAGTAAAATTTAAGGCTGCATGGATATCCGAAACGTTTATCCTGATGTAGAGAAATAAACCTGTTGAAAATGGATTCTTGGTGTGTGGTGGGACCTCTTCACCTATTCTACAATGTTGATTTAAGCTGAAGTCAGAGAATGGTGGTCAAGTACGTTTTCTATTAAAACCTCTAGATTTAAGATGCGTTCAGACCTGAATACAGTGTGTGTATGTATATATATATATATATTCGCCTCGGTTCGTCACGTATGTAGCCTACCGCTGCAGGTTGCGCCGCGACCGCTATAGCGCAGCTTCTCGTCTTTGCATTGGCTTTGTATGTAACCGCGCCGCTCTAACCATCCGAGTCATGCCCAAAACTTCTGAAATAGTAAATTATGCCTAGGACATATTTGAATATTATAACCACACCTGGGTCAAATCATCAGTAATCGGCGGTCTAGGACTCTCCAAAATCGTTACGGAAGAATATATAAATATAATTAGTGTGCAACATTTACTTTTACTCTTACATCGTACATTTCAGAGCCTGTACTTATTTTTCTTTATACTTTCACATGAGTTTTAGGTTGATTGAGTACTTCTACCGAAGTAATTTATTACAGTAACTGTACCACACACTAACACACACACACACACACACACACACGCATGCAGGTGCACACACACACACACACACACACACACACACACACACACACACACACACACACACACACACACACACACACACACACACACACACACACACACACACACACACACACACACGCATGCATGCACGCACGCACGCACGCATGCAGTTAAAGCTTTTCTGCCAGACAAGGTTGTCTGAGATTTTCCACTAAATTGAACTCCTTCATTAGAGGCTGACAGATGTCTAAATGTCCGACGCCCTCCCACGCCCGCTCTCCTGTCTGGCTGAGGAGGGTGAGGGTATCTCACGGTATGGGGGGGGGGGGGGTGTCCTCTGGTGTCCTCCAGCTGCGAAAAGTTATCTTGTCTCCTTGTTTGCTCCCTCTCTCTCTCTCACTCTCTCATTCCCTCTCTCTCTCTCTCTCCCCATCTCTCTCTCTCTCTCTCTCTCTCTCTCTCTCTCTCTCGCTCTCTCGCTCTCCGTCTCCCCTTCCCTTTGCTATTATTTAACGATCCAGATGATGAAAAAGGCTGTTTGATTTTTTGGTTGGATTTTTGTCTCGTGGATATTTCGTTAGGAGGGGTGTGTCCCTTTGTGTAGGCATGAGGATGGGTAATCATTTAGCCTTTTGGGGCCTTTATGATGTACATGAGGTGATCAGTGGAGCCCTGTGTGTCCCAGACCCATCACAGAGGCAGAGGCCAGCGCCGAGCTCGATGAGAAGCGTGGGGCTCATTAAAAGCCACCGCTGCACAGAGCGCAGCGCGCGCATGCCCGCGCGCACTGCACGTCGCACACACTTATTGTATATACGTGCATGCACGCGCGCACTGCACGTTACACACACTTCTTGTATACGTGCATGCCCGCGCGCACTGCACGTCACACACACTTCTTGTATATACGTGCATGCGTGCGCACTGCACGTCACACACACTTCTTGTATATACGTGCATGCGTGCGCACTGCACGTTACACACACTTCTTGTATATACGTGCATGCCCGCGCACACACGTCACACACACTTCTTGTATATACGTGCATGCCCGCGCGCACACGTCACACACACTTCTTGCCCATACACACTCCTCTGGCCCCCCTCACCCCATCCCCCATACCTTTCTGCCAGCGAGATAATTAGTAACGCTCGGCTGGCAGAATACAGATTCAAAGTTGCGCGTTGTTCATGCACTGAAAGGCGCGTCAAAGAGCTCATCAGAGGGCTGCGGGGGGGCGGGGCGGGGGGGGGGGGGGGCGGGGGGGGGGGGTGAAGGCAAAAAGATATCTCCGGCAAGGTCAGGGTTTAAAACTCCTTCCCTGCCACGTTCAAGTTCATTAACCCGTTTTGGTCCGCGAGCCATGCTTGCGCCTCGCAGCACCTCGCAACGCCTCCTCTTTCCCCGTGTTAAAAACAAGGAAGCGCACCACAGCTCAGTGGACATTAAATATAGGCTACCATGTTTTATAAGTCATATAAAAACATTACTCACACCCAAATGAAAATATAAACTTCACAGATTATAGATCACATGGAATTATAACAATCTGTTGAGTATTGCCTGAATAATGCCACTATAAAATCTCAACTTTTATCGACGCGCCATTGCGCTGAGAACCTTGTGGAGCCTGGCGGTGTACCTATACTGGTGAGTGCGCTCAGTGCGCGCACCGAAAATTCAAAGATCTGCAATCTCATGCGCTGCGTTGTGCATATTGGCTGAGTATAATGGCACGAATTAAACTAGGCCTATAGATTTATTTTGGCGATGCGGAGAATTGATTTTGCCGTTGCCAGCGATATCTTTTTGTTTTTCTTGTCTGAACTCTGAAGACTGACCTGTTCCATCACTGTGAACTCCCATGCAGCAGAGCAGCTCCTACAGACCCAGACCAAAACACCTTTTCTCTTTGGCATTTAATTGCACCTAATTGTATTATTGTAATTATGTAGCCTATATTATTTGCCTGTGTTTTTTCTTTTAATGTTTTTTTTTGTGCGCCGATGGTGATGCTCCACTTGTTTCAGCCTGTAGGCCTACAGCACTTTGGTCAGCTTTTATTGTTTTAAATGTGCTATATAAATAAAGTTTGATTTAGGCCTATATTGGAGCAGGTGCTGGCAAATAACTAATTACTGTAATGCCATGCAGTGAAGTTGCGCAAATGCAATTAGCAAGCGGAGCTGCTCTCATGCGCTCTGCACTGTCTGCAGCACAATGACTGCAGATCTCTTCTTAAAGTTTACTTATTATGGTTTACTTTCAACCATAAACCATTATGATTGACAAACCTTGGATTATAATTCTTCATCGACCAACAGCGCATGCAGCATGACTATGAGGTAATTTAACTATGTGGGATTTCTCCATCGGCATCACATGTCGATAAAAATGGGATTTCACTAGTGGCATTATTCAGGCAATACTCAACAGATTGTTATAATTCCAAGTGATCTATAATCTGCGAAGTTTATATATTTTTTCCCATACGCACACTCACAGTCACATTAACTTTATGATCAATCAAATTAACCGTGGTTGATTTTATTTCTGACAAGTGTCAGGCTTGAAGAGTTCATTCATGTTACCGTTCGTTTACAATTGACAGAGGAGTTTTGATTATATATTTTTTTATTTGATGGAGAGGTAATGCCTTTTCAGGCGCTGTTTAATTGTTAAATAAAAGACCAATCCAATATGCGCTCCTCTCTATCTTCTGCAGCTATATTGGTGTTTTATTTTAAGCCTATAGTTCATTGGTCAGCCCTAAAGGCTTATCGTTTAAAATAAATGATACCAATCCAAGCATGCCTTTCTCTCTGCTATAGCGTTGTTTAAACCAAAGAGTCACTGCTCGTATCGCGCGCCTCGCATCGTGCATCGCGCACCCCCCCCCCCCCCCGTTGGGTTTCGAAGTGTCGAAGATCGAAACAAATTTATATCGAAGCGTCGATCATCAAAAACGTAATCGAAGGTCAGCCCTAGTACCTACCCTATAGGGGACACGGGGAGAACATGCAAACTCCACACAGAAAGGCCCTTTCGCCAACCCCCGCCTTCGGGTATGGGCACTGATGCCCATACGGAGGAGGAAACAAGCCGCCAGCGCCCACAGCGTCCCGAGCGGGAATCGAACCCGGGACCTTTCTAGCTGTGAGGCGACATTCTGTATGATCACCTCAATCTGAGCTTCAATTTCCGAGATAGACGCCACTAAAGATCGTCGCTAAAGATACAGCGGACGGAGGGGAAATATTCAACAACGCGGTAAACATCGTACTAGCGGTGATGCTGGATGCATTATACAGTAAACTAATGGCTCGTTCAATGTCGTCCTCTAGGCCATGTGGGACTTATTCTAATGTCGTTCAATGTCATTTTTTTGCAGAATATGATTTTTAAATATGACATTTAGACCTGAGGACGATTCTTCAAATGTCTTTTTGGTACAAATACCTGAACAGTGAATATTCTAAAATGGAAGATGAGCTCAAAAATAAATTGATGAAATAGAATATCTCTATAAAGATGCCTGTCAAAATCCCTGAACATATTTTATTGTTCCAACTACATTTCATAATGTTAAGAGGGAGTTGTCTTTTCTCTTACTGTGCGACAGAACAAAATACCTTCTTTTAAATAGTTTTTTATATTATTATTATTTAAAGTAAAGTAAAGTAGTTACTTTCATAATTTAATGTAAAGTAAAGTAACAAATTACTTTTTTAGATAAGTAACGATAACTATAATTCCTTACTTTTTAAAAGTAACTTCCCCAACACTAATATATATATATATATATATATATATATATAATATATATATATATCCCTTTAATCCTGAATTTCATTAGTTATCATCCAGTCTAACCCATTTCGACCTGAAGGACGTCGATTCTACAAAATGTCTTCTAAAATCCACTGACACTTTCTGATAAAGCCATGTTTCTGTGTCGGTGGTGCTCAAACTTTTTCACGTCAAGGATCCCCAAAAATCTATGAAATAGGCCGCCGAACCCCCCATCTGTTGTTTTTAACTCAAGATTTGAGTTAAAAACGTTCGCTCTGAAAGAATACATTCAAAGATTTGCGCCACGACCTTCAAAAACAGCAGATCTACAAGCTCGGTGCCGCGCTACTACACACAGCTTGTAGTTCCGCTATTTTTCAATAGCTAAAGAATAACATGATGCTTAACCCATTCTGACCCGTTTTGGTGTTAGCATCATGTCGTGCTTTACCTATTGAAAAATAGCAGATCTACAAGCTCATATCGCGCCACCGAGTGGCGCGATACGAGCTTGTAGGTCTGCTATTTTTTTGAAAAATCGAAGAACGACTGACATTTTTAAGAATCTGATCTCAGGTCAGAATGGGTTCATCAGACCAGTGTGTGTCCAGTGGAAACCTCGTATGAAACCATGCATTCAGTTTCCGTGTCATCACACTCGCATGAGTGTTATCCTATATATCGCCTGGAGGATGTTATGCAACAACCTGAAAGGTCAGACCTCGGACAAGTGGTTTATAAAAGTGAAGGCCATGCCCAGAAATGGAGGCAGCTGACCATTTGACAGGGCAGAAATGTGTTCTCCGCACGCACGCACGCACGCACTCACAGACACGCACACACAGACACGCACAGACGCGCGCACACACTGAGCCATTCCCACCCACCGCAGTGTCATTACAGAGGCTCATTATTGAAATCAATTCAATTAAAGGCTGTAATTGCCGTATAGTGAAACTCAAACGCTATCGCAAACAGAACCGTTATAGGAAGGCAAACCTCATCGGCACACACACCGCAGACTTAAAACAAATATGAATCGTTTTGTTTCAAATTAACTTCTTTATAACCCCGCTCCCGCAACCCCTTCCTTGCGTGTATGTTTAACTTTAAGCCCATTGATTCGAGTGGGGGGGGGGGGGGGGGGCGTTGTTAAATGCGGACTAACTATGTTAACCCATTTAGACCCGAGGTCGATGAAAAGAGAAGTGCTTCTAAATGTTTCTGTGGTTTCTGTGGTGCTCAACCCCTAGAATGTTCTGTATTTGGCCGTCGACCCCCCATCTGGAAATATGCTGTTCCATGGACCCCCCCCCCCCCCCCAGAAGCAAAGATTTGAGTTAAAAACGTTATATAATATAATCAAAGATTTTCTTTCTCTCTCTCTCTCTCTCTCTCTCTCTTTTTTTATTACCATTGTTATAAATATTATGGAATATGTAAGTTTAACTGTTAGTGGGAAAGTGGAACATTTCAACAACAAAAAGAAAATGAAAAAAAAGAGGAACTGGGTGGGGATTTTTTTTATAACTGTCCTCACATTTTCACGATCTTTCATAAAAAATAAATAGCAGATTGCTGCGCTATACGAGCTTGTAGAATGTAGATCTGACGGGGGTTCCCGCCCTGAATGGGTTAAATATACTTAGAGTTGTTAGCGCAGGGGAACTCGACACAGCATAGCTAATAGCCAAATCCTTAAATAACAGCATAGCCAAATCCCTCAATCATTTGGCTCACACACTCACACTCACACACACACACACACACACTCACACACACACACACACACACTCACACTCCGGGTTAATTGTTTACAGAGCTAAATGAAGTGGAGATAATGCAGGCTAACTGTGTGCTAAGCAGCGCTAGACAGGAGATATTATGAAAGACAATTTGATTTATAGTCACTTGTTAGCTTAAAGGAATTAAAGTCATGTTCTATCTGTATCAACATTAGTGTGTTTGAGCAGCGGAGTGAGTGAGTGAGAGGGAAGTGGAGGGACTGTGTGGGCCGCGGCGTGAGTGCGTGTACGTGTACGCGTGCATGCGTGTGTGTGTGTGTATGTGTGTGCGCTCGTGTGTGTCCGTGTGTGTGTGTGTGTGTGTGTGTGTTTGGCCGTCTCAGCCACCGGTCACCAATATTGAATCCCGACTGTGAGGGCCATCTGTCTGACTTTGAGCAGACCAGCTCACCGTCCGTCACACGGTTTGCCCTCTCGGAGGAGATAGGACAGAGAGGAGAGGG
>NC_139714.1:21181395-21233895 GCF_964188405.1 Protomyctophum parallelum | reverse complement strand
GTTAATTTATTAAAAATAAGAAGCTGGAAAAACACATGTACATAAGTATTCACACTCTTGACTTAGTACTAAGTTGAGGCACCTTTGGAAGCAATTACAGCCTTAAGACCTTTTGAGAATGATGCTACAAGCTTGGCACACTTGAATTTGGGGTATTTTCCCCCTTTTTCTCTGCAGATCCTCTCAAGCTCTGTCAGGTTAGACGGGGAGCGTCGCTACACAGCTATTTTCAGGTCCTTCCAGAGATGCTCAATGGGGTTCAAGTCTGGGCTCTGGCTGGGCCACTCAAGGACTTTCACAGAGTTGTCCTAAAACCAATCCTTCGTTATCTTAGCTGTGTGCTTGGGGTCGTTGTCCTGTTGGAAGGTGAATCGTTGACCAAGTCGGAGGTCCTCAGCGCTCTGGAGCAGGTTTTCATCCAGGATGTCTCTGTACACTGCTCCATTCATCTTTCCCTCTATCCTGACAAGTCTCCCAGTTCTTGGGAGACTTGTTCTCCCCACAGCATGATGCTGCCACCACCATGCTTCACCGTAAGGATGGTATTTGCCAGGTGATGAGCGGTGCCTGGTTTCCTCCAGACGTAACACTTGGCATTCAGGCCAAAAAGCTCTATTTTGGTTTCATCATACTTGAGAATCTTGTTAATAATGGTCTGAGAGTCGTTTAGGTGCCTTTTGGCAAACTCCAAGTGCGCTGTGACGCCCGACTGTCATGTGCCTTTTATTGAGGAGAGGCTTCGGTCTGGAGGAAACCAGGCACCGCTCATCTAAGTCAAGAGTGTGAATACTTATGTACATGTGTTTTTCCAGTTTCTTATTTTTTATAAATTAACAAAATATTTGAGAAAACTTTTTTCACTTCATCATTATGGGGTATTGTGTGTAGATTGATGAGGAAAATAAATAATTTAATCCATTTTGAAATGAGGCTGTAACAAAACAAAATGTGGTAAAAGTGAAGGGGTGTGAATACTTTCCGAAGGCACTGCATATATGTTTCTGTATCAGTGGTGTTCAATATTTCATGTCAAGGACCCCAGAAACTATATGTATTTGGCCAAACCGACCACCATCTGAAAATGTGTTGTTCCAGGGACCTCCCCCATGACAGAAACAAAGATTTTAGTTAAAAACGTTCGCTCCGAAACAATATATATATTCAAAGATTTGCGCCACAAAAAAAAAATAGCAGAACTATACAAGCTCATAGCGCGGCACTCGGCCCCGCTTTGAGCTTGTAGATCTGCTATTTTTAAATAGCTAAATTATAACATAATGCTTTAACCCATTCTGAACGGGAACCCATTTTGGTGTTAGTATCATGTCATGCTTTAGCTTTTGAAAAATAGCAGATCTACAAGCTCATAGCGCGCCACCGAGTGGCTCTTGACGAGCTTGTAGGTCTGCTATTTTTTGAAAAATTTAAGAACGACTGACATTTTTAGAATCTGATCTCAGGTCAGAATGGGTTGATCAGAGCAGTGTGTGTCCAGTGGAAACCTCGTATGAATCTGATCTCAGGTCAGAATGGGTTAAAACACCAAAAGGCGTTCCCGTCCAGAATGGGATAAAGGAGAGAGATGGCAGGAATAAAAAGAAGGAGATTGAAGGAGGCGTCGGGTATAGGAAAGGAGGGACGCAGGGAAGGAGTAAATACTCAGATGTAACTCATTGTTGGAGTAAATACTCAGATGTAACTCATTGTTGGAGTAAATACTCAGATGTAACTCATTGTTGGAGTAAATACTCAGATGTAACTCATTGTTGGAGTAAATACTCAGATGTAACTCATTGTTGGAGTAAATACTCAGATGTAACTCATTGTTGGAGTAAATACTCAGATGTAACTCATTGTTGGAGTAAATACTCAGATGTAACTCATTGTTGGTGTAAATACGCAGATGTAACTCATTGTTGGAGTAAATACTCAGATGTAACTCATTGTTGGAGTAAATACTCAGATGTAACTCATTGTTGGAGTAAATACTCAGATGTAACTCATTGTTGGAGTAAATACTCAGATGTAACTCATTGTTGGAGTAAATACTCAGATGTAACTCATGTAAAAGTATCGATATGACTGAAATGTCTTTCTTGAGATGAACCAGGGGGTTCGCAAATTACAAAAATCCAGATTTACCTTATTTATTACATATATTACAGTAATTATTGTACTCATTTACAGTATTGAGTAAAAGGTACTTTTCAGTTTCCACCACTGGAGGCTATAGAGCGTCGCAGTCCCGCCCCCTTTCATGACGACGCCAGGCCCAGTCCCGCCCCCTTTCATGACGACGCCAGGCCCAGTCCCGCCCCCTTTCATGACGATGCCAGGCCCAGTCCCGCCCCCCTTTCATGACGACGCCAGGCCCAGTCCCGCCCCCTTTCATGACGACACCAGGCCCAGTCCCGCCCCCTTCCATGACGACACCAGGCCCAGTCCCGCCCCCTTTCATGACGACACCAGGCCCAGTCCCGCCCCCTTTCATGACGACACCAGGCCCAGTCCCGCCCCCTTTCATGACGACACCAGGCCCAGTCCCGCCCCCTTTCATGACGACACCAGGCCCAGTCCCGCCCCCTTTCATGACGACACCAGGCCCAGTCCCGCCCCCTTTCATGACGACACCAGGCCCAGTCCCGCCCCCTTTCATGACGACACCAGGCCCAGTCCCGCCCCCTTTCATGACGACACCAGGCCCAGTCCCGCCCCCTTTCATGACGACGCCAGGCCCAGTCCCGCCCCCTTTCATGACGACGCCAGGCACAGTCCCGCCCCCTTTCATGACGACGCCAGGCACAGTCCCGCCCCCTTTCATGACGACACCAGGCCCAGTCCCGCCCCCTTTCATGACGACGCCAGGCCCAGTCCCGCCCCCTTCCATGACGACACCAGGCCCAGTCCCGCCCCCTTTCATGACGACGCCAGGCCCAGTCCCGCCCCCTTTCATGACGACACCAGGCCCAGTCCCGCCCCCTTTCATGACGACACCAGGCCCAGTCCCGCCCCCTTTCATGACGACACCAGGCCCAGTCCCGCCCCCTTTCATGACGACACCAGGCCCAGTCCCGCCCCCTTTCATGACGACGCCAGGCCCAGTCCCGCCCCCTTTCATGACGACACCAGGCCCAGTCCCGCCCCCTTTCATGACGACGCCAGGCCCAGTCCCGCCCCCTTTCATGACGACACCAGGCCCAGTCCCGCCCCGTTTCATGACGACGCCAGGCCCAGTCCCGCCCCCTTTCATGACGACGCCAGGCCCAGTCCCGCCCCCTTTCATGACGACGCCAGGCCCAGTCCCGCCCCGTTTCATGACGACGCCAGGCCCAGGAAATGAATCCCAATGCATTTCTCCCCATAGACATTTCACAAAGTATTTATTTAAAGACCTATTAAGCGTTGCACGAAGCCAACTCGAGTCGTGACAAATCATGCACAACAAACACAATAATTTGGACCAAACAAATAATTACAAAGAAGAAAAACGACAAACAAAAGTGTTGTAACCATGCCGTTTTTTTCTACTTTCTAATTCTTTGTTTGGGCCCAAAACATTGTGTTTATTGTCGTGATTTGTCACAGCAAGAGTTGTCTTTGTCCGCGGCGTATAAACGTCTTTAAATAAATACTTTCTGAAAAGTCTATGAGGAAAATGAACGGGGATTTATTTTCCGGGTCTCTCGAGGGGGCGGGGCTGCGACGCTCTATAGGATGGAGGGAAGGAGAGAGGAAGGGAAGGAGTTAGGCATGGAGGGAAGGAGAGAGGAAGGGAAGGAGTTAGGCATGGAGGGAAGGAGAGAGGAAGGGAAGGAGTTAGGCATGGAGGGAAGGAGAGAGGAAGGGAAGGAGTTAGGCATGGAGGGAAGGAGAGAGGAAGGGAAGGAGTTAGGCATGGAGGGAAGGAGAGAGGAAGGGAAGGAGTTAGGCATGGTGGCCCCGCCCACCAATCAATCATCGGTTCCAACTTCCAATAAGACTCATGGTTGACGGTGTTGTCGGATCTCATGTGTGCAGACACACATGCATCACGCTCACACTGTACACACAGTCCTAATGTATACACTATACACACTCACACTCGCGCCCACAGGGGTTAACAAGCAAATTGTACATTGTGCATTGATCGTCGCACCTAATGAATGGGCTTGTGTGCGTGTGCGTGTGCGCGTGTGTGTGTGTGTGTGTGTGTGTGTGTGTGTGTGTGTGTGTGTGTGCGCGCGTGCGTGCGCGTGTGTGTGTTTCATGTGCGCGTGTGCAGACGTGTACTGTAGTGCTCTCTAATGTATTATGCCTTTGTTCTTTCCTCCACAGATGCACCACCCCATTCAGATGAAGCCTGCAGATAGTGAGAAATCAAATGGTGAGTCGCGCACACACACACACACACACACACACACACACACACACACGCACACACACACACACACACACACACGCACATGCACACAGCATTAGGTAGCCATTTATATTTTGCCGCCGATTGTGCCTCATACAGGCACAATAGGAGAGAGAGAGAGAGAGGAGAGAGAGAGAGGAGACATGTTGATGAGGATGAATTATTAAGGTGCTTGGCTCGGGGCGGTCATTGAAAGTTGAATCATTTTGCCCCCACGCTGAACCAGCTGCTTATCCCCTCATCTCTTGAATGTGCACGGCACGCAACGCTCTCTCGCGGAATCTTATTTTGTCCCAAAATTACCCCCAATTCCACTTTGCATAAAGCGTCTCTCCGAAATGTGCACTTCCACCGCTCGCGCTCGTCGGCTTCTCTGCATTCGCAGACGCACACACACACACTCTCTGCTGCCGAGCAGTGGCTTTCCTCTGTCGCCACACGTCTCCGCTCCTCTGCCTTTTAATGAGCCAGCTGTCATCTCTCTAGACCCGTGTGGCGGTCCTCACCATCCTCACGCTTCCTCCCGAGGTGGGGATGGAGCTGGAGGTGGAGGTTAATATTGGACAGCATCCGGGGGGCGCCAGCGCCGGTGTGTCACAGGTCCACACCGAGAGGGGGAGACGGAGTTGCCGTGATGGCGCTGTCACCCGTCATCACGTTGACCTTTTTAACCCATTCTGGACGAGAAACCCCCTTTTGGTGTTCTAAAGGCATTGTTATAGTTTAGCTATTGAAAAATAGCAGATCTACAAGTTCATTTCACGAAGTTCATAGCGAATGAACTTCGTGAAGTGTGCCTGAAATCTTTGAACATATATTGTTACAGGGCGAGTTTTTTTACTCAAAGCTTTGCTTCTGCAGGGAGGTCCCTGGAGCGACATATTTTCAGATGGGGGGGGGCGGAGGCATATTACATAATTATACATTCTGGGGTCCTTGACGTGAAATATTGAGCACCACTGATACAGAAACATGAGGTATTGCAGAAAACTGTCAGGGTTTAGAAGACACATTTAAAAGGTCGACGTCAGGCCTGAATGGGTTAATAAACCAACTGCTGGAGCTACAGTATAGTCCGGCAGCCGACAGGCTTCTTTTGGTTAGGGTGGGGAAATTTGCTATATAGTCATTTTTTTTTGTATTGGCCTAAAATGTTGTCTATACTGTACATACATTCATGAATCCACTTGCTGACCGGCTGTCAGTACTGAGGATTGTTTTTAATAGGGGTTTATATCAGGGGGGCAGTCAGCCAGATATTTCGTGAAGCCTCATTTGAAATCGGTAGTTCATATAATGGCCTGTTGTGGCGCTGGACTGGACCCAAAAAGCCCCATAGCTCCATAGAGGCCCATGTATTTTGGCCCAACTTCACCTAGACTGTATTACCTTAATAAACATGGTCATTAATACTTTCTTCTTCCAGTCACTAGTTTAAAGTCTCATTTATAATGTCATAATATTCTTTTTGGAAAATTATGGTCCCATTAATTAAAAAAATGACCATAAAGTCGCGTATGTTCTGAGGGGCGTGGCTACCGTTACAGTCTATGATCGGGATTCCCCTCCCACTCAAGAGTCTTCTCCTCCCACTCGAGTCAAAATAAAAACCAACAGAGAAGAAGGGGGGAAATCCCGCCTCGTTGTCTGGGCAGCCAATGACCAGCTGGTACAAAACGGAGCCAGCCAATGGCCAGCTGGTACCAAACGGATCTAGAAAGATGGCGACTTACATCAGGAATTAGCATATTATTACAGGCTTCATTTTACGTTCATGTTAGACCCGCGGAACGCTTTGTCCATATTTTTTACAGTCTATGGTTTATATACAGTACATGTGGCCATACCATTGACATCCTATATAAGGCAAAAATGACAATTTTTCATTATGCTTTAAGTAGTGTGACATGTCAAACTAGGGGGTTTTCATGATTCTGAATCCATTTCAAGCATTAGTTTTGCCCAAAAAAACACTCCTAAAACGGCCATAGCCATCATATAGAGCGTCGCAGTCCCTCCCCCTTTCAGAACAACGAACGGCCCAGGAAATGAAATGCAATGCATTCTGACCATAGGATTTTCTTTAAGTATTTATTTAAAGACGGTTACGCCGCGGACAAAGCCAACTCGGATCGTGACAAATCATGACAATGAACACAATATTTTGGGCCGATCAAATCATTAGAAAGAAGAAAATAAAGGCAGGAGACAACACTATTTGTTTCGTTTTTCTTCTTATAAATTATTTGATCGGCCCAAAACATTGTGTTCATTGTCATGATTTGTCACGATCCGAGTTGGCTTTGTCCGCGGCGTAACCGTCTTTAAATAAATACTTAAAGAAAACCATATGGTCAGAATGCATTGCATTTCATTTCCTGGGCCGTTCGTTGTTCTGAAAGGGGGAGGGACTGCGCCGCTCTATTGGGCACATTTGGGCAAGTGGCTATGGCTGCATGCTTTTAGCCCAAGGAGTGTTTTTTGTGCAAAGCTAATGCTTGGAATGGATTCAGAATCATGAACACCCCCTAGTTTGACATGTCACATGCTACTTAAAGGACGTATTGACATTTTTGCCTTATATAGGACATCCTATATATAAGGATATATAAACCCCAATAAAAAAACAGCCGGTCAGCAAGTGGATTCATGAATGTATATATACGTATATAGACGATATTTTAGGCCAATAAAAAAAAGACTACCGGTGTATATATACCAAATTTCCCACCCCATAACTCCAGCTGCCGGACTATAGCTAGTCCGCCGTCAGAGCAAGCAGACTATAGCTAGTCCGCCGTCAGAGCAAGCAGACTATAGCTAGTCCGCCGTCAGAGCAAGCAGACTATAGCTAGTCCGCCGTCAGAGCAAGCAGTGCAATAAACAACGTGAGCAACGAGGGAACCATATAAAACTAATCGATGCACTGAAATATACGGCCCAGGATATAACTTTATGCGCCCGTCACAGGTAACGACAGCGGAGCTTAACCCATTCTGACCTGAGATCAGATTCATACGAGGTTTCCACTGGACAACACACCGGTCTGATGAACCCATTCTGACCTGAGATCAGATTAAAAAAATGTCAGTCGCTATCGCGCCACTCGGTGGCGCGCTATGAGCTTGTAGATCTGCTATTTTTAAATAGCTAAAGCATAACATGATGCCAACACAGAAATGGGTTCCCGTTCAGAATGGGATAAAGTATACTCAGAGCCAGCCCGTGGCGCTGTGAAATGCACGGCGTGAAATATGAAATCTATCTATCCACTTAATGGTAATGACCTTTTAATAAACCTCCGTTTCAGAGTCCATGTAACGACGCTGAACAGTCGGTCGGGGCTTTATTAGCTAAGTCAATCAAGCGGCGTGCGTGTGTGTGTGTGTGTGTGTGTGTGTGTGTGTGTGTGTGTGTGTGTGTGTGTGTGTGTGTGTGCGTGTGTGTGTGTGTGTGTGTGTGCGTGCGTCTGTGTGTGTGTGCGTGCGTGCAGAAGGAGCAGGCTAGAGGAAGTGAGGGGGACGTGGCTGTATCCTATAATTAGATGCCATGGTGTACAGGAATAGATGGTATATATATTTAATATATTATGGTGGCACACTGCGGCATAGAGACGAAAGAGGTCCGAGGAGTAGGGAGATAACTGCACGTGTGATTACCGTCATTGTTATAAAATAAACTCTTTTCTATTTATTGTTTTTATCCAACAAACCGTTTCCCATCATTCCCTGTTTGTTCTCACAGTCATAATGGGCCGACTTCCCAGCGTGAGCGCTGACACCGGTCCAATTTCTACCCGCGGGCTGCGCTGAGATCAGTCCACGGCATGCCTTTGTGCGCGTCTTATCATATCGCCTCTCTCTCGCTTGTCGGAATACATGCAGAAAACAAACAGTCACGTGCAGCGATATCTCCCCTCTTTTTCTCTTCGGGTAAATTAATTACAGCGGTGAAGTTGGTGGTAATCTTCCTCTGGAGTGATGCATGTGCAAACACACGCACGCACGCCCGCGCGCGCACGCACACACACTGTGTGTACAAAGGAGTTAGCGCCTTTGAAACAACACTTATCTCGCCGACATCCCCAACGTTTATTTTTTTTAAACACACCCAACAATTCAAACGACAAAAATAAACAAGTGCGCTATTGATTTCCCAGAGTGCAACAGGCCGCTTATCTCTTTCGCCTCGCGGTATAAGAGCTGACAGTTTCCTCATTAAAAATGAATTGGATTAGCATTCCATTGAATGTTGGGGGTGGGGTGGGGTGGGGGGGGGGGGGGGGTAGCCCGCCGACGCATGCGCACAAACACACACCGACGAAGGTTTACATGCCACTCATCGTCTTCAGCTGTGAGCCGTGAGGGAATTGGCTCTCGGCGGAGGATAGTTGCGCGGCACATCGGGGGCATAACGGATGCAGCCAACGTTTCATGCAGTCATTTTTTCCGAGTCCAAGCGATTGCAAGAGTTAATGGAGCTATTGTGTCAGCGAGACGGAGGAAGGCAGAGAGGGATGGGAGGGGGGATCAAACGATGGCGAGCAGGAGAGGGCTGTGACGAGGGAGGAGGAGGAGGAGGAGGAGGAAGAGGAGGAGGAAGGGACGCCAGGAGAGATGGAGGCAGGGGAGAGAGAGGGAGAACCAGGGGGTGAGAGAGGACAGGCGTGAGAGACTCACACACTGGTGTTGGAGTGATAATGAGACGTTGAGCACAGCCCCACAGATGGCCTGATGAAACACTGCACACTCTCCTTCTGTCTGACTTCATCTTTTCCGTCTCTCTCGCTTCTCTCGGAAATATAGCCGATCCACGAGCTCCACTGTGTAGATCTGCTATTTCTTTTCTCAGTTTGCAACCATGAACTGGATCTCTTCTCCTCTAGCGTGTTTGTTGGCGACATTGTCAGTATGTTTAGTTTTGTTTTAGTGATCGTATAGCTTTAGTTTATTCTTAGTTATTTCGTTTTCGTCAGTGAAAATAGTTTGCTTCAACCCATTCTGTGCGGGAACCCCTTTTGGTGTTTTAAGCATAATATATGTTATACTTTAGCTATTGAAAAATAGCAGATCTACAGTACAAGTGTTACGGTCTCCAAACAAAGTATGCAAGTACAACAAGTGGCTCGAATTGGAGACCCCAACATAAAGGAAGGACATCACAAAATCCCAAGTTTAACGGTTTTTATTAACCACTCTGGATCATTAGATCAACAAACAATATAAAACAAAGTACAGTTCAACTTTACCAACTCAGGAGAACAAAAGGAGACCTGGAGATGCCGGCCAAAACAGGAGAATGAGGGGGGCCCCAGGCCACCCCCTGTAGGGACGTCGAAGCTGTTTCCCCCCTCCCCTACCGTAACCAACTAAATAATACAACGAAAACTAGGACTGCCGGTCATCTCCAGGCCAAACTAAACTAAATTAAGATTAACTGAAAACAAGTATCGGCATAGTGTGGGAGTGAGATGTTGCTGGGTCTGTGTCTGCCATGACACTGAGCTGGCTGGCTTTTATAGCAGAGGGCTGCAGCAGAGGACAATTAGGGGAATCTGCTGCAGGTATGCCAGTCTGGGTGTGTCAGTCTGAGTAGGGAGGAGAGACAGAATTAGCACAGACAATGATTGAATGACTGAGTGTGTGTGTGTGTGTGAGTGATGTCATGGCCACACGCAACACCCCCACCATATGATGGTGAATACCGGGAGTGCAACGTGAGGTCATTCACTCATCAGAGAAAGAGCGTGACAATGTGTCGGCCAGGACATTATCCTTGCCACGGATATGCCTGATCTCCACATTGAAATACTGCATAAAGATAGACCACCTCATTAACCTTCGGTTTGTGTTCCGCATTTGGTTCAGGAAAACGAGAGGGTTGTGATCAGTAAAGACGAGGGTAGGCTCACTGGAGGAACCCACATAAACCTCGAAATGCTTTAGGGCCAAAATAAGCGCTAGCGCTTCTTTCTCCACTGTGGAATACACACGTTGATGACGATTGAATTTCTTGGAGTAATACGAGACCGGGTGTTCAATCCCATCATCCCCATCTTGTAGTAGGACCGCACCCGCCCCAGCATCACATGCATCCACAGCGAGTTTAAATGGCCGCTCGAACGAAGGTGCTGCAAGAACTGGAGCACTAGTTAGCAAGGCTTTAATACAATCAAATGAATGCTGACAGCTCGGAGACCATTTGTAGCGTACTTTCGGGCTCAACAAGTCGGTTAATGGGGCTGCAACGGCAGAAAAGTTTTTGCAGAAACTTCTATAATATCCTGCCATTCCTAGAAACCGCATTAGACCACGGCGAGTAACAGGATGAGGAAACGAGAGGATGGCTTCCACTTTAGAATGTACAGGCCTAACTTGACCCCGACCCACGATTTTGCCGAGGTATGTCACTGTAGCCTGCCCGAACTCACATTTGGCAAGATTTAAAGTGAGATTTGCCTCACTCAACCTGCCAAATACTTCACGAAGTTGTTGGATGTGTTCATCCCACGTAGTGGAATAAATGCAAATGTCATCCAAATAAGCCTCGACACCCGATAAACCCGACAAAACGGTGTTGACCAAACGCTGGAACGTTGCTGGAGCGTTTCGAACACCAAACGGCATTACCGTGTACTCTAGAAAAGCGTCAGGGGTCACAAAGGCAGATATAGCTTGAGCCCTAGGCGTTAACGGCACCTGCCAATATCCTTTTAGTAGATCGAGTTTCGTGACATATTTGGCACAGCCAACTTTATCAACACAATCATCGATCCTAGGCAAAGGATAACAGTCAGGTTTTGTGACCCCGTTCACCTTTCGATAGTCGGTACAAAACCGATCCGAGCCATCAGACTTAGCGGCCAAAAGGCAGGGTGAACTCCAAGCACTTATGCTAGGTACAGCTATGCCATTTTCCAGCATGTAGTTCACCTGCTTTTGGAGACGTTGCCTTTTTTCGGGATTAACGCGATATGCGTGTTGTTTAATTGGCGGGGAACTACCGACATCAATGTCATGCTGCAAAACATGCGTACGGGTCGGCACGTCTGAAAAGAGATTTGCATTAGAGCCAATTAAGCCGATCACATCCTCACGTTGAGACTGAACCAAATTTGGAAGACAATTATGAAGATTAGCAAGCATTTCTGAATTCCTAAGTCGCCCATGAGTAACATCAGTGGAGATACCTACAATATCATCTTGGTCGTCCTGAGATTCAGAGGGAGGAACACTGGCATTGCTAGACAGTGCCAGAGTTACCTTGTCAGGATCACCGTTTCCACTGGACAGCTCAGGTGGCACACTGACCTCTGTGCCATCAGAAGGGTTGGAATCAGGCTGAGAGACTCTGTCAAAATAAGGCTTCAACATATTAATATGACACAGCCTACTCCGTCGCCGACGTTCAGGGGTGTCAATGATGTAGTCTCGATCGCCAACCTTCTTTTTGACCAGATAAGGGCCACCATAACGTGCCTGCAAAGCAGAGCCAGGAATGGGCAACAAAACCAGAACTTTATCACCTGGACTAAAACTCCTGCTTTTTGCATCTTTGTCAAACCACCTTTTCATTTTTCCCTGTGCAACGGTCATGTTTTCTTTAGCCAATTCACAAGCACGGTGAAGTTTGAAACGGAATTTGGACACATAGTCGAGCAGATTTTGAGGTTTGCTGTCGCCCAGCCACTTCTCCTGCAAAAGCCTCAGGGGCCCTCTGACTGTGTGTGCAAACACCAGTTCGGCGGGACTGAAGCCGAGGGATTCTTGTACCACCTCACGAGCGGCAAAGAGGAGGAGATGGACACCCTCGTCCCAGTCCTTGTCGAATTCAAAGCAGTAGGTACGCAACATAGACTTTAATGTCCTATGGAAACGCTCGATGGCTCCCTGACTTTGTGGGTGATAAGCACTCGAGCACACATGAGTGATGTTAAGTTGTTTCATGACCTGCGCAAAGACCCGTGACATGAAGTTCGAGCCCTGATCAGATTGGGCCACCCTAGGTAAACCGAAAATAGAGAAGAACTTAACCAAGGCCTTAACAACAGCTGGGGCTGTAATGGAACGCAATGGGATGGCCTCAGGAAAACGAGTCGCTGTGCACATTATAGTTAAGAGGAATTTGTTACCACTCTTAGTGCGAGGCAAAGGCCCAACACAATCAATTTGCACATGCTCGAACGGTTCACCAATAACAGGGATTGGATAAAGTGGATAAGGAGAGATGAACTGCTTTTTAGCAACCTGGCATACATGACACGTTTTGCAATGATGACGCACATCACCCTTTAGGCCTGGCCAGAAAAAGTACCGCAAGATACGATCAAAAGTCTTGTTAATCCCCAGGTGACCAGAAAGTGGGTTATCATGAGCCAGTTTCAACACCTCACTTCGGTATGACTGAGGGATAACAATTTGTTCCACCACCCCCCAATCATCATGGCCAGAAAGCCGCGGAGGTGTCCATTTACGCATGAGCACATCGCTTTTCAGGAAAAGCCCTGTTGTCAAATCTTCCAACGCCTCTCCTGAAACAACGCTTTCAAAGAGAGGAGCTAGTGTCGCATCCCGTTTCTGGTCAGCAACTAGCTGCTCACGTGACATGCATATTCTCGAATCAATTTGAGGCAACACAACTGAATGGGTAGGGGCCCCTGGAGAGGCAGGTGGAGCAGCTGAATAGTCAACCAGAAAACTGTCAGACAGCTCCACCTCAGCCTCCAGCTTCTGACGCTCAGCCATCGCCCGCGTCATGGCACAGACTGAAAACACTTTTGGAAATTTCAACGCCAAATCGTCAGAGTTCACCGGCAGAGGAACAGCAATTACCTCTGGATTAATGAGCATTTTACCACCAGCCAAATCATTGCCCAAGAGAAGAGTCACCCCCTCGATCGGGAGTTGAGCACGGAGCCCCACCTTAACACACCCCTTGACCAAATCAGAATCAAGAAAAATTTTATGGAGCGGCAGGCCCACGTACTGCATATCAAACCCCCTCACTAGCACATCAGATTTAACTGCAGACATTTCTGAAAACGGTAACACATGCTCTAGAATTACAGACTGATTGGACGCAGTGTCCCTGATGATATCAACAGGTACCTTAGGGCCCCCCTCTGTCAGAGAGACAAAACCTTTCATCAGAAATGGCTGAAATTCAGGATCAGGAATGCGCACCGGCCCTACTGCAACAGGTGGCACTGAGGAAGACTGACTTTTAATCAAAGCAACAGTTTTAGGTGGCTGATTCTTGTTTTTGAGAGCATAGCATTTATTTATGGTGTGGCCAACTTTTTTGCAATAGTTGCAAGTAGGCCTTTCTGTAGCCCCCTCCCCCCCCTCTGACTTTTCTGGCTTCCCCTCACTCTCCCGTTTAGCAAAGGATTTTGCTGAGGCCGTGTGAGAAGAGTCTGATTTGTCTGAGTGGGAAGAGTTGGCATGAAAATGTGGCCCAAATGTTTGAATATATGTTCTTTCAGAGTTTAGGTTTGTAACTCAAATCCTTGCTTCTGGGAGGTCCCTGGAACAACATATTTTCAGATGGGGGGGGGGGGGGGGGGGGGTCGGTAGCCAATGACATATATTTTTGGGTGTCCTTGACATGGAAATGTTTGAGAACGAAATGACACACGGAAACATGGGGTTTTTCAGACAACTGTCAGGATTTATAGAAGACATTTGTATAGAATCGTATAAATGGGCTAAACCTCTCCTTCCCTTCGTTCTGTCTCCCCCCCACCCCACCCCCCCCAGCGGTGGAGGACAGGAAGCTGTTCATCGGCATGGTGTCGAAGAAGTGCAACGAGAACGACATCCGGGTCATGTTCTCGGCGTTCGGGCAGATCGAGGAGTGCCGGATCCTCCGGGGGCCGGACGGACTCAGCAGAGGTGTGTGCAGCATGACACAGCCGGCCCGCCCGCCGTCCAGTGAGAGCATAATACACACTCCTATTGCACATGATACATACTGTATACCTCATCCATGTCTCTCTCTCTCTCTCTCTCTCTCTCTCTCTCTCTCTCTCTCTCTCAACACAGCTCCTTTGCCCCCTATAACCCCGATCTGCTCTCCCTCCTCCTCCCGATCCTCCTCATCCTCGCCCTATACCCAACCTCCTTTCAGAGCGCCCGTTAGCCGCGCTGTTCGTATAAGCTATATATCGAGCGCTGTATAAGCGCCACGACGACGTTCCCATAGCCAGGGGGGTATAAGTGTACCGTTCCCATAGCCAGGGGGGTATAAGTGTACCGTTCGCTACTAGTAATGCAAGATCTTTTTTTTTTTAAATATAAATTAAGATCCAGGTTGGCTTAATACATTCTTAAATCCCAGCCACCTCAGGGCAGTCTTTTCCAACGGCAACGGCGTCGGCTAGCAGCGCATCCTCTAGCGCATCCTCTAGCGCATACGTTAGTGCATCCTCTAACGCATCCTCTAGCGCATACGTTAGCGCATCCTCTAGCGCATCCTCTAGCGCATACGTTAGCGCATCCTCTAGCGCATACGTTAGCGCATCCTCTAGCGCATCCGCTAGCGCATACGTTAGCGCATCCTCTAGCGCATCCTCTAGCGCATATGTATCGCATCCTCTAGCGCATCCTCTAGCGCATACGTTAGCGCATCCTCTAGCGCATCCTCTAGCCTAGCGCATCCTTTAGCGCAGCCGCTATAGTGATGCAGGGAGAGCGTGGTGGCTATACGAGGAATCCAGAGCAGGGATGTTCTCCCCGCTATAGTCATGCAGGGACCTCCCCCCCCCCTCCTCCCCCTCCTCCACACACCCAACACACCCCCACCCACACCCCCAACCTTCCCTTCCCCTCCCCTCACCCAAACCCCCCTCTTCTCTCCCCCCAAACCACCCACCCCCTTCTGTCTGTGGTTTCTCTCTGTGTGCTAGGGAGATGGTGTGTGTGTGTGCACGACGTGCGTGCGTGCGTGCGTGCGTGTTCGCGTGTGTGTGCGTGCGAACCCACACCCTCCCGCTGCTCCTGCTGTCACACAAAGCTGTCACTGTCATTGTCACACAGGTTCAGTGTCTTATGTGTTGGTCACGTGATGTACGTATGTATACTATACACTCCCCCCCCCCCCCCACCATTTTATTCCTGTTGACGTTGTTGTTGTTGTTGTTGTTGTTATGTACGTTGTTATCGTTGAAATGTTTCTGAACGCTGTCTTTGGGATTCTTCTCTCTTTTGAAGGTTGCGTCTGTAAGCAGCCACACGTTCTTTCCCCCCTGCACCTCAGTCTATAGAAACTCAAACTCCCATGCTCCTTTGCTCCACCATTTCGCTTGCCTCTGTATTCTCTAATGTCTCTCTCTCTCTCTCTCTCTCTCTCTCTCTCTCTCTCTCTCTCCATGAGACATCCACTCTGCTCCATCACACGCCCACTGCTTCCCCACGCCTCCTAGAACCCTTTCAGTGTGACACCGTGCATCCTTACCTTACCTCCTAACCTCCTCCTCCTCCTTCCCCCCCCCCCTTCCCGTTTTTCGCCCGGCCTTTTTTCTCATCGTGAATATTTACGATTCGCAGGCCCTATACTGTAGAATATTCTCCGCCTAAACTAATATATATATATATATATATATAGTTTTAATATTGGTCTTTGGCTTTACTGCCTTTGTTGATAGTTACAGTGAAGAATGACAGGAACGGAGAGAGAGAGAGAGAGAGAGAGAGAGAGAGAGAGAGAGAGAGAGAGAGAGAGGGGGGAGAGAGAGAGAGAGAGAGAAAGGGGGAGAGACTCGCAGCAAACGGTCGTCATGAACGGGACTCGAACACGCGACGCGCCGTCAGGCCCATGTATATATGTGGCATGCGCCTGGACCGCTAGGCGCCCCGACCTCAACTATGACATTAACCCATTCTGCGCGGGAACCCATTTTGGTGTTGGCATCATGTCATGCTTTAGCTATTTAAAAATAGCAGATCTACAAGCTCATATCGAGCTTGTAGGTCTGCTATTTTTTTTTTATCGAAGAACGACTGACATAGAAACATGGCTTCATCAGAAAACTGTCAGGCTGTAGAAGACGTTTAATAGAATCTGATCTCAGGTCAGAATGGGTTAACCTTGAGCTTGAGCCACCCAACGCTATATATATATAGCCATGCAGGTATAGAAACAAACTCGCTGGTCCATCTCAGCTCAGGTCCGGGTAGGGACCAGTGGTAAACAAGCACGTATATTTACTGTATATCGTTAGCCTCATAGGATAAATGCCTAAGTCATTTTTTATGATTTTCGGATAATAAGAAAAAACACATTTTCTCGCAAGTATGTAAGAGTTTTTAATGCAGATTTTTACAATGGCTTCCTGAGGGGTTAACAAAATGTTTTTTACAAAAAGATAAACATGAGAGTCATTCCATAACAAAAAAAAGTGACTTAGGCCATTTTCAAGAAAATAATCTGTGACTTAGGCATTTTTTAATACATGTCTACTAAACACCTGGGGGTCTATTAGAGTGATGTTAACTCCATACTAAACACCTGGGGGTCTATTAGAGTAATGTTAACTCCATACTAAACACCTGGGGGTCTATTAGAGTGATGTTAACTCCATACTAAACACCTGGGGGTCTATTAGAGTAATGTTTTTTTTTTTTTTTTAAGATATTTTTTTTGCGGCTTACGCCTTTTATTGATTTTTGAAGGGACAGACAGTAGGCTGACAGGAAACGGGAGAGAGATGGGGGGATGACATGCAGTAAAGGCCGTGTCGGGTCCGGGAGTCGAACCCGCGGCACACTGCGACTGGATTACCAGTCCGGTGCCCAGACCGTTACGCTACGGCCTGGGCCTATTAGAGTCATGTTAACTCCATACTAAACACCTGGGGGTCTATTAGAGTAATGTTAACTCCATACTAAACACCTGGGGGTCTATTAGAGTAATGTTAACTCCATACTAAACACCTGGGGGTCTATTAGAGTAATGTTAACTCCATACTAAACACCTGTGGGTCTATTCGAGTAATGTTAACTCCATACTAAACACCTGGGGGTCTATTAGAGTGATGTTAACTCCATACTAAACACCTGGGGGTCTATTAGAGTAATGTTAACTCCATACTAAACACCTGGGGGTCTATTAGAGTAATGTTAACTCCATACTAAACACCTGGGGGTCTATTAGAGTAATGTTAACTCCATACTAAACACCTGGGGGTCTATTAGAGTAATGTTAACTCCATACTAAACACCTGGGGGTCTATTAGAGTAATGTTAACTCCATACTAAACACCTGGGGGTCTGTTAGAGTAATGTTAACTCCATACTAAACACCTGGGGGTCTGTTAGAGTAATGTTAACTCCATACTAAACACCTGGGGGTCTATTAGAGTGATGTTAACTCCATACTAAACACCTGGTGGTCTATTAGAGTAATGTTAACTCCATACTAAACACTGGGGGTCTGTTAGAGTAATGTCAACTCCATACTAAACACCTGGGGGTCTGTTAGAGTAATGTTAACTCCATACAGAACACCTGGGGGTCTATTAGAGTGATGTTAACTCCATACTAAACACCTGGGGGTCTATTAGAGTAATGTTAACTCCATACTAAACACCTGGGGGTCTATTAGAGTAATGTTAACTTCATACAGAACACCTGGGGTCTATTAAAGTGATGTTAACTCCATACTAAACACCTGGGGGTCTATTAGAGTGATGTTAACTCCATACTAAACACCTGGGGGTCTATTAGAGTAATGTTAACTCCATGCTAAACACCTGGGGGTCTATTAGAGTAATGTTAACTCCATGCTAAACACCTGGGGGTCTATTAGAGTAATGTTAACTCCATACTAAACACCTGGGGGTCTATTAGAGTGATGTTAACTCCATACTAAACACCTGGGGGTCTATTAGAGTAATGTTAACTCCATGCTAAACACCTGGGGGTCTATTAGAGTAATGTTAACACCATACTAAACACCTGGGGGTCTATTAGAGTAATGTTAACTCCATACTAAACACCTGGGGGTCTATTAGAGTGATGTTAACTCCATACTAAACATCTGGGGGTCTATTAGAGTGATGTTAACTCCATACTAAACACCTGGGGGTCTATTAGAGTGATGTTAACTCCATACTAAACACCTGGGGGTCTATTAGAGTAATGTTAACTCCATACTAAACACCTGGGGGTCTATTAGAGTAATGTTAACTCCATACTAAACACCTGGGGGTCTATTAGAGTAATGTTAACTCCATACTAAACACCTGGGGGTCTATTAGAGTAATGTTAACTCCATACTAAACACCTGGGGGTCTATTAGAGTAACTGTTGTTTGCTGTGTATGCAATGTAAAAATGCCCAAGTCACACAAAGTGAGTTAGGCGGCAACGTAAAAATGCTCAAATCACACAAGTGACTTAGGTAGATCATCATTTTTGAAGATAGTGAGCTTTGTGATTGGCTGAGGACATAGGCGCTAATCCAGGACGATGCAGCAGCCCCAGGAGAGCAGCTGTAGGCAGAAATCTCAATTTCGCCAAAAAATGACTTAGGCATTTATCCTATGAGGCTAACGATATACCACTGTCAGAGCTCTACAAACGGATGCATTTTGGGGGAATATCTGACTGTGTGTTATACTGCACAGTGGTGGCCCTGGATCCCACTTATAGCTCCGCTGTTGGGCCTCCTGTTAAAACGTCGTATATCAATCAGAGATGCACTATATACTCCCCCTTCCGCCGCCCTGCTATTAATAAAATATGGATCGCACCACTGGTGGAATGGGCCGGGCCTGGGGAGCTACCCTACTTTCATTAGAGGACTGTTTGGGTCCTCCGCTGACGACAGAATGCGGCCCGTTGAGGTATTTATAGTCACTGGTACCGTGTCCCATCTGTCCCCGCACGTACAGTCGCACACGCACACACACACACGCACGCACACACGCACACACACACACACGCACACGCACAGTTAATGAATCACGGACGGGCGGTGCCGGGAGGGGCTTTATTTTGAAGCGTTGTTTTGTGCATGGATCAAAATGAAAAAAAAACAAAAACAAAAAACAAAACACATGCTGCGGATAGGGAGCCATTTTTCATTTAAGAGCTCCTTCCTCGAAGGAAAGACATATTTCGTCTCCTAATTGGGAGTATCTGGGTTCATCATGACAGCCAAAAAGACAGTTTAGCCTGAGTTATGGCTTTATAAATAGAGGGAACGGAAAGGCCTAATTAGTCAGTCAGGACCAGCCTATAGTGGGCCAACCTCAAAATGTGACAACGGACCCCCCTCCCTCCCCCCCTCCCTCCCCCTCCCACCCACCCACCCATCCTCTAGAACTGGTTCACTTCTGGTCCAGCGGGCCTTCTAACAGAGGACGGGCCAACCGTCCTTAGAAGAAAGAGGAGAAGATAAAGTGACATGGGGACATGTCTAAAATAAGGCTAGCCCCTCTGAATTAGTTTAAAGATGACCCCCTTTAGGACCGTGTAGCATCTAATGCCAAATAGCACAGACAGCACACCCCGGGGCCGGGGGGGGGGGGGGGGGGGGGGGGGTAGGATTTGGTCGACAT
Source organism: Protomyctophum parallelum (assembly GCF_964188405.1). NCBI lineage: Eukaryota > Metazoa > Chordata > Actinopteri > Myctophiformes > Myctophidae > Protomyctophum > Protomyctophum parallelum. The sequence continues at coordinate 21,213,935 of NC_139714.1, read as the reverse complement.
GTGGGAAAAGTAAAAAGAAAAAGCTTTTATAAATAAAGTGTAAAATAGGATTGCGGCTGCTGTACTGTACTGTACACTGTATGTGTGCTTTGCAGTTACACAGCAGGACACTCTCTCTCCGTCTGGGGGGGGGAAAGCACCGTAGGAGATCCGTCTATAGCGCTGTGCAGGAGGCGAGGCAGGAGGGAGAGCCCCCCCTTCCCCCCATCCCTCAACCTCAACCTAGTTCTATCAAAATGGGCTTTTGATAGAGGTGGCCAAGGGGACAATGATCGCTGCTATTCTTCCCCCCACATCTGTCCTTCGCTTCGGTCACACCTCCATTGTTCACGCTCCTGCTCTCTCTCTCTTTCTTTCTTTCTTCTTCTCTCTCTCTCTCTCTCTCTCTCGCTCCAATCTCTCTCTCTGTGGGATTGCCCTGGCCTCCTTCTCCTTCCTCACAAAACGTATTCTCCCCCCCCCCCCCCCCCCTGTGCATCCCCTTCCACACAGCCATAGTTAGCCCATCGGATGACCCCTCTCTCTCTCTCTCTCTCTCGTGCTGTAGCGTATACTCAGACGGCCTGCCCTCATGGCTGTTACCTCGGCCTCGGCCTACTGTAGGTCAACCTGCTTGCTTTGCGAGCGAGCGTGCGGTGCGTGCGTCCAGAGATGACTATGGCTTTAACGTGGCTTGGTGAGGTGGTTGGCGTAACGCTATAGCCGCGGTGGCTTTGGTCAAAGCAATTATCACACATCTTCTCTCCTCTGATGAACCCCTCTCGCCTGGCAGGGATACAAAAACACACCCTTGAATCCCCTCAACCTACATACAACCAAACACACCCCCCCCCCTAACTCTCGGCCACGGTCTGATTCTCAGTTCCTTCCTTATTGGCTGCCACCACTGTCAGTCAGCAAGGTCTCCGCCCCCCCGTCGACTGAACTCACGCAGTCTTCCATGTGACTTCTCTCCAAGGGGGCCCTCTCCTCCTGTGGGGGCCCTCTCCTCCTGGGGGCCCTCTCCTCCAAGGGGGCCCTCTCCTCCTGGCGCCCCTCATGGGGTTAGTCCAATCTCTCTCCTGTATCGTACAATAGGAGGAGAGATGGGAGGTGCATGGGCACTCGTTCACACACAGCCACAACAACAACGACACAGGCCAAATTCATTCCAATTGCTCTCATGCTATAAAGTCGACTGATTCACAGCGTCGAGGCGGTCTTGCATTCGGATCATCCGCCATGCGCTTATACGAGCAAGATACTGCGGGACAGTATGAGAGAGAGAGAGAGAGAGAGAGAGAGAGAGATAGAGAATACAAAGAGCTTCAACAACCCCCAGAAATCCAAAACGTTTTTCCCCCCAAACTTTTTCATGTCAAGGACCCCCAAATTGACACAAATTATCCCGCGGACCCCCATTTGAAATGATATGCCAGGGACCCCCCCCCCCCATAAGAGAAGAGTTTTACTGCTCTAGCAGTGATTCTCAACCTGTTTAACCCATTCTGACCTGAGATCAGATTCTATAAATGTCTTCTACATCCTGACAGTTTTCTGAAAAAGCTATGTTTCTGTGTCAGTCGTTAAAAATAGCAGACCTACAAGCTCGTATGAGCTTGTAGATCTGCTATTTTTCAATAGCTAAAGCATAACATGATGCTAACACCAAAATGGGTTCCCGTCCTGAATGGGTTAATTTCAAGGACCCCCCCCCCCCAGTTTGACATGCATTAGTTTACGGACCCCCACATTTAATGGCATTTCCATCTCTGAGACCCCCAATTCATATTGTAAAATCAATGTTAATTTAACTCTGAGAGTGTACAAATGGAACCAAATGGACCCGTTATAGGGTCCATTTGTACACTCTCAGAGTTAAAGACCCATACGTGTTCATTTGATTCATTCATTTTGACTTTTTTTTTAATCTGATCTCAGGTTAGAATGGGTTAATCAGACCAGTGTGTGTCCAGTGGAAACCTCATATGAATCTGATCTCAGGTCAGAATGGGGCGCACGTGGTGGTGTTCAGGGTGGCGAGAGCGTCGTGGACACTGTGCTTTGTGGTTGTCGTTGCCTGTTGTTGTCGACTGTCGTTTTCCTCCAGCTGAGCACTGAACACTGTTGTCTGCCTGTTAGCCGTTCTCTGTTTGGTAGCAATCTCTGTTTTTGGGGTTTATAACAACAACCGTGTCCAACCCTCTTGTCTTTGTTTTGTTCTTTCTTGTCTTTCCTCCTCCTCTTCCTCCTCCTCCTCCTCCTCTTCCTCCTCCTCCTCCCTTCCACCATCCCTCCATCCCTCCCCCCGTCCCCCCTCCCCGTCCCCCCCTCCCTACAGGATGTGCGTTTGTCACGTTTTCTACCAGAGCTATGGCACAGAATGCAATCAAAGCCATGCACCAGTCTCAGACTATGGAGGTACTGTACTACTGCCCTTTCTTCATCTCTCTCTCTCTCTCTCTCTCTCTCTCTCTGTGTGTCTCGGTCTCTGTCTCTCTCTCTCTCACACACACACATGCACACGCACACACACCTCTCCCCTTCCTCTCTCTCTCTCTCTCGCTCTCTTTCTGTCTCCTGCTGACTTGCGATGGAACCAATGTTGTCACATCTCTGACTGCACCCCCTCTCTCTTTTTGCCAAGACACATTTTTCAAAGTCTTGCAAAGGTCTCTCAAACGCCCCCCCCCCCCCCCCCCCCCCCAAAAAAAAAAGACAAGCAGCCCCTCAAAACATCCGTCATATCTCGTCTCAAAAGGAACATAATACTGTAGCAGAAACGTGGTCTCAGGTCAGGTCTGGCGGTGTCTGGGCTGGACAGACACATTCAGACAGGACCCCCCTCCCCCCCCATCAGTGACCCCTATCAGCACTGTGACATTTAGCGTCACGCCAAGATAACGGGGCCAACGTCTCCCAGCTGCGCGGCGGCGGCCGAGGCCCCGTCACCGTGCAGAGGACAACATGACAGAGCTGTGATTTAGCTATGAGAGAATTACACTGTGCGCGTGTACGTGTGTGTGTGTGTGTGTGTGTGTGTGTGTGTGTGTGTGTGTGTGTGTGTGTGTGTGTGTGTGTGTGTGTGCGTGTGCGTGTGCGTGTGCACGTGCGCACTCAACTCTGAATGTGTAAAACACTTGCACGTTACGGATACAGTTTTTGATTAACACTCTTCACTTTGCTGTGCATTCACATTGGCTTCAGTTCAAATTTGTGCATGTTCATATTAAATTAAAATTATTTTTTCCAGTTTTTCACGTGTCTATGAGGTGACAGTACTTCATTAGACACCCTGGAGTCGTTTTTATGTGCAATGGCGTGTTAACTTTGTATTTAGGGTTTCTTCCTGGAGGCTGAACCCTTGACAGTCAAACGGGCCAATGAAATAAACAGTAAAATAGTGACATCACATTATCAGCCCCTCCCCTAACCCCTCCCCCTTTATCATACAACTACAGCTGTGGGTGCGGCTTCAGTTCAGGTGGATCACCACCCATCACCACCCACCAGGCAAACCAGGCATACTTAATGAACGGGTGGGCGTGCCCACATAAAAACAACATTTTAACAAATACTGTACACTTTTTGTAAAAAGTTCTTCCTCCTTATATTATAATAATACCTGATGATCATGTTTTAGGGTGGAAAAAAATCATGGCACTCCATCTTTAAAGCAAAATGTATACGTCAAAGTCGTACGATTAGTTTGATTGATTGATTGATTGATTGATTGATTGCTGAGTGCCAAGCAGGGAGGCATTGGGTCCCATTTTGACAGTCTTTGGTATGACCCGGCCGGGGATCGAACCCCCGACCTCCCGGTTTCAGGGCGGACACTCTAACCATCAACTGTGTCAGCCGCAACGCGTTAGTCTGCATTTCGTACGAGGGACCGCCCATATTGGCGTTAAGCTAGAAAGCTACAATATTCCTGGAAACACTGCTAGTGTCCCCTTGCTTTTTATCAGGCGTGCAGAGAAGAGTCAAACCGTAACACAGTGATATTGCGGTGGACAATGGCAAAATACCTTCATTTCATCAGAAAAGACTCAAACCGTAACACAGTGATATTGCGGTGTACAATGGCAAAATACCTTCATTTCATCAGAAAAGACTCAAACCGTAACACAGTGATATTGCAGTGGACAATGGCAGAAAAGAGTCAAAGCGTAACACAGTGATATTGCAGTGGACAATGGCAGAAAAGAGTCAAACCGTAACACAGTGATATTGCAGTGGACAATGGCAAAATACCTTCATTTCATCAGAAAAGAGTCAAAGCGTAACACAGTGATATTGCAGTGGACAATGGCAAAATACCTTCATTTCATCAGAAAAGAGTCAAAGCGTAACACAGTGATATTGCAGTGGACAATGGCAAAATACCTTCATTTCATCAGAAAAGAGTCAAAGCGTAACACAGTGATATTGCAGTGGACAATGGCAAAATACCTTCATTTCATCAGAAAAGAGTCAAAGCGTAACACAGTGATATTGCAGTGGACAATGGCAAAATACCTTCATTTCATCAGAAAAGAGTCAAAGCGTAACACAGTGATATTGCAGTGGACAATGGCAAAATACCTTCATTTCATCAGAAAAGAGTCAAACCGTAACACAGTGATATTGCAGTGGACAATGGCAAAATACCTTCATTTCCATTTGAAAACGAGCTGTCTAGCCCGAGGCAGACCCGAATTGCCACATCCGATTGTTAGTGCCTCAGTTTTGCAATTTAAAAGTAATTACTTTGGGCCTGAATGAGGGAATGAAGGTTGGCAAATGGAGTTTGGTTATTGTCTTGGTGGTGATGTTGCTGTTGTGGATACAACAGAATTGTGTGTGTGTGTGTGTGTGTGTGTGTGTGTGTGTGTGTGTGTGTGTGTGTGTGTGTGTGTGTGTGTGTGTGTGTGTGTGTGTGTGTGTGTGTGTGTGTGTGTGTGTGTGTGTGTGTGTGTGTGTGTGTGTGTGTGTGTGTGTGTGCGAGTGCGTGTGCGTGCCACATGTCACAGGAAGAGAAGGAGACAGCGTGCGCTCTGTTCGTTGATGGCCCTGTCACTGTCATATCCATTCTCATTATGGTGTGACATTCAGGACTTGGACACACACACACACACACACACACACACACACACACACACGCTTGCGCCCACACAATCTGTGAATGTCAGGCCATAATGAAAGTGGATATGACCGGGACAGGTAATTCACTAGAACCTGCACAAGCATGCGCGTGCACGCTCGCACGAATGCACGCACACACACGCATGCGCGCAGCCATTTTATTTGCGCACGCATGCAAAGTTTGGATGGAGTAAACAGGCATTCTCCCGGAAGAGGAGTGGGTATAATTATAATACAGACATCATTCTGTTGACTTTGAGAGCCACGGGGTGCCACCGAGTGGCGCGCTACGACCTTGTAGGTCTGCTATTTTTTTAAAGATCCAAGAACGACTGACACAGAAACATAGGCTTTTTCAGAAAACCGTCAGGATGTAGGAGACATTTTTTAGAATCTGATCTCAGGTCAGAATGGGTTATTCAGGCCGTGCGTGAAGTCATTTGGAGCTGCACTCGGAGGCTGTTCCCAGCGCGCCGTGTTTCTATCGCCGCTGATTTCTGTTTCCTGACGTCACCAGAGACCCCCGTCACGGTGTCGCACGCTGCGCACGCACAGACGCAGACACAGCACGTCACAGACACGCATGCACGCATTATTCACTCCAAACAGCGGTACATATTAAGGTTGGACGGTTTGGGACATTTTAAAACCCCGGTTTACCCCGGTCACTTGCGCAGCAGATTCTGAGCCTCGTCTGACTTGTAATAGCTATGTAGCCTCTCAACAACTCCCAACTTGATTTCCTTCGTTAGTGTGACATCACCCGTTTTCAGAGCTAGCACATCATCTCGGCACAAATTTAACAGGGGTAGGATGCAGGAGCTCGTGACATATTTTTCTGCAGACAAGATATCAGTGAACAGGTTTCAGCCCCTGGTTTATAGCCGTCAGGACATCCATGTCTTGCCAAGTGAATGACACCTTCGCCGCCCTGTCCTTCCGACAGTACTGCTCCAATAGCTGGCGCCTGCTCCAGGATACGGTCAATCATCTTTTGTCGGGAACCCCAGCGGGTCATACACTCCTGTCTACATATACATAAAAAATACACGAACACATAAGTCACGAAAATAACAAAAGTGAATGGCATACGTTTGCTGGCCTACGCTACTTATTAATGAACCATTAAATAAGAAAAATACGAGAATTGGGCTATAATGGCTTATTGGGCGGCTGGGCCTATACTATATTATTTAGTAGAGCTATCTTACCGTGATGAGACGGTGATCTGGTAGGTCCACCTCCTGTTGTTTCCTGTGTATAGGGCCTGCTGTCTGCGCCAGCTGTGAGAGAATGCAGTAGTGATTGAATGACAAACTGCAAGCGCGCGGTCCACACTTCTTTTTCTGTTGTGCCACTGAGTTGGTGGCAGCCAAGTTTAAGTTGTGTCCGAAACAGTTCCAACCACTGCCATTCAAGTTTCTCAATTGCCTTTTTTTATGTTGCTGGCATTGTCCCGTTGTTATTGCCACAAGGTTTCCTTCCTCTAAGCCCCAGTTTGCAAGTGCTCCTTCCAGTGCTTCTGTGAGATTGTCAGCGGTGTGTTGTTCGGGGGAAAAAGCTAGTTTGAAGGCACCTTGATTCTAGCTTCCACTCCGGGGTGATGGCATGGAATGTCAGCGACATATATGGCGCCATGTTACGGGCTGACCACATGTCAGTCGTCAGTGAAAAGGACTCTGATCCCGACACGAGCTTCTGCAGGTCCTCTCTCTCTCTTTATTGTATAGGGCAGGTATACAGCCGTCTTTGAGAAATACCTTCTATCAGGCAACTCGTGACGTGGATCCAGTTTGCCCACCATATTACGGAACTCTTTTTTTTGTCTACTGTGTTGAAAGACACCATTCCCTTCGCCAAGTAGTTGGTTACAGCTGCGGTGCATGTCTTCCACCTTCTACTGTCTCGGCTGTATGGCGTGTGTTTGGCTAAAGCAGCTGAGATTCCCGTCTGTCCAACAGCTGCAGTCGGTGTTTTGCCCGTGATATTCAGCCTCTTGTAGGCCAGTGGGTGTTTACTTTTTAGATGGGCTTTTAAGTTGGACGTGTTGCCGTCGGTAGCCTTAACTCTATTCAAGCAGACCTTGCATACTGGCCTGTCCAGGTCATCTGGGTCTCCATCCGTGTTGTTGGGCACAGAGCCAAACTGTTGCCAAACTGGGGCTGTTGCGTTTCGTTTAGAGACCAGGTCTCCGGCTGCTATTCCTGTCGCCATTTTCTTGCATTAATTTCAGTGTATTCTCTTCGCGCGCGCGTTCTCTTCACATATGCGGGCACTTTCTGCAGCGTCATAGAGGCGCTCCCGTAAACAGTAATCACGTGATTGACACGTTCACATGACGCAACGTACATGTCATATGACATGCGGTTTCTCGGTTTGACGGAAAAAAGCCTTAATGAAATCATTAAACCGTATTAAACCGCAGAACCGAAATATCGCACAACCTTAGTACATATACGCACAATCACGCAAGATTTTGACGTCTTTTACACCGATGTTTTTAACCCATTCTGGGCGGGAACCCCTTTTGGGTATGTTTTAAGTGTGAGTGCCGCGTTACGAACAACATATATGGAACATTATGCCCTGCTGGAACAACATATTTTCAGATGGGGGTCGCCGGGCAAATACATATAGTTGTTGGGGGTCCTTGACATGAAAAACTTTGAGAACCACTGACATAGAAACATTTTCTGAAAACTGTCACGATTTAGAAGACTTTTGTGGTAGAATGGTCCTCAGGTCTGAATTGTTTAAAAACGCAAAAAGAGCCAATATAAAGCTCACCACGCATGGCTTTGTGTTGTGGCACACGTTGTGAGCTTGTAGATCTTGACACTGACTTGACCTCTGAACGACACCGTGATAAAGCACACCATCCGACACATTCTCATCGTCATTAACGCAGATTTAGACCTGAGGACCATTAAAATAAATAAATAAAAGGCTTCTAAATCCTGACAGTTTTCTTAAAAAACCTCATGTTTCTATATGGTTTCAGTGGTGCTCAATATTTCATGTGAAGGACCCCAAAAATACCGCACTCGGCTTCTCTGCATTCGCAGACGCACACACGCCGCCAAACAGTGGCTTCCTCTGTCGCCACGTCTCTCCGCTCCTTTGCCTTTTAACCCCGTTTACGACGGGAACCCCTTTTGGTGTTTTTTCAGCATCATGTTATACTTTAGCTATTGAAAAATAGCAGCTCTACAAGCTCATGGCGCGGCACTGTATGCCAACTTCGACAATTCTCGTCGATAAAGTTATTTTATCGAATATGAAACGGTTTAGCTGAAAATCTACTTTTAACACCCTGCCCAGCACCAGGAAACGTGCGTGCACATCCCATATAGAGTCCCCCCCAGCACCAGGAAATGTGCGCGCACATTTTCAACATATTAACGTTTCTGGCGAAAGTGAGCTATTGCTAACATGAGACGTTTTTTTTAACACATTTGATGCCTTAGAGACGAGTATACTCGTCCTATAAAATAAATAGGCGAGGTGCGAGGCATGCTCGTCTTAATGCGCTTTATGTCCATATGCCTCGCTGCTTTCCATTCCTGAAAGTGCTCCGGTTGCTATGCACGGTTGCTAGGGCCTCGCCTGCACTGTTGTTGCGCACGCGCACGACCACATTATAGCTTCTGTATTAGCCGCGGCCTTTCCACAATGTTTTCCCCCGCAAATACGGCGCTGTCCGTGCATGGTGTTGATCGGATCGGCGATGTTCGGAGGTCATTTCTGATTCTGATCGCGCCTGGAATATATCGCCGTTCTCTCCAGCAAGGAGGGACGGCGTCCTCAAAGCATTTCCATGCAGCGATGGTCACAGGCGACGTTTTCTCAGCGGCTGTCCCATTAGCGGTGCTGGACCACCGCGCGGGTCGTGGCAGGCAGTGTGCGGAATAGGACACATTGTTATAGGCTGCATGTGTGGAATGATTGAGAGAGACAGAGAGAAAGAAAGAGATAGAGGAAGTTGATGGTGTTTGATAGGCACATGGCGGGAGGGATTGATTTTCGAGCTATAAATATGTCCGCACGTATCAACTGCATTTGTGTGTGTGTGTGTGTGTGTGTGTGTGTGTGTGTGTGTGTGTGTGTGTATGTGCGTGTGTGTGTCAGGCAGAGACGGCGGCCGACGTGTAAATGCTCTCTGACAGAGTGCTCTGTATAGACACTGACAGCTCCGCCGTTTAAGTATACGTGTTTTTTTTTTGGCAGAGACGCTGGCCCAGGGATCAGCTTCAAGCAGCGTCCATATATATACATACCGCATATCCGTGCGTGCGTGCGTGCGTGCGTGCGTGTGTGCGCGTGCGTACATGAGTGCGTGCGTGTCTAAGTGTCAACTCGCGCCCGGTGTCGCACCCCTCCTCCTCCACCCTCTCTCCCAGGCAGGCATCATGAGGGAACCGGGGTGGCGCTCTCATTCAACGGGTGGCTCCGCATTTCCCTCGCTCGCCGCGCCGAGTGCCAGCCGGAGTAATGAGATATTTAGTGGTCGGGAAAGAGGGGAGTGAGCGAGCCCCTCTGTCTCGAGGGGAATTTACGGCGGCGACGTGACCCAGACTGACACTCTCTCTCTCTCTCTCTCTCTCTCTCTCTCTCTCTCTCTCTCTCTCTCTCTCTCTCTCTCTCTCTCTCTCTCTCTCTCTCCCTCTCCCCCTCTCTCCCCCCCTCCTTCATCCGTCTGCGGTCAGAATAAAGAGGCAGAATGAGTCTTGGCGCGATGGAGTAAATATGCCTGAGCCTCCTTCAGACAGCAGACGTGCTCATTCCGCTGATAAGAGTCAAGCCCCCCTGGCCCGGCGCGGTGGAGAGGACGCGTACACGCACGCACACACACACGCATGTGCACGCACGCACACACACACACACACACACACACACACGTGCGCACGCATACGCACAAACAGAAATCGACATGCATAGTGCATACATACAGTATATGCACACACAGTCGCACGTACACAGAGATTCATACTCTCTTACTGTCCAGCATAATATACAGCACACACCTACTAACACACCAACCTCTCATACTGTGTGCACGCACGCACACATGCATGCACACACACACGCACGCGCACGCACAGCACACACACGTAAGTGCATATGACGGTAATTGAACAGAAACCATGCTATAGCAATGGTTCCCAAACTTTTTCATGTCAATGACCCCCAAATTGACACTAATTAGCACACACCCCCATTTGAACAGATAATAATAATAATAATAATAATAATAAACTTTATTTATAAAGCGCTTTTCGAAAACAATGTTTACAAAGTGCTTTACAGTGTCAAGGTCACACAGTGACAACAAGCAAATGATATGCATAAAATAGACCGTATAAGACAATAATAGAACCAAATCATATACATACATACATGGACATAAAAAAATGTAAAAAAAAATACAAAAAAAGAAAACATGATGAATCTAAGGAAAGGCTTTAGTGTACAAATATCTTTTCAAAAGTGATTTGAAAGTTGACACTGAGTTAGCTATAGCCTTAAAGCAGAAGGTAGGTCATTCCAGAGTCGGGGGCGCCCGGGCAGCAAAAGCCTGGTTGCCCATATGGTGACCACCAGGCGAGTCGAGGGAACTTCCTGAGGTTCTAAGGCTGCGTACTGGCCTGTATGGTTCCAGCATATATCTGAGGATCTAAGGCTGCGTACTGGCCTGTATGGTTCCAGCATATATCTGAGGATCTAAGGGTGCGTACTGGCCTGTATGGTTCCAGCATATATCTGAGGTTCTAAGGCTGCGTACTGGCCTGTATGGTTCCAGCATATATCTGAGGATCTAAGGGTGCGTACTGGCCTGTATGGTTCCAGCATATATCTGAGGATCTAAGGGTGCATACTGGCCTGTATGGTTCCAGCATATATCTGAGGATCTAAGGGTGCGTACTGGCCTGTATGGTTCCAGCATATATCTGAGGATCTAAGGGTGCGTACTGGCCTGTATGGTTCCAGCATATATCTGAGGTTCTAAGGCTGCGTACTGGCCTGTATGGTTCCAGCATATATCTGAGGATCTAAGGGTGCATACTGGCCTGTATGGTTCCAGCATATATCTGAGGATCTAAGGGTGCGTACTGGCCTGTATGGTTCCAGCATATCTGAGGATCTAAGGCTGCGTACTGGCCTGTATGGTTCCAGCATATATCTGAGGATCTAAGGGTGCGTACTGGCCTGTATGGTTCCAGCATATATCTGAGGATCTAAGGGTGCGTACTGGCCTGTATGGTTCCAGCATATATCTGAGGATCTAAGGGTGCGTTCTGGCCTGTATGGTTCCAGCATATCTGAGGATCTAAGGCTGCGTACTGGCCTGTATGGTTCCAGCATATATCTGAGGATCTAAGGGTGCGTACTGGCCTGTATGGTTCCAGCATATATCTGAGGATCTAAGGGTGCGTTCTGGCCTGTATGGTTCCAGCATATCTGAGGATCTAAGGCTGCGTACTGGCCTGTATGGTTCCAGCATATATCTGAGGATCTAAGGGTTCCGTACTGGCCTGTATGGTTCCAGCATATCCCAGATTATAGCTGGGCGCCTGCAGGCCTCGCAGGGCTTTAAAGCGCAAATAACATGCATTTTAAAACTGCTTTTAATATTTAATATCATATTGTCTATGTCCCTCAAAGTTATTTCTAATGGTTTGAGCCTCAATCACCACTCTGATATAACCAGGCCTTGTCATTTCTTTCTGGACTTTGAAAGCAGTTTTAGCTGCAGTACCACACTGTCCTGAGGTGGAGAGGGTGCTGATATGCAGATTATTTAATATTTGAGTCATTATAATACTCATGCTAGATAAAACCAGGCTTGTTTCCATTCCATGCCAGCTTGGAAAATCAACAATGGTGGACATTGTAAACAAAGTGGAAATGCAAATTTGCAACTGAAGACTGAAGAAATGGAGGAATTATACAAAGTAGGGTGACATTGGTGACATCACGATGAGGCCAACATCAGATGAGCTGTTTCTGAGAGCAATTTCCATTAAAACACCCATATGACATGAAGGCCTGATTGTTCAAAATTGGTTATTTGTGGGGATAGAAAACACACATGGGAGCCCCAAAAACACAAAATAAATTGAAAAAGTTGAATTTTATGTTATAGGTCCTTTAAAAGTAATGTTGAAATGAAGTCTAGCTGCAGAGTTTTGTACAAGTTGAAGACGGGACGTAACTTTTGTGCTGAGCCCTGAGTAAATAGTGAATTGCGGTAATCTAAGAAGCGAGATGAAATAAATACTTTTCAAGGTCTGCAAATGATAACCTAATGTGGACCTAATTTTAGGAATATTTCTAAGTTGAAAGAAACATGATCGTACGACTTCCGTTACTTGCACATTAAAAGACAAGACATTGTTTGACAGATTGCCAAGATGTGACTGGAAGGGGATGGTGGAGTGTGATTGGCCAAACTAAGAGGATCTCAGTTTTTGACTCATTAAGTTGAGATATGCCAGGGACCCCCATAAGAGAAGATTTGTACGGCTCTAGCAGTGATTCTCAGCCCCCAGTTTGACATGAATTAGTCTACGGACCCCCATTTTAATGGTATTTCAGAGGCGACGGTTGACAAGCAAAATCCCTCAACAGTGAAATCTGCTGGCAAATTGTTGTTTTCATTGATTGCAGCTCACCAGGCTTCAGAACACAGAGAAAACCCCGGACCCAAAGACAATCCACTGAATGTTCAAAGTTCAGACTGTTTGCGTTTAACTGAGCTCATAAAACCTAAAAGGCTCTCTCTCTCTCTCTCTCTCTCTCTCTCTCTCTCTCTCTCTCTCTCTCTCTCTCTCTCTCTCTCTCTCTGTGTGTGTGTCTCTCTGTCTCTTGTGCACATTCTCACAGTCTCCATGTGAGATGATGAAATAGTTCTAGAATTCAGGAAATCTCTCTCTGGACAGAAAGACAACGGAGCCCTTACTGAGAAAGAAGGCACGCTATACCTCCAGGGTCATTGTGCGTGCGTGTGCGTGCGTGCGTGTGCGTGGTGCGCGCGTACGTGCCTTTATTGTAGGCTTAAATAAAAGTCATTGTACGTGTCTGCGATTAAACGCGCATGTTAGTGTGTGATTGTGTGTCATTGAGCGTGTCCCTTTCGCCAGGGTATCGTTGCAAAAAAAAACAGATTAATCTTAGTCCACTGTATCTGACTATATTCTATTATGCGTACCCTAAATCAAATGTATACTGTGTGTGTGTGTGTGTGCGTGTGCGTGTGCGCGCAAACACTACTGCGCTCAGCCTGTTTGCCAGGGAACTTTTCTCATCTGCCTGCCTTTATTGTATGCATAAATACAGGTTTTAAATAAATGATGTGTTGTGTGCACACACAGGTGCATGCATATATTTATGCGCATATGTGTACTGTGAAGTATGTTTGTGGGTGACTTTGTGTGCTTTTGCGTGTGTGTGTGTGTGTGTGTGTGTGTGTGTGTGTGTGTGTGTGTGTGTGTGTGTGTGTGTGTGTGTGTGTGTGTGTGTGTGTGTGTGTGTGTGTGTGTGTGTGTGTGTGTGTGTGTGTGTGCGTGTGTGCGTGCGCAGGTGTATTCATTGGATGTTTTTTTTTATTTTTTGCCAACATCAGCCCTCCATGCCAAACCTCCTCTTGAACCCGCTAACGCAGGCCTGGGCAACCTTGACGATGGAGAGGGACACTATATTTCCACCCCCACTCCAGAGGGCCACATTACTGCATATTACTGTCAAAAATAACCGATACAATAACAATAACAATACAATTTAGCAGACGCTCTTAACGCGACTTACATTAGGCAAGAACAGAAAAGCAATACATCACACATACACAAAAAAGTAGTATTCATGGAACATGCGTGAGCTAAGAACGTAACCGTGGAATCTCTATATAATGAAACTAAACTAAACTATACATATATACTATACTATACTATACATGTATACTATTACTATTGATACTAAGTGCTATGACTACATACAATGCAATTAGTGCTGTCTACATCACATGCTATAAGTCTGTATAAAATCTACTGTAAGTCTACAAAAGAAAATCAAAAAAGTGCAACTTGCAGATCGCTTATTTTTGCTATTTAGCATTTTTGCTAGCACCCCCTAGTGTCTATCTGTGCACGCCACTGTGAGTGTCATTTTGGGGGGGGTCCTTGACATGAAAAAGTGTGTTCTAAACGCCCCGCCCCCATCTCTCCCCTCCCCCCCCCCCCCCCTCCCCCACACACAGGGCTGCTCGTCCCCCATCGTGGTGAAGTTCGCCGACACGCAGAAGGACAAGGAGCAGCGGCGCCTGCAGCAGCAGCTGGCCCAGCAGATGCAGCAGCTCAACAGCGCCACCACCTGGGGCAGCCTGACGGGCCTGGGCGGCCTCACCCCGCAGTATCTGGCTGTAAGAGGAGGCCTCTCGTCGCCTGCCGTCACCCCTTACTGCACCACCACCGCAGCCAGCGCAGCCGCCGCAGTCAGTGCCCCCCCCCCCACGCCCCCCCCCCCCCCCCCACCTTCCTTCCAGTGTTGATTCCAGTGTTGATTTCTCTTGAAGAGTTTTCACTTATAGTTTCAGTCACATTTTAGTCACCTGGAATGTCTTAGTCTATAGTTTTATAGTCGACAAATAGCAGACCTACAAGCTCGTAGCGCGCCACTCGGTGGCGCGCTATGAGCTTGTAGATCTGCTATTTTTCGAATCTACAGGTGATTTAGTCGGAACAAAATGTGTTTTGGCGGGCCTTGATGCCGTCGTAATGACTGTTCATTTTCCCGCTTGCTGAAAATAGACGATCTACAAGCCCACAACGCGTTGCGCTGCGTAGGGCTTGTATAGATCTGCTATTTTCAGCATGCAAAAAAGTGTAAAATGACATACTGGATCTCTTGTCCACTATAGTCCCTTCCTAACGTTTTAGTCTAGTTTTTATTTGTTGACGAAATTGTCAGTACTTTTAGTCTTATAGTTTTAGTCATCCTAGTTTAGTTTCCATTTAGTTTTTGTCAGTGAAAAAAGGTAGTCGACGAACATTTTTCGTCTTAGTTTCAGTCGACGGAAACAACTCTGCTTCCTTCCCTCCCTCCCTCCCTCCTTCCCTCCTTCCTTCCTCCCTCCCTCCTCCGTCCGTGTCTCTCCTACTTGTTACCTGTGCTGCGGTTTCCATTCCGCTTCTCCCCTTTCATTTCTCACTCCGTTTATCTACTAGACTAGTTGTTTAACAAAATGTACTGCTTCTGACGGAAGGTTCCGCCAGAATCCAACCGGCAACTGCTTCCGGCGTAACGTTCCGTCTGATAAGCTTTGTTATTGATATCAAACCGGATCGCTCATTTCTTTTTTTTTTCTTTTTTTTGCTTGGCCTTGGCACCGGATTGCGCAACCGCACTGCCGTTCACCTCCCTTTATGAAAAAATATATATATATATAATTATGTTTTCCAATTTTTCCAAACCGTGACAATTTCGTCCGATTTCCGACCCGTTCCGAGATTGCTTTCAAATGGCGGCGCCGAGCCCCGACCGAGATCCGATTATTTCCGGCATTCCGAGAGACCCGACCCAGCCAGGCAGACATAATTGTGGACTATATGAAATAATATAGCGTCCACGCATTGACCAATTACCATTTCATGATTCATGCGTGAGAGAGAGAGAGAAAGAGAGAGAGAGAGACACAGACAGACAGAGAGAGAGAGAGGTTCCCTGCAGGCTGCGTGCTGCAGCAGAGGGTGAGAGAGACGTGTCTCGTCTCTCCTCGTCTCCGCAGAGTGCGTACATTTAAAATTAACCAAACGGATCATTTGTTTTTTTTACACACAATCATCAGAGTGTTAGCAGAAGCAGATGCATGTACCGGTCTTGGCTGAATGGAATATTAACAAGGCGCGACACTCAATGCACTTCTAAACAGCTCCTACTTTGCTCTCTTCTTTATCCCCGTGTGGGGAATGGGATACACGAGAGAGTTGTCATGGTTGCTTTAACCTTCTTATATTAATTTGATTTGAGCTTTGCTAGTTTGCTTTCAGCGAACTCGACGATAATGTACCCAAAGAATACCAATTTCATTTTAAGAGTAGACAACATTTGAATTCACATGAATACACGTTTAATGCACCTAACGGCATTTCACTATGGACAAAATATTATCCAACGCCGACAACAAAATATTCTTTCATTTTGGGTCTGAGAGGCTAAATGTCATCAAATGGTGGTCCATGGCTCAAATGCCCAATAAATAATGGGCCTTACTGCTGAACGCCACTGCAAAATGGACCCAAATGTAGGGTTAATTTAACACCGGTCCATTTTGACGTCATCGGTCAAATGGCCAAAATACATATAGCGTGGTTAATGTATGTTTTGTTTTGTAATAATAATAATCAAATTATTACCCAGGCGACCTTGTGGAACGGGTCCCATGGGGTCCCCAGCAAGAAAAAACAACAACATTTCAATATAGCATCAACATTATTTTGTTGAACGCGTTCAGGCATATTTTATACTTCTTTTTTAGCTATTGTACATACAGTACCAATGTATAAAGCGGTTCTGTTATGTTAAAAAAGAAAAAGAAAAAGGGAATGTGTGTGTGAAAAGAATATTATAGCCGTCCCTGCCTGGCACAAAGCTCTGTTCAGAAGGGTGACAATGTGAAAATGTTTCAGAGACGCTGCTTTTAGAGTCTCAGTGCTTGTTTTGGCTTTTTCCATTTTATACACGAGTCAAGCTCATTTTCAAAAGTCTAGTCGAGATCTTCGATTCCCCAGTTGGTTGATCCTCTCAGTACAAGTTGCACCATGTCTTTTAAAACGAGGAGGAAAATATCTCCGCGACAAACACCACCTCTCCTTTTACGAGATATTGATTGACTTTTGAAAAAAGAAGAAGAAAAGAAAATGCTTTGTTGTGAGAGGGGCTCCTAGATTTTACCAGGACTTTCATCCTCTCACTCGCACTCTCACTCGCGCTTTCTCTCTCTCTCTCTCTCTCTCTCTCTCTCTCTCTCTCTCTCTCTCTCTCTCTCTCTCTCTCTCTTTAATTATGTTGGGTTCGCACGCTGAAAATAAGACAAACAGCATGAGCTTGTGTATTGGCTGTTTTTGTATGGCTGCGTACATATTAAGCATTAGTCCTCCAAAAAAACGAATCAAGAACCCAAAACAAAACAAAACTCGCAATAGAAACTAGATGTTATTAATTTGACGTTAATTTAAGTCATCGAAGGGGTCGATTTCTTTGACAGCATCAGCCTTTTATTTTATTTTTCGTTTTGAAATCTAATTAAGTCGATTATTAGCGCTCTCATGCTCGGCCCGTTCTGGGAGAGTCTTTGTGGAATGCAAACTGCTCTGTTTGCTCTGTCTATTAGCTGTTTCATTTAGCCACAGAGCACCGATGCACACATACAGCACCATAACACTGAGGTCCTCATTACGCCTGGAGTGTCCTGCAGTGTGCTTCCGTATAGGAATACATTACGCAGTCGCTACGTTCTCTGCTCACTGTTTATTGTCTGCTCTTCCCCCCCCCCCTCTCTCTCTCTCTCTCTCTCTGTCCATCAGTTGCTCCAGCAAGCAACCTCCACCAGTAGCCTAGGAGCCTTCAGTGGGATCAGCGGGATCCAGCAGATGGCAGGTACGTCATCAGAATAAGTCAGCCCCCCCCCCCCCCCACACACACACACATTCTCCTGAAAACCTGAATTAACCCCCCCGACTTGTGTCCCCCCAAAGCCACGACTTTTGTTCCCCCCTCTGTTCTGGTTGTTCTCGTTTCTGACTTCTCTAAAGTGAGACCAAAGAGCATAACGGATGAACTCGCATGTTAGACTCCAAGAGACATCTCTGCCCTGCAGATGTATTAACGACGCTTGCTTAGATTTGTCTTGATCTCCACACCAACGTGCGAGTGTGTGTGTGTGTGTGTGCGCGCGCGTGTGTGCGTGCATGCACGTGTGTGTGCGTGTGCGTGTGAGTGTGTGTGTGTGTGTGTGCGTGCATGTACGAGCGCGGGCCCTGGGCGTCACAGAGCGGTGACGAGGACTCTGTCTTGGAGAGAGGAGAGAACATTGTTCTGGCTCTAAATAGGGCTTCGGTGGTGTATTTTCCCTCACGTGGGCGCCCTCTGCTGGCCTCTGGCGGTCTTGCCGCGTCAGAGTTGGATCAGCTCATACTATATTATACTCCCCTCTGGTTAGTATGCCGCAGCTGTGTCCAAAGTGCGGCCTGCGGTTTAATTGCGGCCCTGGGACGAATGTTTTACGGCCCATTCATACCTGAATTGTATTATGAACGGCCCATTCAACAGTATGGGACATTTTTACATTCACATTCTTTTTAACCTGGGCATTTCCCAGAGTATAATTTGTCAGTGTTAGTGTAATTTTTTTTTACCTTGCTTGCTTGGTTACATTTGGTAATGTGACACAAGGCTGAGATACACTGTGTGTGTTCACAGCACCATGACCTGATTATTCTAGATCATTTTTTAATCCTGAGGTATGTAGTTGGTGTTTTTATTATTTTCTAAATATGGCCCCCTTTGAAAAAGGTTTGGACAGCCCTGGTACACAGCGTCTCCGTGCTCATTCCCTCTGCCCTCTTTTTTTTTGGTACAAAAACTCACTCTTTTCTCCACACATATCCCCTCCGTCCTCGCACCGCCTTATCTGGTCTACACCTTGCTCTCCCGCCTCTCGCTGCCCTTCAGCGTTTACAGTTCAGTCTCCAGCCGTGTTTTTCTCTCACCTTCTGCATCTATCGCTCTCTTAGCTCTCTCTCTCTCTCTCTCTCTCTCTCTCTCTCTCTCTCTCTCTGCGTCTCTTCTACTCCTTCTTTACCTCTCGCTCTCTAGCTCCATTTCTTGTTCTACTCCCCCCCCCCCCCCCCTCTCTCTTTCTCTGTGGGCGCTCGGCGAGACGCCTGTCAGCTCTTAATTGTAGGCTGTTTAGCTGGTTGACAGTGGGAAACAGGGGGAATATTTATAGCTTCGCCCGCGCGGGAGAAATTGCTGCCACTGCCGAGGAAGGGAGAAAAAAAAAAAGTATAGAAAAACTCGACTGATTTAAGTGCGACTGGTGTTCCGGGGAGAAAATGATGGTGTTTTGAAGTTGTGTATATAACTTCTTGTATTCTCGACTTTCAGTGTGAATTCTCTAAAGTTGCATTTTTCAGGCAATAATATATTTGTCGCACGCACGCACGCACGCACGCACGCACGTACGTACGTACGCACGCACTAAATGTCCTACCCGACGACATTACATTTTTCAATTAACGCAATCCCCGCCAGTTTAATCAATGAATTAATCCCGTATTGCCACGGCTTTTTCGACTGCTATGCTCCGTGCAATAAGCCTTGTTTTGAAAGCGACTGAAAGCGCGAGCTTTATCCCAGCTATAGGACATTTAATGGCAGCTGAATTCTGAGATCTCGTTGGCCTGGCCATCCATCTGGTGGGTGAGAGAGAGAGAGAGAGAGAATCTGTGATTTGCAGGAGATGTGAGACAGCTGAGTGACATCTGGTCCCAGTCTTTAGCACGAGGAGCCACAGAGCTGTGAGAGGCTCAATTACCCCAATGAGCATTCAATTAGACCGCAGCCAACACCGGGCCTGGCACGGCCACACACACTCTGCCATGCAGGCTCCGCCATGGAGCCACACTGGCCCCAGAGAACACACACACACACACACACACACACACACACACACACACTCCACGTAAACAGCCCTGCCTGGATACATCTTCAGACTCCTGATGTGGGGGAGGTAGATTATATTTCACAGTGAAATCTTCAATGTTAATTTAACTCTGTGATTATGTTGGTTCTCCATCCAAGCACTGCGTCTACAGACCTCACTTACAGACCCGTATTCATAGAAAATGCTCTTTGGTCGTTGCCCTAAATTTCATGCTCATTCGACAAAAGCAGTGCATGCAAATGATGTCTGTATATCACTTCTGGCACATTTTGCCACGTAATGAACCGGCTCAACTTAGCTTCCTTCTGATGTATCACAGAAGATTGTCCAAAAATAATTATACAGGGATTCTGACTTCACGACTTGCCATGTTGGCTTGGATTTGTTTAAGTTCGATTTTTCTCAAGTAGCATTATAGATAGGGCTGCGAATCTTTAGGTGTCCCACGATTCGATTAAATTCGATTCCGATTCTTGGGGTGACGATTCGATTCAAAAACGATCTTTTCGATTTTTCCGATTCTCGATTCAAAAAAGATTTTTTCCGATTCTAAAGCAGTTTTTTTATTTTTTATTAAAAACAATTAAATAGAATTTTAGCATGATCTACTCCAGTCTTCTGGCATGAAAGCAGAGTACATTTAGTAAAAAGCTTGTATAATTGTAAAAGATTTATCAACTGAATGATTTAAACACACAAAGGTTAAATCCAAGAGTAAGAACATGTCTCATTTATTTAGCTTGCACAAATTTGAACCAGTACAAATCTCTTCTCACTCAATACCAGAACAATACATTAGTATTAAAACAGGTGTAAAATAAATACAATTGGCAGGCTTAGCTTAGCTGGTAGTAAATGCACTATGCAGAAACCCAGGCCATAATGCATTGCATGCACAGGTACATTAAATGTACCTGTGCATGCAATGCATTATTGCCATTATTATTATTATTATTTTTTTTCCTTGCACAAATTTTGTGCAAGAAAAAGAAATCGATTTTTGGAAAATGAGAATCGATTCTGAATCGGACGGCATTAGAATCGCGATTCTAACTCGAATCGATTTTTTTTACAGGCCTAATTATAGACCTTGGAATACATCGCTGAAGATACGTCCCGGGTGCATCCATGCGATGTATTTTCGTTCTGAGGTATTCTGTTTAATAGTGACTCATAGGGATATACTATGTGACAAGCAGGTATAGTCTGGTGAGCAGGTGAGCAGTATGGGTTGGCGCCCCAGCCTGAGAGAGAGGCAGTCCTGTGCAATAATTCCACTGCGGTGTCGAACAAGACATATACTCTTCCCTGTGGTGTCTCGTTCCTGTGGTCTTGTGTGTGTGTGTGTGTGTGTGTGTGTGTGTGTGTGTGTGTGTGCGTGTGTGTGTGTTCTCATGGTACTGTATATACATTCAGACTTGTATATACAGACACATACTGTACCTCATATTGACAAAGTTTTCCGCCTCTCTTGAGTTGATTTCCTAATATGATGACATGCTCACAAACACGCAGCCACCACGTATACGGCACATAATATTGGATCACTCTGTTTGGACTGTTCGGAGCTGCTCATTAGAGATAACACAGTTCTGCTCCGGTGGACGCGTCTGTCTGCTCTACGAGGGCCTGTACAACTGCCGTGTAAAATGCCAAGTGCGCGCGCACGCGCACACAAACAAACACACACGCACCAAACACTCACACGCCCACATACACGGACACAAAAAGCAAGGTGAAAGGTCTACTTTGTACCCACAGAAGGTGTTTTATAGCCATTGCTTAGCCATCATTTAGCTTTTGGCATGTGGTCATTAATTATGCTTAAGTATGGGCCCATATGCTAATGCCAACAACAGGCGAATTACCAATGAATGGATCAAGGATAGGTTTGCTGCGGTTGTCCCATGTTAGACCTACAGTACAGTACTGTAACCACGGTTGTCCCATGTTAGACCTACAGTACAGTATACTGTAACCACGGTTGTCCCATGTTAGACCTACAATACAGTACTGTAACCACGGTTGTCCCATGTTAGACCTACAGTACAGTATACTGTAACCACGGTTGTCCCATGTTAGACCTACAATACAGTATACTGTAACCACGGTTGTCCCATGTTAGACCTACAGTACAGTATACTATAACCACGGTTGTCCCATGTTAGACCTACAGTACAGTATACTGTAACCACGGTTGTCCCATGTTAGACCTACAGTACAGTATACTGTAACCACGGTTGTCCCATGTTAGACCTACAGTACAGTATACTGTAACCACGGTTGTCCCATGTTAGACCTACAGTACAGTATACTGTAACCACGGTTGTCCCATGTTAGACCTACAGTACAGTACTGTAACCACGGTTGTCCCATGTTAGACCTACAGTACAGTATACTGTAACCACAGTTGTCCCATGTTAGACCTACAATACAGTATACTGTAACCACGGTTGTCCCATGTTAGACCTACAGTACAGTATACTGTAACCACGGTTGTCCCATGTTAGACCTACAGTACAGTACTGTAACCACGGCGTTTGATTCCTACAGATTCGACAACAACCATCGACAACAACGGGTGGTATGATTCATTCTACCGCGACTAGCGACGGGACCGCGGTGGGCCGCCTAATAAATAATCTTGATGCTTAGAATTGGACGGAAACGATTTAGATCAAGAGTCATCAACGCTTTAAGATTTCCGGTCTCGTCGGCTAAACGGGGTGGAGAACATTTTTGATGACGTCCCACTGTTCACTGTTGCGCAACATCGAGTGTTGCGCAACAGACGCTCCCAGCCTGTGGAGCGATGCGATCGGTTTTGATATCAATAACCCATTCTGAACGGGCACCCATTTTGGTGTTAGCATCATGTTATGCTTTAGCTATTGAAAAATAGCAGATCTACAAGCTCATATCGCGCCACCGAGTGGCGCGATACGAGCTTGTAGGTCTGCTATTTTTGAAAAATCGAAGAACGACTGACATTTTCTAGAATCTGATCTCAGGTCAGAATGGGTTAATCAGACCAGTGTGTGTCCAGTGGAAACCTCGTATGAATCTGATCTCAGGTCAGAATGGGTTAATCTCCGCCCTGGGCGCTGGGCGTTACTGATTGAAAGGGGCAGAGAACTTCGTCCATACATGTGCGCTCAGGTTGTCAATGCCGAGCGATTGCAAAGAGACGGGACCATTTTTTCGCCTGTGGAATCCAAAGTGTTCAGCCGTGATCGTTAGGGCCCTCCCCTCGTCCACACACACCTCGTCATGCTGCCCCCCCCCCCCCCCCCTCTCTCTCCAGGTATGAGTGCTCTGCAGTTGCAGAACCTGGCCACTTTAGCGGCGGCAGCGGCGGCGGCCCAAAACTCAGCCAGCCCCTCCACTGCCAACGCCCTGTCCTCCAGCGCAGCCTCCCTGGCAGCCCTGGCCAGCCCAGGTAAAAACGCTGCACCTCCTCCTCGCTGGCGGTGGCGGTGGTGGTGGGGGTGTTCCGTCTATCCGCTCTCCACGCCGTTCTCATCGCCATCGTAAACCCGTTGTCGTTTGCGCTGCAAAAACCCCCGACGCCATCGTCGGGCACCATGAGTCATTGTCACCGCACACTGTCATCGTTCACTTGTCGCCGTCCTTCCACCACAGCCCCGCCTCCTCCACCACAGCCCCGCCTCCTCCATTGTTCTTGGTCTTCGTGCCGATGTTGTGGAGCGCCGCCGCAGCGCAGCAGTATGCCCGTGTGGTCGTGTTGTCCCCCCCCCCCCCCCCCCCCCACTGGTTCATCCTTTATTGCTTTCCGACATCGTTCTGGGCCTCCTCTGCACCACCTCTCCATCTCCATAGAGACTCCATAACGTTCTGGGCCTCCTCTGCACCACCTCTCCATCTCCATAGAGACTCCATAACGTTCTGGGCCTCCTCTGCACCACCTCTCCATCTCCATAGAGACTCCATAACGTTCCGGGGCCTCCTCTGCACCACCTCTCCATCTCCATAGAGACTCCATAACGTTCCGGGCCTCCTCTGCACCACCTCTCCATCTCCATAGAGACTCCATAACGCCTTGCCTTGTTCGTTTGGCGTCTTCCTGTCTGTGCGCCTCACTGTCCTGTCCATGTGGCATGTAGGTGGCTCCACCACCGAGTCACCCCCCACACCTCTGTCTCTTTGTGTCAGGTTTCCATACTTCCAGACTACTGTTTGTTTGTGTGTGTGTGTGTGTGTGTGTGTGTGTGTGTGTGTGTGTGTGTGTGTGTGTGTGCGTGTGCGTGTGCGTGTGCGTGTGCGTGTGCGTGTGCGTGCGTGTGCGTGCGTGCGTTTGCGTTCAGTCTGTATTGTGGTGCCTGCCCTTTTTTAAGTGATTTGACCCTCCTTTGTTTGCACCATAGAGCCCCACAGAGAAACGGGAACCTTGATGAAGCAGACTTGTTTCAGGGGGAAGGAGTGCCTACACACACACACACACACACACACACACACACACACACACACACACACACACACGCACACGTGTGTTGTTGTTGTTGAGGGCGGGCGCTAGCCCCTCCTACCATACAGGTTTAATATTTGTTTTTAGTTAAACAAACCATTGACAATGAACGGAAGTTTACGTCATGGTGTCCCTAACACAAACATTAAATTACATTAACAATAAAACAATAAAGTTTAATGTTTGTTTTGTCCGTGTTGGTTTTATCACCACCATTACATCACCTAATCATAGCAACACGAGTTAGACTTTAATATATTAGCGCCCCCCTCACTTCACACAGGTGTGATTTTTGGACTTAAAAGTCCCCGGCAACATGGCTGGGCTTTAGCGGGGGGACTGATTACGACCAGACCACCTCCACCTCCTCCTCATTCACTCCGTTTTCCAGCCTTTCGTTCTTCTCTTCCTTGTGCTCCCTTCTTTCATTGCCCTCACCTCTTTCCACTTTCCTCCTTTTGACAAGCTCCCGTTTCACCTTCGTCTCTCTGCTTCCACCTTCCATGTCCTCTCAGCCTCGCTCTCTGGTGGTGGCGGCGGCGGCGGCTCGCTCGACCGTCTCCGTTCTGAGCGTGCAGACACAAAAGCAGAGCATGAATCGGATAAAGCTTTTCTCCCGTCCTCTCCCTCTCACAGCGGCGCTCCCATTCTGCTCTCCGCTTCCCACCACAGACTTGCTTTGCTTTGGAATGAATAGCAACGCTCTTCTCCCTTGTTACTTCCTTCTATTCTTACTCTCACCCTACATTTTACATGCTGTACTTTCACCTCTCTCTCTCTCTCTCTCTCTCTCTCTCTCTCTCTCTCTCTCTCTCTCTCTCTCTCTCTCTGTCTGTCTGTCTCGCTGAATTAGCCCAGCCTTGAATCGCACACATTCAGATTCCACTATCCTCGGTGGCCGCCGGCCGTATTAAAGTGAATGAAGCGGCCCGGCGTTGTGAATGTGTCGATGAAACCGAGACGTCATGCCAGTCTGATAAATATAGACTCCTCTGCATGGAGACAGGGCTTGTGTTTTTTGCACCCCGCAAGTCATGCTGCCGGCACAGAGCTTCTTTTTTTTTCTGCTTTTTTATCGCTACCATTTCATAATGTATTCAGCAACAATCCTGCTTTGTCGACACGTCTTTGATGAGATCAAGGGTATAGGGGGGGTACAGAGGGAGGGGGGGTATAGAGGGGGGGGGGGGGGTACAGAGGGAGTCGTTGTGACTCAAAATGGAAACGCGGGTGCTAGTTCATGTTTCCCGTGACATCACGCACCCAACACCACTGGCATAGCACTTCACCCACTTGAACCATGTTGTTGCACGAGTTTCACACAATTAAAGCCGCTTATGCACGGAGGTGTGTTTGTCAATCTGTGGTGTGTGTGTGTGTGTGTGTGTGTGTGTGTGTGTGTGTGCACGTGTGTGTGTGCGCGTGTCTGCTCTGTACGTGTCACAATCTCTTCTTTTCGTTTTGTATTTCCATGTCAGTGACAAGACTGTGGCTCAGTGAAAACACATTGTGCTTCATCAATACATTTAGAAAAGAATATACTGAAAGTACTGAAAGAGAGTGTGTGTGTGTGTGTGTGTGTGTGTGTGTGTGTGTGTGTGTGTGTGTGTGTGCGTGTGCGTGTGCGTGTGTGCGTGTGACACATTATATCACCCTCCACACAAGGATCATTGCAAACCCACAGATGTTTAGCTTCCTGCAGAGCTGTGTGTGACTGTATTAGCTGGATAGCCTTTTTTCCCCTTTGCTTTGTATTAAAGATGGAGTGCCACATTTTTTTGTATTTTTCCAGTTTTTCACGTGTCTATGAGGTGACGGTACTTCATTAGACACCCTGGAGTCGTTTTTATGTGCAATGGCGTATTAACTTTGTATTTAGGGTTTCTTCCTGGAGGCTGAATCCTTGACAGTCAAACGGGCCAATGAAATAAACTGTAATATAGTGACATCACACTATCAGCCCCTCCCCTTAACCCCTCCCCCTTTGTCATACAACTACAGCTGTGGGTGTGGCTTCAGTTCAGGTGGATCACCACCCACCAGGCAAACCAGGCATACTTAAAGGTTTTATGACATTCATTTTCATTTATTTTTCTTTTTTCTTTTAGGTTTTATGACCTCAATTACACCCAAAAAACCTGAACTTTGATCATTCAGTGGATTTTCTGTGGTCTGAAGTTTTCTTTGGGGTTTGGAAGTCCTTTGAGCTACAATGAAAACAGGCAACACAGTGAAACAGTGACATCTGCTGGCAAATCCCATTGACATATATGGGATTTGCAGTAAGTGATGTCAGTTACTGCCGGCAAATCAGAGCACCTGTTTGAGCCAGAAAACCCCAGATCACAGAAAATCTACTGAATGTTAAAAGTTCATGTTTTTTGGGTGCAATTGAGATCAGAAAACCTAAAAAAAATAAGAACAATTCCAAAACCTTTTTTTTAATGTCACAATCCCTTTAATGAACTGGTGGGCTTGTCCACATAACAGCATGGTTTTGACAAATACTGTACACTTTTTGGAAAAAATGTTCTTCCTCTTTATATTATAATAATACCTGATGATCATGTTTTAGGGTGGAAAAGTTTTGTGGCACTCCATCTTTGACACTTCAGCGTAGCCTTGGGTTCAGCCACCCACGTGGCTCAAAGTAAATGCAACAGGGGTGACCCTTACTTTCAGTTCATCCTTTTGAAACTCGGAAAGTGTAAAATTGTAACCAAGTGGACCAGTGTTAATTTTGACAGCAGATTCTGACTTGGTCTTGGTCTTTTGAATAGCACACCGTTTTAGCTTTAGTCCTATTTAGTCATCTGGAATTCTTAATATTATAGTCTACTATAGTCTTAGTGGACTAAATATCTAAATCGTGGTCTTTTAGTGTCATAGTCGTAGTCATGTCATTTATCATTTTGACAGCAAATTCCAATTCAGTGTTAGTCTTTTGAATAACACGCCATTTAGTTTTAGTCCTATTTAGTCTTAGTCGACTAAATGTCACAATCTTAATCTTTCAGTCTGTTATTTTCAGTCAACAAAACTCCACTGCCCCTTTTGTTACATCTGTACACCCTCTGAGTTAAATGAACACTGCCCCTTTTGTTACATCTGTACACCCTCTGAGTTAAACTGTTACATATGTTACATCTTTAAACTGTTACATCTGTACACCCTCTGAGTTAAATTGTAAATCGTAACTGATGATAATTAGGCGAGCCGCGTGAAACCTGCGACTTTGTGCCGTCACGCCTAAAGATGTCGACGGTCCCTTTTCGGCCGTCGTCTCGTCTGCCCTCGCTCGTCTAACGTGCTTGCTTCTTTTGTCTCTCGCCCCTCTCTCTCTCTCTCTCTCTCTCTCTCCCCCTTTCCACCTCTTTATATCCTTTTCCTTTTTCCGTTTTCCTGCTCCGTCCAACAATCCGGCCTCTTCCGCTTTCCTCTCCCGATCTGCTCTCCCTGCTCTCTCTCCTCCTGGTACTACCCCCCCCCACCCCCTCCCCCCCTCCTCCCCCGCAGCGGGAACAGCTAGTTCGGGCATGACCTCGCTGACCTCTCTGGGCACCCTGCAAGGGCTGGCGGGCACGATGGGCCTGAACAACATTAATGCACTAACAGGTAGCATCAACAGTGAGTATTCAAGCTGCCCACCATCATGCAACCCGCCATCACCTCCACCTCCACCACCCACCTCTGCCAACCTCCACCCATCACCACCCACCTCCACCTCTGCCAACCTCCACCCATCACCACCCACCTCCACCACCCACCTCCACCACCCACCTCCGCCCACCTCCACCCACCTCCACCCACCCATCCATCCATCAAGCCTGCGCTCAGTCGCACTGAGCGTTACCAGTGGTGGAAAGTAAACTTCAGTACATTTGCTCAAGTGCTGTACCTGACGTCGGCCTGACGTCGAAATAAATAAAATATATATATAAAATAAATATTCTGAAAGAATGTATATTCAAAGGTTTTTGCCACATTTTCACGATTTTTCAAAAATAGCAGAACTGTTTTTCTATTTAGCTATTTTTCAATAGCTTAGTTAAAACACCAAAACGTGTTCCCGTCCAAAATGTGTTAACCCATTCTGTACGGGAACCCCTTTTGGTGTTTTAACTATTGAAAAATAGCAGATCTACAAGCTCATAGTGCGCCACCGAGTGGCGCGCTACAAGCTTGTACAGTAGGTCTGCTATTTTTGAAAAATCGTGAAAATGCGGCACAAATCTTTGAACATATATTCTTTCAGAAGACTTTTTTTTAATTATTTCGACGTCAGGCCTAAATGGGTTAAATTAACATTTTGAGGCCCTTTTACTTTACTGGAGTATTTCCCATTTCCAATACTTTTACTTTCTACTTCTGCTCCACTACATCTCGGAAATCCAAACGTTGTATTTTTACTCCACTACATTTTATTTGAACATTCTTTGGTTACCCGTTACTTTGCAGATTTTGTGATTGTTATTGCAAAACATAGCCTAAATTAACCACTTCATTTTGGAAATAGCCAGATCTAGGAGCTCACAATGTGGCTCCGCTCTTCTCACGAGAGTTTTATACGTTTTGAGAACTCGAAACGGGACATTCTGCATACTGGCTACTTTTACTTTTGGTGCTTTTAAATGTTTAAATGTTTAATGTTGGTGCCAATACTTTTGTACTTTCACTCAAGTACATTTTGAATTCCGGACTTTTAATGTATAGTGTGTATATATATATATACACAGTATCACAGTATTGATACTTTTACTGCGTACTTTTTCCACCACTGATTAATGTTACAGACCATGTGCTCGGATACAGAGAGATTAGGTAGTACCATAACGGCCCGACTGCGGCTCGCAGCTTTGACACCCCTGTACAGCAGCGTGATCTATAGCATGAGAGTGACTAGCTTGTAATAACAATGGAATGCAGAAGTGCTCATTCCATCTCAATGGGATATAGTTCCAATGTTTGGAACTATAGCCAAACGATTTGCCCATAGCACCACGCTTTGCAGTGAGACCAAAGCGTGTCGCGACTCTCTTCTTCTATGGCTCTGACCTGCACTAATCAATGAATCGGAATTGATATTACGTCTGTAATCTCGTATGGGAAGGATCGGTTCATTTAACAAACACGTTGAACAATGTTTGACAAATGTTGCAGATGTTGGATAGTGTTTTAATCCGGACCCCCAGCCAACATCTCTGTGTCTGGATTTTAGCTGGCAGTTGCATCTCATTAACATATTATGTGTTGCACTCACTCACTCACTCACTCACTCACTCACTCACTCACTCACTCATTCACTCATTCACTCATTCACTCACTCACTCACTCACTCACTCACTCACTCACTCACTCACTCATTCACTCACTCACTCACTCACTCATTCACTCATTCACTCATTCACTCACTCACTCATTCACTCATTCACTCACTCACTCACTCACTCACTCACTCACTCACTCACTCACTCACTCACTCCTCAGCCCTCATCCGTCCATCTGCGTCCTGGTTGTGTTTGCTGTGAGTGTCCTGTCCTGACCATGTCAGTGTCGTGACTCGTGATGTCTTACCTTGCATTGTATTGTATTGTTGTGGTGTGTGTGTGTGTGCGTGTGCGTGTGCGTGTGCGTGTGCGTGTGCGTGCGTGTGTGTGCGTGCGTGTGTGTGTGTGTGTGTGTGTGTGCGCGCGCGCATGATTTTCATTTTTCACCATGTCCGTTTGAAACCAGGCGAGGATGACAAACAAGATTTTCATGGCAGTACATATATATTTAACACAAAAGTAAACAGCCCAGCTCTTTTTAATGCTCAAAAATATATATAAATTTGAATCAAATTCCATTCAACTATACTACCTGTAATTAATATTCATATTGGCACCTTTTCTAGTAACCAGACCTTAGATGATAAGACCCCTATACCCATTTACTTTGTTAACCAGACCTTAGATGATAAGACCCCTATACCCATTTACTTTGTTAACCAGACCTTAGATGATAAGACCCCTATACCCATTTACTCTGTTAACCAGACCTTAGATGATAAGACCCCTATACCCATTTACTTTGTTAACCAGACCTTAGATGATAAGACCCCTATACCCATTTACTTTGTTAACCAGACCTTAGATGATAAGACCCCTATACCCATTTACTTTGTTAACCAGACCTTAGATGATAAGACCCCTATACCCATTTACTCTGTTAACCAGACCTTAGATGATAAGACCCCTATACCCATTTACTTTGTTAACCAGACCTTAGATGATAAGACCCCTATACCCATTTACTTTGTTAACCAGACCTTAGATGATAAGACCCCTATACCCATTTACTCTGTTAACCAGACCTTAGATGATAAGACCCCTATACCCATTTACTTTGTTAACCAGACCTTAGATGATAAGACCCCTATACCCATTTACTTTGTTAACACAAAAAATGCTGGAAACGTATCCATACGCTTTATTAATATCGAACGCCGTACGCGCGAAGCGTATCTATACGTTTTATACGTTTTTTTTATTGCTTACTGTACATCAACGTCCTATGCTCCAGGACACCGAAGAAACTAACAGCGATCCTCTCCAGGAAGGTCCAATATGTGATCCGGGAGTAAAAAGCCCCTCCCTCCTGAAAAGAGGTCTGTCTGTGGCGAAGACGCTCCCTCCTCCAATGCCTCCATTACACGTATGGGTCTGCACGGCAACGGCATAGACCAACGCAGATGTCAGGGCATCTAAAATGGAGTTACCCATACTCTAGTAGTAGTCTAGTGTCTGTGAATACACTCGATTCCCCCTCCCCTCCTGTTTCTACATGGTTTCTCCCGAGGAATCTTTGTGGGGGGAGTCTCTTCTGCCCGGATCGCATTGCAGTTTGAGTTCCCCCCCCACTGGCCCCAGGCCACACTGCGCCTTGCAATCGCCTTGCACCGCTCTCTCATTCTCGGAAAAAGATATAACGCAGTCGTGTCGATTTGCCCTCTGCCAGTATATAAACCAAGAATAATCTTCAACGATCGCCATTTCATAACGTTTTCAACACGCACACGGCACACGCCATGATCAACTAACTGCCGGGCTACGTCTTCAGTCTTCACCAGCCATCGCTATCCGTTGTGTGCATCGCCATCGCGTCTTCACTTTGTTTGTTTGGGCAAAGAAGCACGATCAGCGATGGAAAAGAGCTTTATATCCACGGCAGATAAGTAATGACGTATTATCGAAGGACCGCCATGATCAACTTACTGCCTACGTCTTCGTCAGCCAATGCAGCCATCATCGCTATCCGTTGTGTGATTGTGGATGTAGGCTATATCCACGGTATCAAGAGAGACGCCCGGCTGTGATATAGGTCTTATCACTGCAATTATAATGAATAAAAAGGCTACAATCACACAACGGATAGCGATGGCTGCATTGGCTGGTGACAACGTAGCCTCGGTCCCAGGCAGTTAGTTGATCATGGCGGTCCCTCGATAATACGTCATTACTTATCTGCCGTGGATAAAACTCTTTTCCATCGCTGATCTCTACTATACGTGCTTCTTTGCCCAAACAAAGTGAAGACGCGACAGCGTTGTCCAACAAAGCGGCCAGTTATTTGATCATCTCTCTCTCCTGTGCTTCTTTCCTCAAACATGTCCAGACATGTCAACCTCAACCACTAAACTCACCGATCCAGTAACGCATCTCACCGTTATACTATCGTTCTGAAGGCAGATATAAAAATAAACATAAATAAATTATTGTCATATACATACTACACACTGAATGAAAGCCCTAATTGTCTACTTTTAGGAGGGAAACAAATACATAATATTGATCCCATGTACAGTTTGTCAGTAGGCTATTGAATGCAGTTGTTCAGGTCCAACTATTATTCACAAAATAAGGCCTATAGCGACATGTACATATTATATACCGTATGAAACAGAAGACCCTCTGCTTTCATAAGAAAAAAACTAATACTGTAATAATAATAAAAATCACACCCCTGTGAAGTGAGCATTTCCTCATGAAGTTATCATAGCGAGTTATAAAGGTTTAAAGTCACAGAGATTGACAGGCAGATATAAACATAAATAAATAATTATCATATACATACTACACACTGAATGAAAGCCCTGAATGTCTACTTTTAGGAGGAAAACAAATATACAAATATATACAAATATAGTTTGTCAGTAATTGGCTATTGAATGCAGCTTGCGCCCACCAGAGA